>NC_053434.1:49049207-49385886 GCF_007990345.1 Gossypium hirsutum
ACGATCCACTAATAGTAGCAGAATCACGTAGCAAGGAGATAGTACACTTTAGGCATTCATCGGTGTACAAGACAGTTCATCAAATACCCGAATAGTGTTGTCCAACCAAAATCAGCTTGCTGGCATCGTCGCTGTCCGTAGCTTTAAATTCAGTAGCCCCGTGTTTTCGGATTTGTCAACTGGGACTTGTTTGGCCTTATTTGGTCAGTTACTGGAGGTATTGTAGGTGCGGGGGTTGTATTAGTCGGGAATGGAGGTTGTGGAATAGCCGTATTAGTTCGAATGTATTGGTTGAACCAATCATTCATCACGCTATAAAAAGCTTGTCTAGCTTCATCATTCGGATTACTAGCAATAGGTTAAGAGTCCGCCGGCGCTGTCCCTTGTGCGGGAGCAGGCGCTACACTCTCAAGATCATCAGCTACCGCTCGGTTGGGATCGGGATCCATTACTATAAATAAACACATTTTCAATTGTCAGAAATCACCACACTATCAAATAATCACATAATGGCATGTATAGCTAGACCCAAACGTATTACGGAAGTCCTAGAATCGACTAAATCGTGGCTCTAATACCAATAAAATTGTAACACCCCATACCCGAGACCGTTGCCGGAGTCGAACACGAGGTGCAAACAGACTTAATTCATTTATTTACACAGTCCATTTTAAAATTTCTAGACAAGCTAGCTAACTGCGTCACTGTCACCTTAAAAATCATATCTCAAGTTCCAAAACTCGAAAACCTGTTCCGTAAATTTTTCCTGAAACTAGACTCATATGTCCATCTAAAAATTTTTTTCTAGAATTTTTGGTCGAGCCAATTAGTACATTTTATTAGTTAAAGTTTGCCCTGTTTTAGGGTTCGACTACTCTGACCTTCATGCATTACGACTTAGATATCTCCCTGTACAGGGCTTCAATACTTATGCCGTTTGTTTCTAAAGAAAATAGACTCGAAAAGGAATCTATACATATATGGTATGACTTCTAATTATCTCTGGTTAATTTATAATGTATTTTCAAAGTCAAAACAGGGGATCCAGAATTCGCTCTGGCCCTGTTTCACAAAAACTTAAACATCTCATAAAATACGGCTCATATGATCATTTCGTTACTTTCATATGAAAAGAGATTCATCAAGGGTTTATTACATAATTTATTCACAATTTAATTCTATTCCCACTATTTTTAGTGATTTTTCAAATTTACATCACTGCTGCTGTCGATATCTGTTTTTAAGGTAGACTTTACCTATTTCATAATTTCCATGATTCAACTAGCCCTTTAACATACATAGCACAAAAATATGATCGTGATTAACCATTCCAATGGCTAATCATTGCCAAGCATTTCCACACCTCTCAATAACCATATACATACAAAATGATTATAACGCTATGCTCAAAATATATAAGCCATTTTCGCATGGCTATCCAAATATATACAATACCAAAGTACTTGACTAACAACAAAAGGGCAGCCCTATACATGCCATTATCAGAGTTCAACTAAAGGAGTACCAAAAGGGCTTTGATAGTGTGGGCGACTTCGACTTTGACACTCCCGAGTCCGATAGCTGACGAACCAAAATCTATAAAATAGAGAATCAAAGAAACGGAATAAGCATTTAATGCTTAGTAAGTTTTGAGCAATGAAATTAGGCACAACTGATGTATAGCATTCATATGACTAAACGAATAATTTCATATACACATATTCTTACAACCATACCTACTTCACATTTCCAACCCTTATATTCATACATAAGAAATCAACTTGACTAAAGGCCGGAAGCTTGTTAATCGATTGAGCGAATACTATTTAAAAGGAATCAATTATTCCAATGCATATACAAAACATACCTCAACGTTGGGGTTTTACGAGCGTATTAATTGAAATTATTACAGCAAGATTGCTCATTCCCAAACCATGTACCTACGGGATTTAGCCAGATATAGCTACTCGCTCAAATGCCTTCGGGACTTAGCCCGGATATAGCTACTCGCTGAAATGCCTTCGGGACTTAGCCCGGATATAGTAACTCGCACAAATGCCTTCGGACTTAACCCGGATATAGTAACTCGCACAAATGCCTTCGGACTTAGCCCGGATATAGTAACTTGCACAAATGCCTTCGGGGCTTAGCCCGGAATTAGTCACTAGCACAAATGCCTTCGGGACTTAGCCCGGTTATCATCCGAATATTCATGCACATATCAATAAATCATGACACATCTATATTTCATTTTCATAACTAGAATTCAAACACAAGTCACTTATCAAGCATTATCATTTTCGGCTCAATAGCTACATACAAAGAACATGATTTTGATTTGCTCATAGCATGATCTAATCGAATCATAATCTAAGTTCCATTACTCAAAACTTACCTCGAATGTTGTCGAACGATTTCAACGGCTATTCGATCACCTTTTCCTTTCCTTTATCGGATTTAGTTCCCCTTTGTTCTTGAGCTTAATTTAACAAATAAATTGATTTAATCATTTTGAACATCAAAGAGAAACTCAAGGTACTTAGCCCATGTATATTAGGCATTAGAGTCATATATGTATGAAATCATGAATCAAATTCAACATATTTGCCTATATTCCCCTTTAGCCGATTTTCTAAGTCAAGATAAAGCCATCAATATGCTTACCTATAGCTGAACGTACACATCAACCTATGTATTCATTCATGTGGCCGAATATGCATGTCTATGTTGAGGCCGATTGTATACTTAATACATTCTACAAATATGGTCACTTGTATTGACTAAATACCATTTTGTTTCAAGTTCAAAACTCAGCTAATACACATATATACACTAGTAATCAAATACTAACATTTGCACTTCACCTTAATAGCTAGCTTAGCAAACCTTAATTTAACATATAATTGTGCATAACACAATTAAAGTATCCTCTCCATTCCATCAATTCAAAACACATACATTACTCAATAATGTTCAAAATCATATTCGGCCTTAGTACATAACTTGCTAGCCGATTTTTCTCCATCTAGCAACTAATGCACATATGTGCTCATTTGTTAGACTCTACTTCATCTAACTACTAACCCCTTTTTTTTCATCCAAATAACATGAACAACAACCATATTTCTCTTCTACTTCCTACCATGGTCGAATGCTCAAGACACCATACCATGATTTTCATAATTTTGACATGGGTTACTAAAATAACTTGATACCTCATCAACACAACATCAACACCAAGCAAGAATGACAACATCCATGGCCGAGTATCATCTCCATCAAATAGCAAAAAGAATTTAAACCATGGGCTAGGTAGAATTCAAACTAACATCTAAAAATATGCATGAATTTCATGGAATAACATCAAACATACCTTAACCTAGTTACAAGCATGGCCGAACCTCTTCAACCTTTCTTCCTTTCTTTCCTTTGATTTTTTTCGGTCAAGAAGAGCAAAATGAGAACTTTTTCTCTTTTTTTTTCATCACCCATGCTCCTTATTTTATTATTCCTAACATAAAACACTAACATAAAATGTTTATAATGCCATTTAACCCATAGCATGGCCGACCACTAGTTCAAATTTTGGGTAATTTTACATGCAAACCCATCATCTTTATAACATGCATTAATAGGCCACTTACATTTGCCTAGCACATTTCTAAATTTTCTCACATAAGTCCTATTAACTAAATTCACATGCAATCGATTAAATCGAAACTTAAAACTTTCACATATTCATATTCATATATTCTAGACAATAAATATCACATTCAAATACTTCGGTGACTCGGTTTAGCGGTCCCGAAACCACTTCCCGACTAGGGTCAATTTAGGGCTGTCACAACTCTCCCCCACTTTAAGAAATTTTCGTCCCCGAAAATCTTACCGGTAAATAGGTTTGGGTATCGTTCTTTCGTAGAGTTCTCGGGTTCCCGTGTTTGAGCCATAACACTTTTACTAAAGGAACCTTTTTGTTTCGCAACTCTTTCACTTCACGAGCTAGGATACGAATCGGTTCTTCTTCATAACTCAAGTCAAATTGAATTTCGACCTCTGATGGACTAATTATGTGCGAAGGATCAGATCTGTAACGTCGAAGCATCGAAACATGAAAAACGTTGTAAATCCTTTCAAGTTCAGGGGGTAAAAGTAACCTATATGCAACTGGACCAACTCGTTCGGAGATTTCATACGGCCCAATGAATCTTGGACTCAGTTTGCCCTTACGGCCAAATCTGAGTATCTTTTTCCAAGGTGAAACCTTAAGAAACACTTTGTCTCCCACCTGATACTCAATATCTCTTCGTTTTAAATCCGCGTATGACTTCTGACGATCGAATGCTGCCTTCAGACTTTCACGAATTCTTTTTACTTTCGCCCAGCATCTTTAATTAAATCAACCCCGAAAATTTTACTTTCACCGAGCTCGGTCCAAAATAATGGTGTACGGCATTTACGACCGTACAAAGCCTCGTAAGGTGCCATCTTAATACTTGATTGAAAACTATTGTTGTAAGCGAATTCAATCAAAGGTAAATACCTTCCCATGAACCACTAAACTCAAGGATGCAACATCTTAACATATCCTCGGTATCTGAATTATCCGCTCGGATTGACCATCGGTTTGGGGATGAAAAGTGGTGCTAAAATGCAACTTGGTACCCAAAGCTTCTTGCAATTTCTTCCAAAATCGCGAGGTGAATCTCGGATCTCTATCCGACACAATAGAAATGGGTACCCCGTGTAATCTCACAATCTAAGAAACATACAATTCAGCTAGTTTATCCAATGAATAATCCGTACGTACGGGAATAAAATGAGCTGACTTAGTTAGTCTATCAACAACAACCCAAACCGCATCTTTGTTACTCGCCGATAATGGTAACCCAGATACAAAATCCATCGTGATTCGTTCCCATTTCCATTCAGGTATCATGATCGGCTGAAGTAAACCTGTAGGCACTTGATGTTCCGCTTTCACTTGTTGGCATATTAAACACTTCGAAACAAAATCGGAATTGTCTTGTTTCATACCATGCCACCAAAACTAGCGTCTCAGATTGTTGTACATTTTCGTACTCCCCGGGGGAATTGACATTCGGATACAATGAGCTTCGTTCAGAATCGTCGAAATAAGTTCTGAATTTCTTGGAACACACAAACGACTTCTGAACCTCAAACAATAGTCATCATCAATTTGAAACTCTGATTCCATATTCGAAACACGTTCAGCCCGTTTTGCAACTAATTCATCATTGACTTTCTGAGCTTCACGGATTTGATGAATCAACAATGGTCTAGCCTTTAATTCCACTACTAACACATTGTCGGATAGAACGGACAAGTGTACATTCATCGCTCGTAAAGCAAACAGTGCTTTACGACTCAAAGCATCCGCAACCACATTAGCCTTTCCTGGATGATAGTCAATGACAAGCTCATAATCTTATAACAACTCGAGCCAACGTCTTTGTCGCATATTCAAGTCTCTTTGAGTCATCAAATATTTGAGACTTTTGTGATCCGAAAATACATGACACTTCTCACCAAATAAGTAATGTCGCCATATTTTCAAAGCGAATACGATGGCAGCTAATTCGAGATCATTGGTTGGATAATTTTTCTCATGTGGCTTCAATTGTCTTGACGCGTAAGCTACAACTCGACCTTCTTGCATCAATACACAACCCAACCCAAGTAAAGATGCATCACTGTAGATGACGAACTCCTTGCCTGATTCGGGCTGCACTAGTACTGGAGCTTCCGTCAAATGAGTTTTCAATTGATCAAACTTTTCTGACACTTTTCTGTCCATTCAAACTCAACATCTTTCTGAAGTAGTTTCGTCATTGGTGTGGCTTTCATCGAGAAACCCTTTACAAACCGTCTATAGTAACCGGTAAGTCCCAAAAA
This sequence comes from Gossypium hirsutum, assembly GCF_007990345.1. Taxonomy (NCBI): domain Eukaryota; kingdom Viridiplantae; phylum Streptophyta; class Magnoliopsida; order Malvales; family Malvaceae; genus Gossypium; species Gossypium hirsutum. Next base: position 49,055,124 of record NC_053434.1, read on the forward strand.
GCTCCGAACCTCAGTAATATTTCTCGGAGGCTTCCAGTTAAGTATGGGTAAAATTTTGCTCGGATCAACTCGGATGCCCGATGCAGATACCACATGACCCAAGAAGCTAACCTCTCTTAACCAGAACTCGCACTTACTGAACTTAGCATATAATGCTTATCCGTAAAATCTGTAACATAATCTCAGGTGCTCAGCATGTTCGGTCTCATCTCTTGAATAGACTAAGATGTCATCAATAAACACAACTACAAACCGGTCCAAACACTGTCTGAGGATCTGATTCATCAAATCCATAAATACCGCGGGGCATTAGTGAGCCCAAACGGCATCACTAAGAATTCGTAGTGACCGTATCTCGTTCTGAAAGCAGTTTTGAGTATATCCGAATCTCGAATTCGCAACTGATAATAACCTGATCTCAAATCTATCTTTGAAAACGCCGAGGCTCCCTTTAGTTGATCAAACAAATCGTCAATGCGTGGTATCGGATATTTATTCTTTATTGTCACCTTATTCAGCTGACGATAGTCGATGCACAACCTCATGGTTCCGTCCTTCTTTTTCACAAACAATACTGGTGCAACCCAAGGTGAGAAACTTGGTCGAGCGAAACCTCTATCGATCAACTCTTGCAACTGAGCTTTCAATTCCTTTAATTCCGTTGGTGCCATACGATACGGAGCTATCGAAATCGGTGTAGTCCCAGGTACAAGCTCGATGCCAAAATCTACCTCCCGAACAAGTGGTAAACCCGGTAATTTTTCGGGAAAAACATCCAGATATTCGCAAACCACCGGCACATATTCAGGCCTCTTTTCTAACTCTTTGTCATCAAGTACATACGCAAGGTATGCTTCACACCCCTTTCTTACATATTTCTGAGCCAACATCGATGATATTACAGCTGGCAACCTATTTAAGTCAGTAGACTCAACTCGGATTATCTCGTTATTTACACACCTCAAATCGATGGTTTTTCTTTTGCAATTTACAATTGCATCATGTACGGTCAACAATCCATACCGAGGATAACATCAAATTCATCAAACGGTAAAAGCATCAAATCGGCCAGAAAACAGGAACCTGGATTACTAGGGGACATTTCTTACACACTTTGTCGACAAGCACGTAACGACCCAAGGGATTTGACACCCGAATTACAAACTCAGTAGACTCAACAGGTAAAGTCTTACTGGATGCTAAGGTTTCACATATATAAGAATGAGTAGAACCAGGGTCAATCAAAGCAATCACATTAGCATCAAATAGAGTAAAAGTACCGGTAATAACATCTAGCGAGGAAGCATCCTCGCGTGCGCGTATAGCATAAGCTGTAGCAGGAGCACGAGCCTCAGATCTGGTTGTAGCATCTCGAGATCCTCTCTGACCGCCACTAGCATTGCCCGTATTCCTAGATGGTCTACCCCGAGCAGTGGTAGCACCCGGTTTCCCACTCTGGTTTACATTCTGTTCAGACAATCTCGGGCAATCTTTAATAAAATGGTCAACTGATCCGCACTTGTAAAAGGAGCGGTCATGGAATCTACAACTCCCCGAATGCCATTTACCATAATACTGGCACTCCGTTCTGTCTCGACGATCATTTCCAACACTGGCGACCGAAGTGACTCGTGTACTCACAGGGGGTCGATCACGATCTCGTCTAGAAAAGCCGAAGTGCTCTAGATCGGCCTAAATCATCTCTAAATTTTTTTGATGACTGTTGAAGGGCCTCCCCGAAGACCTCTTACGAACTCCTTTGCTCCCATATCAGCTTTTCTTTTCTCCATACTGAGCTCCTCGGCTTTGCAAGCTCGCTCGACAAGTACCACAAATTCTCGGATTTCTAAAATGCCAACATACAGCTTTATATCATCGTTCAGTCCATCTTCGAAACGTTTACACATCACAGTTTCTGAAGAAATGCATTCTCGCGCGTACCGGTGAGCCTTACAAACTTTCGTTCATAGTCGGTAACCGACATGGAACCCTGTTTAAGTTCAAGAAATTCTTTCCGTTTTTGATCAATGAATCTCTGACTGATATACTTTTTTCGAAACTCGGTTTGGAAAAACTCCCAAGTTACTTGCTCTCTGGGCACGACAGAAATCAACGTATTCCACCAATAGTAGGCAGAATCACGTAACAAGGAGATAGTACACTTTAGGCATTCATCGGGTGTACAAGACAGTTCATCAAGTACCCGAATAGTGTTGTCCAACCAAAATTCAGCTTGATCGGCATCGTCGCTCTCCGTAGCTTTAAATTCAGTAGCCCGTGTTTTCGGTTTCTATCAACTAGGGGCTTATTTGGTCTTATTTGGTCAGTTACCGGAGGTATTGTAGGTGCTGGGGTTGTATTAGTCGGGAATGGAGGTTGTGGAACAGCCGTATTAGTTCGAATGTATTGGTTGAACCAATCATTCATCACGCTATAAAAAGCTTGTCTAGCTTCATCATTCAGATTACTAGCAATAGGTTGAGAGTCCGCCGGCGCTGTCCCTTGTGCGGGAGCAGGCGCTACACTCTCAAGATCATCAGCTACCACTTGGTTGGGATCGGGATCTATTACTATAAATAAACACTTTTTCAACTGTCAGAAATCACCACACTATCAAATAATCACATAATGGCATGTATAGCTAGACCCAAACGTATTACGGTAGTCCTAGAATCGACTAAACCGTGGCTCTGATACCAATAAAATTGTAACACCCCGTACCCGAGACCGTTGCCGGAGTCGAACACGAGGTGCAAACAGGCTTAATTCATTTATTTACACAGTCCATTTTAAAATTTCCAGACAAGCTGGCTAACTGCGTCACTGTCACCTTAAAAATCATATCTCAAGTTCCAAAACTCGAAAACCAGTTCCATAAATTTTTCCTGAAACTAGACTTATATGTCAATCTACACATATTTTTCTAGAATTTTTGGTCAAGTCGATTAGTACAGTTTATTAGTTAAATTATCCCCTGTTTCAGGGTTCGACTACTCTGACCTTCATGCATTACGACTTAGATATCTCCCTGTACAAGGCTTCAATACTTATGCCGTTTGTTTCTAAAGAAACTAGACTCGAAAAGGAATCTATAAATATATGGTATTACTTCTAATTATCTCTGGTTAATTTATAATGTATTTTCAAATTCAGAACAGGGGATCTAGAATTCGCTCTGGCCCTATTTCACGAAAACTTTAACATCTCATAAAATACGGCTCATATGATCATTTCGTTAATTTCATATGAAAATAGATTCATCAAGGTTCGATTACATAATTTATTCACAATTTAATTCTATTCCTACTATTTTTAGTGATTTTTCAAATTTACATCACTGCTGTGTCGGTATCTGTTTTTAAGGTAGACTTTACCTATTTCATAATTTCCATGATTCAACTAGCCCTTTAACATACATAGCACAAAAATATGATCGTGATTAACCATTCCAATGGCTAATCATTGCCAAGCATTTCCACACCTCTCAATAACCATATATATACAAAATGATTATAACGCTATGCTCAAAATATATAAGCCATTTTCGCATGGCTATCCAAATATATACAATACCAAAGTACTTGACTAACAACAAAAGGGCAGCCCTGTACATGCCATTATCAGAGTTCAACTAAAGGAGTACCAAAAGGGCTTTGATAGTGTGGGCGACTTCGACTTTGACACTCCTGAGTCCGATAGCTGACGAACCAAAATCTATAAAACAGAGAATCAAAGAAACGGAATAAGCATTTAATGCTTAGTAAGTTTTGAGCAATGAAATTAGGCACAACTGAAGTATAGCATTCATATGACTAAACGAATAATTTCATATACACATATTCTCACAACCATACCTACTTCACATTTCCAACCCTTATATTCATACATAAGAAATCAACTTGACTAAAGGCCGGAAGCTTGTTAATCGATTGAGCGAATACTATTTAAAAGGAATCAATTATTCCAATGCATATACAAAACATACCTCAACATTGGGGTTTTACGAGCGTATTAATTGAAATTATTACAGCAAGATTGCTCATTCCCAAACCATGTACCTTCAGGATTTAGCCGGATATAGCTACTCGCTCAAATGCCTTCAGGACATAGCCGGGATATAGCTAATCGCTCAAATGCCTTCGGGACTTAGCTCGGATATAGTAACTCGCACAAATGCCTTCGGGGCTTAGCCCGGAATTAGTCACTAGCACAAATGCCTTCGGGACTTAGCCCGGTTATCATCCGAATATTCATGCACATATCAATAAATCATGACACATCTATATTTCATTTTCATAACTAGAATTCAAACACAAGTCACTTATTAAGCATTATCATTTTCGGCTCAATAGCTACATACAAAGAACATGATTTTGATTTGCTCATAGCATGATCTAATCGAATCATAATCTAAGTTCCATTACTCGAAAACTTACCTCGGATGTTTTCGAACGATTTCAACAGCTATTCGATCACCTTTTCCTTTCCTTTATCGGATTTAGTTCCCCTTTGTTCTTGAGCTTAATTTAACAAATAAATTGATTTAATCATTTTGAACATCAAAGAGAAACTCAAGGTACTTAGCCCATGTATATTAGGCATTAGAGTCATATATGTATGAAATCATGAATCAAATTCAACATATTTGCCAATATTCCCCTTTAGCCGATTTTCTAAGTCACGATAAAGCCATCAATATGCTTACCTATAGCCGAACGTACACATCAACCTATGTATTCATTCATGTGGCCGAATATGCATGTCTATGTTGAGGCCGATTGTATACTTAATACATTCTACAAATATGGTCACTTGTATTGACTAAATACCATTTTGTTTCAAGTTCAAAACTCGGCTAATACACATATATACACTAGTAATCAAATACTAACATTTGCACTTCACCTTAATAGCTAGCTTAGCAAATCTTAATTTAACATATAATTGTGCATAACACAATTAAAGTATCCTCTCCATTCCATCAATTCAAAACACATACATTACTCAATAATGTTCAAAATCATATTCGGCCTTAGTACATAACTTGCTAGCCGATTTTTCTCCATCTAGCAACTAAGCACATATGTGCTCATTTGTTAGACTCTACTTCATCTAACTACTAACCCCTTTTTTTTCATCCAAATAACATGAACAACAACCATATTTCTCTTCTACTTCCTACCATGGCGAATGCTCAAGACACCATACCATGATTTTCATAATTTTGACATGGGTTACTAAAATAACTTGATACCTCATCAACACAACATCAACACCAAGCAAGAATGACAACATCCATGGCCGAGTATCATCTCCATCAAATAGCAAAAAGAATTTAAACCATGGGCTAGGTAGAATTCAAACTAACATCTAAAAATATGCATGAATTTCATGGAATAACATCAAACATACCTTAACCTAGTTACAAGCATGACCGAACCTCTTCAACCTTTCTTCCTTTCTTTCCTTTGATTTTTTCGGTCAAGAAGAGCAAAATGAGAACTTTTTCTCTTTTTTTTTTCATCACCCATGCTCCTTATTTTATTATTCCTAACATAAAACACTAACATAAAATGTTTATAATACCATTTAACCCATAGCATGGCCGGCCACTAGTTCAAATTTTGGGTAATTTGACATGCAAACCCATCATCTTCATAACATGCATTAATAGGCCACTTACATTTGCCTAGCACATTTCTAAATTTTCTCACATAAGTCCTATTAACTAAATTCACATGCAATCAACTAAATTGAAGCTTAAAACTTTCACACATTCATATTCACATATTCTAGACAATAAATATCACATTCAAATACTTCGGTGACTCGGTTTAGCGGTCCCAAACCACTTCCCGACTAGGGTCAATTTAGGGCTGTCACAACTCTCCCCCACTTTAAGAAATTTTCGTCCCCGAAAATCTTACCGGTAAATAGGTTTGGGTATCGTTCTTTCATAGAGTTCTCGGGTTCCCGTGTTTGAGCCATAACACTTTTACTAAAGGAACCTTTTTGTTTCGCAACTCTTTCACTTCACGAGCTAGGATACGAATCGGTTCTTCTTCATAACTCAAGTCAAATTGAATTTTGACCTCTGATGGACTAATTATGTGCAAAGGATCAGATCTGTAACGTCGAAGCATCAAAACATGAAAAACGTTGTAAATCCTTTCAAGTTCAGGGGGTAAAAGTAACCTATATGCAACTGGACCAACTCGTTCAGAGATTTCATACGGCCCAATGAATCTTGGACTCAGTTTGCCCTTACGGCCAAATCTGAGTATCTTTTTCCAAGGTGAAACCTTAAGAAACAGTTTGTCTCCCACCTGATACTCAATATCTCTTCGTTTTAAATCCGCGTATGACTTCTGACGATCGAATGCTGCCTTCAGACTTTCACGAATTATTTTTACTTTTCGCCCAGCATCTTTAATTAAATCAACCCCGAAAATTTTACTTTCATCGAGCTCGGTCCAAAATAATGGTGTACGGCATTTACGACCGTACAAAGCCTCGTAAGGTGCCATCTTAATACTTGATTGAAAACTATTGTTGTAAGCGAATTCAATCAAAGGTAAATACCGTTCCCATGAACCACTAAACTCAAGGATGCAACATCTTAACATATCCTCGAGTATCTGAATTATCCGCTCGGATTGACCATCGGTTTGGGGATGAAAAGCGGTGCTAAAATGCAACTTGGTACCCAAAGCTTCTTGCAATTTCTTCCAAAATCGCGAGGTGAATCTCAGATCTCTATCCGACACAATAGAAATGGGTACCCCGTGTAATCTCACAATCTAAGAAACATACAATTCAGCCAGTTTATCCAATGAATAATCCGTACGTACGGGAATAAAATGAGCCGACTTAGTCAGTCTATCAACAACAACCCAAACCGCATCTTTCTTACTCGCTGATAATGGTAACCCAGATACAAAATCCATCATGATTCGTTCCCATTTCCATTCAGGTATCATGATCGGCTGAAGTAAACCTGTAGGCACTTGATGTTCCGTTTTCACTTGTTGGTATATTAAACACTTCGAAACAAAATCGGAAGTGTCTCGTTTCATACCATGCCACCAAAACTGACGTCTCAGATCGTTGTACATTTTCGTACTCCCCGGGTGAATTGACATTCGGCTACAATGAGCTTCATTCAGAATCGTCGAAATAAGTTCTGAATTTCTTGGAACACACAAAGGACTTCTGAAACTCAAACAATCGTCATCATCAATCTGAAACTCTGATTCTATATTCGAAACACGTTCAGCCCATTTTGCAACTAATTCATCATCGACTTTCTGAGCTTCACGGATTTGATGAATCAACAATGGTCTAGCCTTTAATTCCACTACTAACACATTGTCGGATAGAACGGACAAGTGTACATTCATCGCTCGTAAAGCAAACATTGCTTTACGACTCAAAGCATACACAACCACATTAGCCTTTCCTGGGTGATAGTCAATGACAAGCTCATAATCTTTTAACAACTCGAGCCAACGTCTTTGTCGCAGATTCAAGTCTCTTTGAGTCATCAAATATTTGAGACTTTTGTGATCCGAAAATACATGGCACTTCTCACCAAATAAGTAATGTCGCCATATTTTCAAAGCGAATACGATGGCAGCTAATTCGTGATCATGGGTTGGACAATTTTTCTCATGTGGCTTCAATTGTCTTGACGCGTAAGCTACAACTCGACCTTCTTGCATCAATACACAACCCAACCCAAGTAAAGATGCATCACTGTAGATGAAGAACTCCTTGCCTGATTCGAGCTGCACTAGTACTGGAGCTTCCGTCAAATGAGTTTTCAATTGATCAAAACTTTTCTGACACTTTTCTGTCCATTCAAACTCAACATCTTTCTGAAGTAGTTTCGTCATTGGTGTGGCTATCATCGAGAAACCCTTTACAAACCGTCTGTAGTAACCGGTAAGTCCCAAAAAGCTCCGAACCTCAGTAATATTTCTCGGAGGCTTCCAGTTAAGTATGGGTAAAATTTTGCTCGGATCAACTCGGATGCCCGATGCAAATACCACATGACCCAAGAAGCTAACCTCTCTTAACCAGAACTCGCACTTATTGAACTTAGCATATAATTTCTTATCCCGTAAAATCTGCAACACTAATCTCAAGTGCTCAGCATGTTCGGTCTCATCTCTTGAATAGACTAAGATGTCATCAATAAACACAACTACAAACCGGTCCAAATACTGTCAGAAGATCCGATTCATCAAATCCATAAATATCGCGGGGGCATTAGTGAGCCCAAACGGCATCACTAAGAATTCGTAGTGACCGTATCTCGTTCTGAAAGCAGTTTTGGGTATATCTGAATCTCGAATTCGCAACTGATAATAACCTGATCTCAAATCTATCTTTGAAAACACCGAGGCTCCCTTTAGTTGATCAAACAAATCGTCAATGCGTGGTATCAGATATTTATTCTTTATTGTCACCTTATTCAGCTGACGATAGTCGATGCACAACCTCATGGTTCCGTCCTTCTTTTTCACAAACAATACCGGTGCACCCCAAGGTGAGAAACTTGGTCGAGCGAAACCTCTATCCATCAACTCTTGCAACTGAGCTTTCAATTCATTTAATTCCATTGGTGCCATACGATACGGAGCTATCGAAATCGGTGTAGTCCCAGGTACAAGCTCGATGCCAAACTCTACCTCCCGAACAGGTGGTAAACCCAGTAATTCTTCGGGAAAAACATCCGGATATTCGCAAACCGCCGGCACAGATTTAGGCTTCTTTTCTAACTCTTTGCCATCAAGTACATACGCAAGGTATGCTTCACACCCCTTTCTTACATATTTCTGAGCCAACATCGGTGATATTATAGCTGGCAACCTATTTAAGTCAGTAGACTCAACTCGGATTATCTCGTTATTTACACACCTCAAATCGATGGTTTTTCTTTTGCAATTTACAATTGCATCATGTACGGTCAACCAATTCATACCGAGGATAACATCAAATTCATCAAACGGTAAAAGCATCAAATCGGCTGGAAAACAGGAACCTCGGGTTACTAGGGGACATTTCTTACACACTTTGTCGACAAGCACGTAACGACCCAAGGGATTTGACACCCGAATTACAAACTCAGTAGACTCAACAGGTAAAGTCTTACTGGATGCTAAGGTTTCACATATATAAGAATGAGTAGAACCAGGGTCAATCAAAGCAATCACATTAGTATCAAAGAGAGTAAAAGTACCGATAATAACATCTGGCGAGGAAGCATCCTCGCGTGCGCGTATAGCATAAGCTCTAGTAGGAGCACGAGCCTCAGATCTGGTTGTAGCATCTCTAGATCCTCTAAGACCACCACTAGCATTTCCCGTATTCCTAGATGGTCTACCCCGAGCAGTGGTAGCACCCGATTTCCCACTCTGGTTTACATTCTGTTCAGACAATCTCAGGCAATCTTTAATAAAGTGGTCAACTGATCCGCACTTGTAACAGGAGCGGTCATGGAATCTACAACTCCCCGAATGCCATTTACCACAATACTGGCACTCCGTTCTATCTCGACGATCATTTCCAACCCTGGCGACCGAAGTGATTCGTGTACTCACAGGGGGTCGATCACGATCTCGTCTAGAAAAGCCCGAACTGTCTCTAGATCGGCCTAAATCATCTCTAAATTTTTTTGATGACTGTTGAAAGGGCCTCCCCGAAGACCTGTTACGAAGCTCCTTTGCTCCCATATCAGCTTTTCTTTTCTCCATACTGAGCTCCTCAGCTTTGTAAGCTCGCTCGACAAGTACTACAAATTCTCGGATTTCTAAAATGCCAACATACAACTTTATATCATCATTCAGTCCATCTTCGAAACGTTTACACATCACAGTTTCTGAAGAAATGCATTCTCGCGCGTACCGGCTGAGCCTTACAAACTTTCGTTCATAGTCAGTAACCGATATGGAACCCTGTTTAAGTTCAAGAAATTCTTTCCATTTTTGATCAATGAATCTCTGACTAATATACTTTTTTCGAAACTCGGTTTGGAAAAACTCCCAAGTTACTTGCTCTCTGGGCACGACAGAAATCAACGTATTCCACCAATAGTAGGCAGAATCACGTAGCAAGGAGATAGTACACTTTAGGGATTCATCGGGTGTACAAGACAGTTCATCAAGTACCCGAATAGTGTTGTCCAACCAAAATTCAGCTTGCTCGGCATCGTCGCTCTCCGTAGCTTTAAATTCAGTAGCCCTGTGCTTTCGGATTCTGTCAACTGGGGGCTTATTTGGCCTTATTTGGTCAATTACCGGAGGTATTGTAGGTGCGGGGGTTGTATAGTCGGGAATGGAGGTTGTGGAACAGCCGTATTAGTTCGAATGTATTGGTTGAACCAATCATTCATCACGCTATAAAAAGCTTGTCTAGCTTCATCATTCGGATTGCTAGCAATAGGTTGAGAGTCCGCCGGCGCTGTCCCTTGTGCGGGAGCAGGTGCTACACTCTCAAGATCATCAGCTACCGCTCGGTTTGGATCGGGATCCATTACTATAAATAAATACATTTTCAATTGTCAGAAATCACCACACTATCAAATAATCACATAATGGCATGTATAGCTAGACCCAAACGTATTACGGTAGTCCTAGAATCGACTAAACCGTGGCTCTGATACCAATGAAATTGTAACACCCCGTACCCGAGACCATTGCCGGAGTCGAACACGAGGTGCAAACAGACTTAATTCATTTATTTACACAGTCCATTTTAAAATTTCCAAACAAGCTGGCTAACTGCGTCACTGTCACCTTAAAAATCATATCTCAAGTTCCAAAACTCGAAAACCAGTTCCGTAAATTTTTCCTGAAGCTAGACTCATATGTCCATCTACAACTATTTTTTTAGATTTTTTGGTCAAGCCAATTAGTACAGTTTATTAGTGACATTCTCCCCTGTTTCAGGGTTTGACTACTCTGACCTTCATGCATTACGACTTAGATATCTCCCTGTACAGGAATCTATAAATATATGGTATGACTTCTAATTATCTCTGGTTAATTTATAATGAATTTTCAAAGTCAGAACAGGGGATCCAGAATTCGCTCTGGCCCTGTTTCACGAAAACTTTAACATCTCATAAAATACGGCTCATATGATCATTTTGTTACTTTCTTATGAATATAGATTCATCAAGGTTCGATTACATAATTTATTCACAATTTAATTCTATTCCTACTATTTTTAGTGATTTTTCAAATTCACATCACTGCTGCTGTCGGTATCTGTTTTTAAGGTAGACTTTACCTATTTCATAATTTCCATGATTCAACTAGCCCTTTAACATACATAGCACAAAAATATGATCGTGATTAACCTTTCCAATGGCTAATCATTGCCAAGCATTTCCACACCTCTCAATAACCATATATATACAAAATGATTATAACGCTATGCTCAAAATATATAAGCCATTTTCGCATGGCTATCCAAATATATACAATACCAAAGTACTTGACTAACAACAAAAGGGCAGCCCTATACATGCCATTATCAGAGTTCAACTAAAGGAGTACCAAAAGGGCTTTGATAGTGTGGGCGACTTCGACATTGACACTCCCGGGTCCGATAGCTGACGAACCAAAATCTATAAAACAGAGAATCAAAGAAACGGAATAAGCATTTAATGCTTAGTAAGTTTTGAGCAATGAAATTAGGCACAACTGAAGTATAGCATTCATATGACTAAACGAATAATTTCATATACACATATTCTCACAACCATACCTACTTCACATTTCCAACCCTTATATTCATACATAAGAAATCAACTTGACTAAAGGCCGGAAGCTTGTTAATCGATTGAGCGAATATTATTTAAAAGGAATCAATTATTCCAATGCATATACAAAACATACCTCAACGTTGGGGTTTTACGAGCGTATTAATTGAAATTATTACAGCAAGATTGCTCATTCCCAAACCATGTACCTTCGGGATTTAGCCGGATATAGCTACTCGCTCAAATGCCTTCGGGACTTAGCCCGGATATAGCTACTCGCTCAAATGCCTTCGGGACTTAGCCCGGATATAGTAACTCACACAAATGCCTTTGGGACTTAGCCCGGATATAGTAACTCGCACAAATGCCTTCGGGGCTTAGCCCGGAATTAGTCACTAGCACAAATGCCTTAGGGACTTAGCCCGGTTATCATCCGAATATTCATGCACATATCAATAAATCTTGACACATCTATATTTCATTTTCATAACTAGAATTCAAACACAAGTCACTTATCAAGCATTATCATTTTCGGCTCAATAGCTACATACAAAGAACATGATTTTGATTTGCTCTTAGCATGATCTAATCGAATCATAATCTAAGTTCCATTACTCGAAAACTTACCTCGGATGTTGTCGAACGATTTCAACGGCTATTCGATCACCTTTTCCTTTCCTTTTTGGATTTAGTTCCCCTTTGTTCTTGAGCTTAATTTAACAAATAAATTGATTTAATCATTTTAAACATCAAAGAGAAACTCAAGTTACTTAGCCAATGTATATTAGGCATTAGAGTCATATATGTATGAAATCATGAATCAAATTCAACATATTTGCCAATATTCCCCTTTAGCCGATTTTCTAAGTCAAGATAAAGCCATCAATATGCTTACCTATAGCCGAACGTACACATCAACCTATGTATTCATTCATGTGGCTGAATATGCATGTCTATGTTGAGGCCGATTGTATACTTAATACATTCTACAAATATGGTCACTTGTATTGACTAAATACCATTTTGTTTCAAGTTCAAAACTCGGCTAATACACATATATACACTAGTAATCAAATACTAACATTTGCACTTCACCTTAATAGCTAGCTTAGCAAACCTTAATTTAACATATAATTGTGCATAACACAATTAAAGTATCCTCTCCATTCCATCAATTCAAAACACATACATTACTCAATAATGTTCAAAATCATATTCGGCCTTAGTACATAACTTGCTAGCCGATTTTTCTCCATCTAGCAACTAATGCACATATGTGCTCATTTGTTAGACTCTACTTCATCTAACTACTAACCCTTTTTTTTTCATCCAAATAACATGAACAACAACCATATTTCTCTTCTACTTCCTACCATGGCCGAATGCTCAAGACACCATACCAGGATTTTCATAATTTTGACATGGGTTACTAAAATAACTTGATACCTCATCAACACAACATCAACACCAAGCAAGAATGACAACATCCATGGCCGAGTATCATCTCCATCAAATAGCAAAAAGAATTTAAACCATGGGCTAGGTAGAATTCAAACTAACATCTAAAAATATGCATGAATTTCATGGAATAACATCAAACTTACCTTAACCTAGTTACAAGCATGGCCGAACCTCTTCAACCTTTCTTCCTTTCTTTCCTTTGAATTTTTCGGTCAAGAAGAGCAAAATGAGAACTTTTTCTCTTTTTTTTTCATCACCCATGTTCATTATTTTATTATTCCTAACATAAAACACTAACATAAAATGTTTATAATACCATTTAACCCATAGCATGGCCGGCCACTAGTTCAAATTTTGGGTAATTTGACATGCAAACCCATCGTCTTTATAACATGCATTAATAGGCCACTTACATTTGCCTAGCACATTTCTAAATTTTCTCACATAAGTCCTATTAACTAAGTTCACATGCAATCGACTAAATCGAAGCTTAAAACTTTCACACATTCATATTCACATGTTCTAGAAAATAAATATCACATTCAAATACTTCGGTGACTCGGTTTAGCGGTCCCGAAACCACTTCCCGGCTAGGGTCAATTTAGGGTTGTCACACTGCTAGAAGCGCAAAACTAAGAACCAATTTTGAAGCATCAAATTGACTTAATTTTTTAGCCTAATATGGTCCAAATTATGTGTATTAATTCATAATATAATTAATTTTAATTTTAATCCAATTTAATTTGGGTTAAAAAATTATTGTTAATTAATTAAGAAAAGGGGCCCAATTGAGCTGAACCGAGAAAACCGATCCAACCGAGCACTGGGTAGCCCAAAACTGTCCCACATGCTGACCCAATCAGCTTTCTTGGCTGATTATTTGGCTTGCAAAATGGTCCTTGAAGACTCCTTCAAATTGCATTGAAACCCCTCTACTATTTATGCCTTTCTAGATTTGCCCCTACATTAAAATAACATGTTTGAAATCTTCAAACATGCCACATGTGTGACCAGCCATGGGAGAGTATTTGGCTGTTGATTTTGGCTATTTTTAGCAGCCTTCTCAACCTATAAATACCCCCTTGGCTGCTCACTTCAAACACATCTCAACCCTTCTCATCTCTTCATTTCTCTCTCATTTTTCTCTCTTAATTCCCTTCCATTGTTCTTCATTTTCTTCCCCTATTCCCTTGCCGATTTTACCTATTGAAAAAGAGTCAATCAACCACCATTTGGAGCAGTATTCAAGTGTTCGTAGAAGCCTCGATTCGACAGGAACAAGCGAAGAAGGAGGAGTGTAGCAAACTAGTCAAGCCACAGAGAAAACATCGGATTTGATTCTTGTTCCCTGTCTTTTTAGTTTTTTTGTTGTTATGATAAACATGTATATAAATATTTGTGATGTTGATTTTTTTAATCTAATTGATATGGCATGAATTTAATTCATGTTAGGTTGATTGCATTTCGTCTACTTGAGTTATTAAAATTGTGTTTGTGTGGTTATAGGCCTCGATAAGATGTTTGATTAAGTAAAACCATGAGTAAGTTATTCTTGCATTACAATTGTAAGGTAACTAATGAATTAATTATTTAAACAGATTAAAATTGTAATTAATTAACACAGTACTTAATCAGTGCATGTTTAATCATCTAATGTAGCTGAGGGTTAAATTAGCAACGGTATCTATGTAACAACCCGTTTTTAGTCAAATCAGAAAAGTGGTTTTGGGACGACAAATCTGAGGTAAAAATATTTATTTTATTATTATTTTAATGTCTACAGCATGATAATATGATTGTGTGAAAATTTTGTTAAAAAATTTTATTGTTTGAATGCTCAATTTGATAAAAAGGACTAAATCACGTAAAGTGTAAAAATGGTGTTCTAAAGGTGTCTAATAGCTATGAAATATTAAAATGGAGGTCTTTATATGGAAGTTAGACCATTTTTAATGTTAGTGGACATTTATGGGCATATATTAGATGATTTTAAAGGTTTATCATTAAGGTTAAATTTGTAATTTGGTTATTAAAGATTAATTAAATAAAACAAAAAAAATTTTTTGTGCATTCATCTTCTTCATTGCCACATATTAAGGAGAGAAATAGCCATTGGAGAAGCTTGATATTCGGCCAAGCTATTCTTCATGCATGTGAGTAGTTTTTCATCTCGTTTTTAATTATTTCTATGTTTTTGAGATCGTTGTAACTTAATCTAGCTAGCCTAAGGACTAATTTGCAAAATTGCTAAAATTTTAGGGTTTTTCCATTGATGAAATAGCATTTTTTTGATGTTTAATTGTAGAAAACGTATGCTTGTTGTTAGATAAACAACATTTGTAAAGTGATTTTTGACAAAATTGTTAATTAGGGATTAAATTGAGAAACGTTGAAATGTTGTAGTAAAATTGTGAAATAAATGAAAAATATGGGCTGCTAGGGACTTAATTGAAATTCGGCTAGAATGGGTATATGTTGAATTGCATGAATTTGTATTTTTATGAGATAAGGACTAAATTGTAAAAATGTTGAAATATTAGGGGCAAAAGTGTAAAGTTTCTATAATGTGTATTGTGGATTAAATTGAATAGATTGATGATTAAATAAGCTAAATTTGATATTATATATATCAAGAAAAGAAAAATTCAGAATTAGAACGGGGAAAGAACATGGTTTTGGACTAATTGACTCATTTCGTTGTTTTTGCTTTCGAGGTAAGTTCGTATGTAATAAGCATTGCTATATTTTTATTTTTAAATGCTTTAATATTGTATAAATTGTGAATACGACATTACGGACATATTCAATGATGAATCGAAAAATATGAAATCCCGGTTGAACCTTAGGAATATATTAGGATACAAATGACATGTCATTAGGGGTTATGTGATTTGGGTGTTGGTCTGTACGTTTTACCAGAGGCTGAGTTATCCAGCATGTGTTGTAGATTCTCGTCAGCTTGTGTGAGTAGCAACCTGTTGATAGCTCAAGAGTGAGCATTTTATGTGATACGAGATTAAGATAGCTTCGGCTATGTATGTGGCACTTAGAGTGAGAGATTCCCGATTATCCTATAGTATCCCAAATGGTTCAATGGGTATGTTGAAGTCATGTATGAGTACGAGACTAATAAGTGATGGTACAGGTATGTACATGAATCGTATAAGATATGAATCGAAGAAACTTATGAATTTCACATCTATTCTTATGATTGATTATTTGCAAGGTTTTTTAGCTAATATGAGTTATGTGTTGATATATTCAATTATTGGTATTGTTTATGTATGATTAATTGAGTTTATTGCTATGTGAACTTACTAAGCTTTATAGCTTACTCTATTTATTTATTTTTCCATGTTTTATAGTGAAATCAAAGCTAGTTCGGATTCAGGAAACATCGAAGACCTCATCACACTATCCAACTATCACTTTGGTGCTTTTGAACTTAAGTATTTTTAGTATATGGCATGTATAGAATTATAGGCATTTTGATATATAATTTGGTAATGAATTTAGTCATTTGAAATGACTTGTAAATGTTAAATGTTTTGGTTGTGTATATATATATAGCCATAAGTGTTGGCTTAATTTGGTTGATTTGGTTGTGTATACAGATGTGCATGTAGCTTTGATTATGTGTATAATGATAGATATGTGATGCTTCATGATAATTGTTAATTAGGGATACTAAATGGTTGAGACTTGAGTTTGGTATGTTGTGAATTTAGGTAAAATAATGCATGTTTGGAAAATGAACATATTGATGATTTGAGAAAGTGAAATTTGGTATGAAATTGAATGGCATATTATGATATTGTGTGCCTTGTATTTGTTACTATTGGAAATAGTATGATTTAAGCATATTTAAGACTAGTTGAAAGGCTATTTATGCCTTGTTTTTGTGCCAATTGGGTTGGTATATGTGTGTGAAAATTTAAGTGGCAATAAGGCTTGGTAAATAGCCTAGTTTTGTCCACACAAGCAGAGACATGGGCTTGTGTCTCAACCGTATGTGACACACAGTCAGGTTACATGGCCATGTGTCCATTGGTGTTGAATTAAAAATCAAGTCAGTATGCTCCACAAGGCCTAGCACTCGGCTGTGAGGCATAAGTCAGTATACCCTACAAGTTTAGCATGGTCTGGCACACGGGCGCGTGTGGCCATTTTGAAGGGCACACGGGCTGGTCACACGGACATGTGGTTGGCCGTGTGACCCAAGTCAGAGAGTTACATGGGGTCAGGCATGGGCTGGGACATGGCAATGTGATCCCATTTCAAATGTCCACACGGCTTGTGACACGGCGTGTCTTTGGCCATGTGAAACACACAACCAGACCACACGAGCATGTGCCCCCTGTATTTTGTAAAATTGTCTATGTTTCCATAAAATTTCATAAGTTATTGGTTTAGTCTCGAACCATCCCAAATGCATGTTTTGGGCCTCGTAGGCTCGTATTATGGACATTATGATTGTATGTGAATAATTTTGAATGTTGTTTATTCGAAATTCGAAAATGTATGTGAAATGTATGGTTATTTGCGAAATAAGTTTGGTAATGCTCTGTAACCCTATTCCAGCTTTGAATATTGGTGAAGGGTGTTACAATCTAGCGATACATTAGCCTTTCATAACTTGCAAGATTATTGTGATTAAACTGTTTCAAGTTAGAAATACATTGTTACCTCACGTAATCTTTTATGTGCTTATGAGACTGAATTAATTGTTTGAATTGGCAGAGAGATATGTACAAGAGATTAGTTTCAGTTCATAAGTATGTATGTGCATTAACACATTTGCTTATTAGAATTTGTTTAATCGGTTGAATTAACAAAGAGATATAGTTAAGAGATAAATGGAGTTTGGTAGGTAAATATGTTCATAAGTTAGCAAATTACTAAGTTTCTGTGAATTTATTCGTAACAACATGAACATGAGTTTAATAATTCTAAGTTAAGAAATGCAATTGATTTAACACAATTATGCCATTTTGATTAAAATCATCTTTTGAAATCATGCATTGGAACTTTTATTTTATTTTTATGTATTTTACTTTGTTAAAATCCTAGTTTTTAATCACTTCTTCAAATCAAAATATTTTTCTTCACCAAAGTGTTTTTAAAATTGCATTCATAAATAATTCTTTTCACAGTTCCTGTGGGTACGATAACTTGACATTTTACTTGTCACTTTATTACTTGTTGCGATTGTGTACACTTGCACATTTCCGTCGTTCCAAGTTTTTGGCACTATTGTCGAGGACTATTTTTAAAAGTATTTATGAGTATTGACCGAATCATCGATTTACTCCCTATAGACCCTGATATTGAAAGAACTTTTCGACAACAAAGAAGACAAGCAAGTCAGAGAAGGACCAAAGAGATGAACTTCGAAAATTCAAATCAACAAAACGGAGCAAACCTTGCTCAAAATCCTATCCTTATTGCTAATGATAAGGATAGAGCTCTATGACAGTATGCCATGCCAGTGTTTCATGATCTTAATTCGAGTATTAGGAGACCCAAAATCGAGGCCCAATAGTTTGAGCTGAAGCCAGTCATGTTCCAGATGCTTCAGATAGTGGGCCAAATCAGTGGAATTGTAACATCCAGATTTTGGGCCTAGTCGAAACAGAGGTTTCGAGACCACAAATCAAAGGCCATAAAATTTGTTCTAATATTCTTTTAAGGTCTACAGCACGATGATATGATTGTGTAAATGTTTTATTAAGAAAATTTTACCGTTTAAATGTTTAATTTGTGAAAAATGACCAAATCACGTAAAATGTGAAAGTTGTTTTCTATTAGCTAAAGGTGTTAAATAGCTATAGAACTTAAAAGTTGAGGTTTTTAATGAGTAAATAGACCATTATATGTGTGAATGGATGTACATGGAGAACAAAATTCAAAAAGTCAAAGTTGGTAGGGTTGGTATTTTGATGACAAAAGCTAGATGAATAAAATAAAAATCAAATGCTCATCTTCTTCTCCATCTTTTTCCACCAAAATTTTAAGGAGAAAAACCCCCATGGAAGCTTGAAATTTTTAGCACAATAAACCCTCTACTTATCAAGAAAAACAGAGTCCAGGCCTGGACCAGGAAAAGAGCAAGATCTTGGACTAAATCGAATTAGTTGTCCATATTTTGTACCGAGGTAAGTTTGTGTGTAATTGGTATAGCATTCTATTATGTATTTAACATTTAATGTTGCATGAATTGCATATTTGTCTTTGTGAGTATTATTGATATTGTCTGATAAAGAATTGAGGTGATCAAACCTTAGGGATACTTAAAGTACAAATATCATGACATTTGGGTTGATGAGATCCCGTATAAGACCATATCTGGGATATGACATCGGCATCGGTATGTGTTATCATGTAAGACCATATCTAGGATATGGCATTGAAATGAGATCATATGTAAGACCATGTCTAAGACATGGCATTGGCACCGAGTGGTGATCCCATGTAAAACCATATCTAGGATATGGCGTTGGCATCTTATTATGTGAACGGGCTTTCCTGAGTATCCGTTAGTATTTCAAATGGTTCAACGGGTAGTCCAAGGATGTGTCAGAGAAATGGTGAGGTATGATCATGTTGAAAGGGTACAGGTATGTACACCAAGCTCGGTAAGAGGAGAATAAAGAAATTATGATATTTAGTTCTATTGAATATTATGTAAATTGAATAAGGTAGTGTATGACTACAATGATTATTGAGAATGAGATGAGTCAAGTTATGTTATGTATGTATATGGAAATTCATATTCTTATTACTTATTAATTACATACAAGCTTACTAAGCTTATTGCTTACCCCTTCTCTTTTCCATTTTTTTATATAGTATTGTTAAGCTAGCTCGGGAATCCAAGTACGTCGGAGGCACGTTCACACTATTGATTGGATTATTTGGGTATAGTTAATCTCAACATTTTGAGTATGGCATGTATAGGGACCTGGTCTTTTTGTTATATGTCATATTGGTCTATCCAAATGTGTTGGCTTATAATGATAGTTGATTCATTTTATGTATGACCATGAGACACGGTTCATAACGATTATTGGGTTGCAAACCTATTCATCTATGTATGTATGTTTCGATTCCATTATGATATGGCCTAGGTTATTGATGATTGAATGTTGATAAATGCCATGTGTGTGTTTAAGATGAGATGAAAAATGCATGCATGCAAGTCTAAGAAATATTGCTTATTTGTATTTATGTGTTTGAACAAATAAGGGTGGCATTTGGCTTAGAAAATAGCCTTAAAGTAGCCCACACAGGTAGATACACGGGCATGTGTCTAGACCATATGTGACACACGACTTCCCCCATGTGCGTGTGATTCGGCTATGTGTCCCTTACACCCTAATTAATGCAAAATAGAATGCTCAGGAGTAAGCACACAGGTTGAGACACTGCCGTGTGTCTAGGCTGTGTGAGAGAGACGGCCTCAGGACATTAGCGTGTGCCCAGGTCGTGTGAAGTCTTTACCTAATTTTGGAATTTAATTCACCACACGGTCGAAGGACACGAGCATGTGTCTTGGCCGTGTGACCATATTTTGTGAATGACGTCATAGTTAGAGAGTTACACGGGCTGAGGACACGGGCGTGTCCCAGGTCACACGGCCGTTTGTGACCACACGGCCTACCCACACGGACGTGTAACTTTCTAAAATAAGAAAAATTTTCTAAGTCTTCCAAATACTTTCAAAATTCTCAATTTAATCCCAAATTGCTTCCAAAGTATGTTTGGGGCCTCGTAGGCCCATATAAGGGACTATATGCATGTTAGTGAATGGTTTTAATTTTGGCAAAATTTTATGGTCTGGTTTTGTATGAATGTGTATGTTTAAGTTCGGTAATGCCTCAATCCTATCCCTACATCGAACACGGGTAAAGGTTGTTACATTTAGTGGTATCAGAGCTACGGTTTAATCGATTCTTGGGCTAACGTAACGTGTGTACGAGTCTAGATATACATGCCATAAATACGTTGTGATAGTGTGGCGACTCATGACCTTTTTAAATTTGTTTTTATATAGTAATGGATCCCAATCGAGCTAAAGCCGATGACGTAGAAAGTAATACACCTGCTCTCACTGAAAGGACAGTGCCGCAAGAGAGTAGACCTCTCACAGTTAGTCAAGGAGGAGGAGAAGGGGCTCAGGAAGCCTTTCTCCACATGATGAATGCTTGGTACATGGAGTTCGTTCGGACGAACCCGAATGCTCAACCCCCTCCACCCCCACCTATTCCTTAGCCTATCTTAGTGGCACCTCATGGTATGAATTTTATGAGACCAAATAGACCTCTGGTGGATAAAATTTGAAAGCAAAGAGCTGAAGAGTTCTGAGCTAACATTGATGATGATCTGCAACGAGCAGAGTTTGGCTCTAAAACACCATCCGGGTTTTTGAGGAATTTTCATGTACACCAGAAGAATGCATGAAATGTATTGTATCACTGCTTAGTGATTCGGCTTACGACTGGTGGAAGACACTTGTCTCGGCTGTACTAAAGGAGAAAGTAACATGGGAATTTTTCCAAGTCGAGTTTTGGAAAAAGTATATCAGTTACAGATTTATGGATCTAAAAAGAAAAGAGTTCCTTGAGTTGAAGTAAGGAAGAATGACTGTAACTGAATACGAGCATGAGTATGTGAGACTCAGCAAATATGCTCAGGAATATGTGTCGACCGAAGCCATAATGCGCAAAAGGTTTGAGGACGAATTAAACGAAGATATTCGAATGTTTGTTGGTATACTTAAGCTGAAAGAGTTCGTTATACTCGTTGAGACAGCTTGTAAGGTCAAGGAATTGGCCAAAGAGAAGAGAAAGGCGGAGTCTGAGGCTAGGGATTGAAAGAAAAGATCTATGGGCAAATCATTTCAGTCCACATTGAAGAAGTCGAGGGACTTCCGTCCTCGTTTCAATGCTTCTGTTGAGTTTTCAAATAGAAATAGAGGTAAACAGTTTTCGGGTAATAATGCCCATACTACCTCGATTGCTAGTGTTGGAATTTTTATTTTATACATTGGAAGAATCCATTTTGTTATTAATAGACTAGAAAAGAATAACGACCAAGTAGACCGAAATGTCCCCAATGCGGTAGACGTTACCTCGATGAGTGTCGAGGGAGTGATAGGACCTGTTTCAAGTATGTTTCCCCAGACCACTTTATTAGAGAGTGCCCCGGGATGGAAAAAAGGAGAGATATCAAAGTGCAAGATCGGGTAACAATGCTAGTCGCGGTAGACCCAGAAAAATCTGAGTAATGGAACGAGTAGTAAGAATTCCCCTAGAGAGTCTACTGTGAGACCTGAGGGTAGAGCTCTTGCAAGGACGTATGCCATTCACGCTTGCGAAGAGGCTTCATCCCCGGATGTGATTACAGGTACATTTTCTATCTATAATGCTACTGTTATTGCTTTGATTGATTCGAGATCTACCCATTCCTACATTTGTATGAAATTGGTGTCTAGTATGAGCATGCTTGTTGAATCTACAAAATTTGTGATAAAAGTGTCAACCCATTAGGCAAATACGTGTTAGTTGATAAAGTATGTAAAAATTGTCTTTTGATGATTAGAAGTCACTGTTTTTCGGCTAACCTTATGCTTTTGTCGTTTGACATAATTCTTCATATGGATTGGTTAACTGCTCATGATGTAGTAGTAAATTGTGGGAGAAATTTTATTAAACTGAAATGTGAAAATGGTAATATTCTCCGGGTTGAATCAGATGAGTCGAATAGCTCGCCTGTGGTGATTTCTTGTATGACCACTCAGAAGTGTGTAAGGAAAGGTTACGAAGCTTATCTTGCTTTTGTGTTGAATACAATAGAGTCAGAGTTAAAGGTTGACTCAATACCGGTAGTATGTGAGTATCTGGACGTGTTTATGGAAGAATTGTCTGGATTGCCTCCGATTAGAGAAGTAGAATTTGGTATTGATCTAGTTCTGGGTACGATACCTATTTCTATTGCACCGTATAGGATGGCTCCAACTGAGTTAAAGGAGTTGAAATCCCAATTGCAAGAATTGACAAAGAAAGGTTTCGCGAGACCTAGTTATTCACCGTGGAGTGCGCCAGTTTTATTTGTGAAAAAGAAAGATGGTTCAATAAGGCTATGTATTGATTACCAAAAACTCAACAAGGTGATGATAAAGAATATATACCCCTTACTGAGGATATATGATTTATTTGATCAACTAAAGGGAGCCATGGTATTTTCTAAGATAGATTTGAGGTCTGGTTATTATTAGTTGAGAGTTAAGGACTTGGAAGTGCCGAAAACCGCATTTCGGACGAGGTATGGTCAATATGAATTTTTGGTAATGCCTTTTGGCCTAACGAATGCTCCTGCGATTTTCATGGATTTAATGCACTGAATTTTCTGACCTTATTTGGATAAATTTGTTGTGGTGTTTATTAATGATATCTTGATTTATTCTCATGATGAGTCTGAACATGCCGAGCACTTACGAATTGTTTTCTAAAATTTGAGAGATAAGTAGTTGTCTGCTAAGTTTAGCAAAAGTGAGTTCTGGTTTAAAGAAGTCAGATTTTTGGGGCATATTGTATCGGTGATGGGATATGAATTGATCCGAGTAAGATTTCGGCCATTGTTGATCGGAAACTGCTGAGAAACGTATCTGAGGTTAGAAGCTTTTTAGGTTTAGCCAGCTATTACTGAAGGTTCGTTAAAGGATTTTCCATGATTGCCTCTCTGATGAAAATAATGTTGCAAAAGATATTAAGTTCGAATGGTCAGAAAAGTGCCAACAGAGTTTTGAGAAATTAAAAGCATTGTTGACTGAGACTCCAGCATTAGTGCAACCCGAGCCAGGAAAAGAATTTGTGGTTTATAGTGACGCGTCCTTAAGTGGATTAGGTTGTGTGCTTATACAAGAAGGGAAAGTGATAGCCTATGCTTCAAGGCAATTGAAACCACATGAGAAAAATTATCCGACACATGACCTAGAGCTAACCGCCATTGTGTTTGCATTAAAGATTCGGAGACATAACTTGTATGGTGAGAAGTGTTGGGTATTCACCGATCACAGGAGCCTAAAGTACTTGATGACTCAAAAATATCTGAATTTGCGGCAACGAAGGTGGCTCTTGATAAAAGATTATTAGTTGGTGATTGACTATCACCTGGGTAAGGCGAACATTGTCGCCAATGCACTGAGTAGGAAATCCTTATTTGACTTCAGTTGATTGTGTCCAATGATGGTTCAATACTAGCAGAGTTGAGAGCTAGACCGACACTTTCCATTTGCAAACTGATGGTCAGTCAGAGAGAGAAATACAAATTGAAGACATGCTCCGGTGTTGTGTTCTTGAATTTCAAGGAAGTTGGGAAAAGTACTTGTCGCTGGTGGAATTTTCCTATAATAACAATTTTTAGTCGAGCTTGAAAATGGTTCCTTTTGAGGCATTGTATGGGCATAAGTGTCGAACACCATTGTATTGGATTGAACTCAGAAAAAATCAAATTCATGGGGTCGACTTAGTCAAAGAAACCGAGGAGAAAGTAAAGGTGATTCGAGATTGCTTGAAAGTACACGGATTTAAAATGAAGAGGATTTAAGTTTCAAGTCGGTGATAAGGTATTTCTAAAGGTGTCCCCGTGGAAGAAAGTTCTCAGATTTGGTCGGAAAGGCAAGTTGAGTTTCTGTAATAGCCCAAAATTTGGTCTAGTTGGAACAGAGGTTTCGGGACTGCAAAATTTGAGATAGAAATAATTATTTTATGATTATTTTGAGGTCTATGATATGATTGCATGATTGTGTGAAAATTTCATGAAGAAATTCTATGCATAAAGTGCTCAATTTGAAGTTAGGGACTAAATTGAATAAGTTGCAAAACTTGCATTCTAGAAGTTTCTAGTATGAAATTTCTTTGAAACATTAATTAGGAGGTCTTAAATAGAAATTTTACCAATTTCTAAGTGATGGACAAAAATTGGACATGGATGAAATTTTTTAAAGTTTAGTAAGGAAGGGCATTTTGGCCATTTGGTAATTAAAAGAAATAAAAAGGGAAAATAAAGCCAAAATTGACTCATCTTTTTCATGGAGGCCGAAATTAGCATGGGGGAAGTCATAGCTAGGGTTTTCAAGCTTTCCAAGCTTAATAGTAAGTCCATTCTAACCCCGTTTTTCCAGTTCTTTACGTTTTTGGAATCCCGGTAATTTGATTAAGCTTATTCTAGCAATAATTTAAGCTAGGGTTCATATTTGGAAAAATACCCATAGGTGAAATGTGTTTATTTTGCTGTTTTATGATAGAATATGAGGTTTTAAATTATGTTAGACAACTTGTGCTACTCGGTTTTTAGTGAAAACGAGTAAAAGGGCTTAATCGGTAAAAATACCTAATAGTCATAAGTATATGTTAGAGTGAGAATTCGATGTTGCCATAGAAGGGAAAAGTGATCAGCATGTCATAAAACATAAGAATAAGGGATGAAGTTTAATTCCCGAGCCTAGGGGCAAAAGTGTAAATATGCAAAAGTTGAGGGGCAAAATTATAATTTTGCAAAAGTTTGAGTTAAGGACTGTTTTGAATATTACATTAATTAAATAAATAAAATATGATGTTTTAGATCCCGGAAAATGAGATTTGAACCTAGAATGAGAGAAAAATCAAAAATTGGGAAAGTTGGTAAAATGGTCGTTTTAGTATCGAGGTAAGTTCATATGTATAATAAGCATTAATTTATGCATGTTTCAATGTTAAATTGATATATTTATTATGATTTCTGAGGTGTTGAAAGTATGTAAGTTGGTATGATAATAATACAGCAATAATGCTGTAATTTATATTTGAAAGTTAAATTTAGTGAATCAATTCAATTATGTTAATTTAAATGATTATGGTGCCAAGTTTATGAATTGATTTAAAAATATGTCTATGGTACATGAAGTGCATTGAATTATCATACACAAATGTGATTTCTATGATTATAGATATTATGGGAAATTGTAAGTTCATATGATTTTTAATAAGGCAATGTGTAATTTAATGTTATTGCCTTGATATTAAATGAGATGTAAGTTTATATGTAAGTAATACATCAATATTACTTGTATTATGATATTTTATAATAATATTGGAAATATGTTTGTGGATAATTACTTGATTGGTGAAATTGTTGGAAAAGAGAGAGAAATCCCGGGTGAACCTTCAGAAAGATTGGATGATACAGATAGTATGTAGCTAGGTCACATGTATGGTGCTGAGTGCACATCATGTGTACAAGAGAGCTACAAGACATTATGATGTAGCTAGGTCACATGAGTGATACTATGTGTACACCATGTAGATAAGAGAGCTACGGGATATATGTAGCTAGGTCGCATGCGTGGTTCCAGGTAAAGGACACCATGTAGACAAGAGAGCTACTAGATAAATTGGCTAGGTCACATGGGTGGTACTGAGTATTCACCATGTGTACAAGAGAGCCGAACTATATGATGGGTGGAGCTATGTGCTGAAACCACCAAGTATCGAGGATTGATCCGAAGTGTTCAACGGGAGACTATCTATGTATTGCTTTGTGAGTTTTGTGATGAATAAGTGCAGGAACTTGGTTATGTGAATGATGTGTTCATTAAGTGACCAAGAGGTGGTAATGTTATAAACAAGTAAGTTATACAAGAGGATGATTTTATGGTGACCTTGTGATCATTGGCCTATACTTGTGATGTATGAAATGTGGTGAAAATGATTTGCGATATGTATGTTAAAATGAGGTTAATACAAAGAAAGTGTGAAAGAGTGAATTAGCAATAAAACTGTTTTGGACAGTAGCAGTGATGTGATTTTGAAAAATCACCAAAAATAGTAGAAATTGGATCAGAGACTTAATGAGATATCAAATTAAAGCTTAATGAGTTTCAGATAAAAGAAATAGAGCAAGAAAAGAAGTTCTATATTTTAATATATTTATGTTTTTGTGAGACTGGTTCAGAATGATTACGTGATCCCCTGTTCTAACTTTGGAAAATCAAAACAATTTGGATAAAAATAATTAGAGGATTAAACTTATATTTTTAAAATCCCTAATGTGTCTATTTTCAAGATAAATCAACAAGAACATTATCCAAGTTTTGTACTGCGAGATAATTAATTTTTAGTGAAAAGAGGTCAGAACTGTCAGAAAGTGAAACAGGGGAAATTTTAATGAATAAACTGTACTAATTGGCTAAACCAAAAATTATGAAAATTTTATGGTGGAAAGATATGTGTGTCTAGTTTCAGGGGAAATTTACAGATCTTAATTTGGAGCTCTGTAGCTCGAATTATAAATAAGTAAGTGACTATGACTCATGTGGACAGTTTGATGTGAGAATTTATTAGTAAATTGTGAAATCGTACTTACAAGGATGCTATTACATTAAGGATGTGGAATGGAGAGGAGGAGGAGGAAATAAATATATGTGGAATAAATGGAAACTATGGTATATGAAATATTGATATAATGAAATAAATGATATGTGTTTATAAGAAAATAGAAAGAGAATAATATGTATCATGACATGTATATATATATGACTAGTCTCAATGTAATGCTTGTTGGGTATGGAGTTGAATTGAAATGTTTCAGGAAAACATGTTATTTTGCGCATCTGAATTATGGTATTTTATAAAGATATGATCTAGTTTTAAATATGAATGCTTGATGATTAAGCTGAAGATATTTGGTAAGATGATAATGTTGGTATAAATGTATAAGTGGTACTATAATAAACAAGGTAAAATGAGTATGAGAGACACATGTATGATGACATACAAATGCTATGTTTGTGGTTTAATTGAGAATATTTAATCATTAAATGAATACCATGTTATATGCTTTTGATTTTGTATAACTGTGTAAGAGATTAAGGTTGACCAAAGCTTGGAAAATAGCCTAGGTATATTCCACATAGGCAGAAACACGACCATGTGTCTCAGCCGTGTATGGAACACGACTTTGGGACACGGGTGTGTGGAGCCTTAAATCATGAAATTTGTAAGATTTTTGTAAGTTCTCGATTTAGTCCCGAACCCGTTCTAAAGTATGTTTTGGGCTTCGTAGACTCAAATAAGGGACTATGTGTAAGTGAATGAACGTTTTGAAATATGAATGAAATTTTATGGCCCGTATTTTAGTTTAATGTTTGTATGTTTGTCTGGTAACGCCTCGTACCTTATCCTGGCCTCGGGTACGGGTAAGGGGTGTTACAGTTCCCGTTATATTAGACCGTATGAGATTACTTAAAGGATAGGGTCGATAGCATATCGGTTGGCTTTGCCATCTGAATTGGAAACGATCCATGATTCGTTCCATGTATCTATGTTGCGTCGATACCAATCAGACCCTTCACATGTGATTACACCTACGGAGGTTGAGATATGACCGGATATGACTTATGGTGAGGAACCGGTTAAGATTTTGGCCTAGGAAGTCAAACAATTAATAAATAAAAGTATTTCCCTTGTAAAAGTGTTATGGCAATGACATGGGGTTAAAGAGGCCACATGGGAACCTGAGGACAATGAGAGCACAATATCCAAACCTCTATACCGGTAAGATTTTCGGAGACGAAAATCCCTAAAGGGGGAGAGGTGTAACATCCTGATTTTGGGCCTAGTTGGAATAGTGGTTTCAAGACCACAAATTTGAGGTCATAAAATTTAATATTCTTTTGAGGTCTACAGCACGATGATATGATTGTGTAAAAGTTTAGTTAAAAAATTTTACTCGTTTAAATGCTTAATTTGTAAAAAAGGGCCAAATCGCGTAAGATGTAAAAGTTGTTTTCTATTAGCTAAATGTGTTAAATAGCTATAGAACATAAAAGTTAAGGTCCTTAATGAGTAAATAGACCATTATATGTGTGAATGGATGTACATAGAGAATAAAAGTAAAAAAATTCAAAGTTGGTAGGGTTGGTATTTTGATGACAAAAGCTAGATGAATAAAATAAAAATCAAATGGTCATCTTCTTCTCCTCCTTTTTCCACTGAAATTTTAAGAAGAAAAACCCCCCATGGAAGCTTGAAATTTTCAGCACAATAAACCCTCTACTTATCAAGAAAAATGGAGTCCGGGCCTAAACCGGGGGAAGAGCAAGATCTTGGACTAAATCAAATTAGTTGTCCATATTTTGTACCGAGGTAAGGTTGTGTGTAATTGGTATAGCATTCTATTATGTATTTAACATTTAATGTTGCATGAATTGATATTTTTCTTTTTGAGTATTATTGATATTTTCTGAAAAAGAATTGAGGTGATGAAAGCCGGTTGAACCTTAGGAATACTTAAGGTACAAATAACATGACATTTGGGTTGATGAGATCCCGTATAAGACCATATCTGGGATATGGCATCAGAATCAGTATGTGTTATCATGTAAGACCATATCTGGGATATGGCATTGATATGAGATCCCATGTAAAACCATGTATGGGACATGGTATTGGCATCGACATATGAGATTCCATGTAAGACCATGTTTGGAACATGGCATTGGCATCGAGTGGTGATCACATGTAAGACCATATCTGGGATATGGCGTTGGCAACTTATTATGTGAACGGGCTTTCCTGAGCATCCATTAGTATTCCAAACGGTTCAACGGGTAGTCCAAGGATGTGTCAGAGAAATGACGAGGTATGATCATGTTGAAAGGGTACAGGTATGTACACCAAGCTCGGTAAGAGGAGAATAAAGAAATTATGATATTTAGTTCTATTGAATATTATGTAAATTGAATAAGGTAGCGTATGACTACAATGATTATTGAGAATGAGATGAGTCAAGTTATGTTATGTATGTATATGGAAATGCATATTCTTATTACTTATTAATTACATACAAGCTTACTAAGCTTATTGCTTACCCCTTCTCTTTTCCAATTTTTTATATAGTATTGTCAAGCTAGCTCGGGAATCCAAGTGCGCCGGAGGCACGTTCACACTATCGATTAGATTATTTGGGTATAATTAATCTCAACATTTTGAGTATGGCATGTATAGGGACCTGGTCTTTTTGTTATATGTCATATTGGTCTAGCCAAATGTGTTGGCTTATAATGATAGTTGATGCATTTTGTGTATGACCATGAGACATGGTTCATAATGATTATTGAGTTGCAAACCTATTTATCTATGTATGTATGTGCCAATTCCATTATGATATGGCCTATGGTTATTGATGATTGAATGTTGATGAACGTCATGTGTGTGTATAAGATGAGATGAAAATGCATGCATACATGTCTAAGCAATATTGTTTATTTGTTTTTATGTGTTTGAACAAATAAGGGTGGCATTTGGCTTGGAAAATAGCCTTAAAGTGGCCTATACGGGTAGACACATGGGCGTGTGTCTAGACCGTGTATGACACACGGCTTGCTCCTTGGGTGTGTGAACTGGCAGTGTGTCCCATGCATCCTAATTAATGCAAAACAGAATGCTTAGAGGTAAACACATGGACTGAGATACAGCCGTGTGAGAGACACGGCCTCAAAACATGGGCATGTGCCCAGGCCGTGTGAAGTCTGCACCTAATTTTGGAATTTAATTTGCCACACGGTCTACGGACACGGGCGGGTGTCTTGGCAGTGTGACCATATTTTTTACATGATGTCATAGTCATAGAGTTACACAGGCTGAGGATATGGGCGTGTCCCAAGTCACACGGGCGTTTGTGAGCACACGGCCTACCCACACGGACGTGTGACTTTCCAAAACAATAAAAATTTTCTTAGTCGTCCAAATACTTTCAAAATTCTCAGTTTAATCTCGAATTGCTTCCAAAGTATGTTTGGGGCCTTGTAGGCTATATAAGGAATGATATGCATGTTAGTGAATGGTTTTAATTTGGTCAAAATTTTATGGCCTGATTTTGCATGAATGTGTATGTTTAGGTCCGATAATGCCTTGTATCCTATCCCAGCATTGGACACGGGTAAGGGTTGTTGCAGGAATGCTTACCAAAGATCCTCACCTGCACTTAAGATTGTTCATGGATGTGAGCGATTCTTTTAAGTTAGCCAGAGTACCCAAAGATACACTATGATTAAAGCTATTCCCATATTTACTAAGGGATAAAGCTCGAGCCTGGTTGAACTCATTGCCACCAAATTCAAACTTCACATGGAAAGAGTAAGCAAAAATATTCCTCATGAAGTATTTCTCGCCTAGCAAGAATGCTAAGTTGAGGAACGAGATCACCCCTTTCCAATAAATAGATGATGAGTCCTTGTATAAGGCATGGGAAAGGTAGAAAGAATTATTACGAAAGTGCCCTCACCACAGAATCCCACATTGCATCCAACTTGAGACATTTTATAGTGGTCTCCATGCTCACACAAGGATGGTAGTGGACCCTTCTACTAACGGTGTCTTATAATGAGGATTATGAAATCATCGAGAGGATTGCCAGTAACAATTATCAATGGCCAACCAATCACGCAACGTTAGGAAAACGAGTCACTGGAATACATGAAGTAGACGCTCTTATTTCACTTGCACCTCAGGTATCGTCAATGCTTAAAAATTTTACCACTAATTGGTTTAATAGTTTTGTAGCACAGCCACCGAATCAATTTGAAAATATAGCAAGTGTCTATTGCTGGGAAGGACATCTGTTCAAAGAATGTCTATCGAACCCAGAATTCGTGTATTACATGGGTAACTAGAACCAAAACTGAGTAAGGCAAGGATTATGATCCGATTCCTATAACCCATCGTGGCGAAACCACCTTATTTTCTCCTAGAGTAACCAAGGGGCTGGACCCAGTAACACATACGCCCAACCTAGACCAACCCAACCACCTATTTTTACCCAAAAAGTTCAGAAACAACCTCAAGCTGAACCATCCAATAACTTAGAAAACTTTTTGAAGGCATACATAGCCAAGAATGATGCTTTAATCCAAAGCCAAACGGCTACATTGAGAAACCTGCAAAACCAAATGGATCGGCTTGCAACTGAACTCAAAAACCAACCATAAAGTGCTTTACCTAGTGATACGGAGAATCCGAGGAATCTAGGGAATGAGCATTGTAAAGAGTTGATATTGAGGAGCGGAAAGACATTAGAGCCCAACATAGTCGAAGTTGAAAATGAGCTAGCTGATGCTCAAGATTCAGAGGAAGTTCAACCGATTGTTGGAATTTTAGTTTCACCAGAAGTTGAATCTGTAAAATTTGATAAGGTAATTTCTAAACCTTATAATTCTGATAAACTAACAACTTCGTTAGAATTGCCACAGAAGAAGAATCAACCAGTTCCAATAAAGAAGCCTCCACCACCCTACCCTCAAAGACTTCAGAAGCAGAATCAGGAAGTTCAATTCAAGAAGTTCGTAGACGTACTCAAGCAACTTCATGTCAACATCTCGTTGGTTGAAGCTCTTGAACAAATACCAAACCACGTCAAATTCATGAAGGATATACTGTCAAAAAAATGAAGACTTGGAGAATTTGAGACGGTAGCCCTGACAAAGGAATGCAGTGCATATCTTCAAGACAAACTACCCTCAAAGTTGAAGGATCCTAGATGTTTTACCATACCTTACAACATTGGAGCAACATATTTTTGTAAGACACTATGTGATCTGGGTGTGAGTATCAACTTGATGCCCATGTCAATATTTAGGAAGTTTGGGATAGGTGAAGTTAGACCTACTCCGGTTACACTTCAATTAGCATATCAATCTTTAGCACATCCAGAAGGAAAAATCGAGGATGTATTGGTACGTGTAGACAAATTTATTTTTCCTACTGACTTTGTTATTCTAGACTTTGAAGCAGAAAAAGAAGTGCCAATCATCCTAGGAAGGCCTTTCCTAGCAACTAGAAGGACCCTTAGTGGAAGGGCGAGCTTACTATGCATGTTCAGGACGATCAGGTAACATTTAATGTTTTTAAGTCTCTGCGATTTCCTGACACAATTAATGATTGTTCTATAGTGTTCGATTTATAGGAATTAATCATGGAATAGAAACTCAACTGTGCTGAGGACCCATTGGAACGAATTTTGACATCAGACCTTCCAAATAATGAAGAGGAGGATGAATACTTAGCTTTGCTAGAAGCTAATCAAAGGGGATTTAATCCGCAATCCCATTTTGAATCTTTGGAGTTAGAGAATAAGGATTATGCCCAACCAAAAGCATCATTTGAGGAGCCACCTAAATCAAAATTGAAGGTACTTCCTTCACATTTAAAATATTTTTATTTAGGTAACACTTATACTTTGCCTGTGATTATTTCAGTGGAATTAACCGTTAAGCAAGAAGAGAAACTCATCCTAGTATTGAAACAATTCAAGAAGGTTATTGGATGGACCATAACTGATATTCGCGGTATTAGCCCATCTGTATGCATGCACAAGATCATCCTGGAAGATGGCGAGGAAGGGACAATTGATGGACAATGAAGACTGAACCCCATCATGTAGGACGTGGTAAAGAAAGATATCATCAAGTGGTTAGATGCAGGTATAATTTACCCCATCTCAGACAGCTCATGAGTAAGACTGTTTTCTCGATGGATACTCAGGGTCTAATTAGATTACAGTAGCATTGGAAGATTAACACAAGACAACATTCACCTGCCCGTACAGTACATTCGCATTTAGACGCATGCCATTTGGTTTATGTAATGCACCTGCTACATTTCAAATATGTATGATGTCTATTTTTACTAATATGGTTGAGAAATACTTGGAAGTCTTTATGGATGATTTTTCAGTATTCGAAGATACATATGATGATTGTCTAGCCAATCTAGCCAAGGTACTAAGGCGATGCGAAGAAACAAACCTCATACTCAACTGGGAAAAGTGCCATTTCATGGTATGAGAAGGTATTGTTCTAGGGCATCGGATAACGAGACATGGAATCGAGGTAGATAAAGCAAATGTAGACATTATTGAGAAACTCTTACCTCTAACATTTAAAGAGTGTTAGCAGCTTTTTGGGCCACATCGGTTTCTATCGAAGATTTACCAAGGACTTCTCCAAAATTGCTAAACCCTTATGCAAATTATTGGAAAAGGACACGACGTTTAAATTTGATGAGGAGTGCTTAAGAGCTTTCAAAGATTTGAAGAGTCGATTAGTTTTGGTACCCATAATCATCACACCTGACTGGGATTTTCCATTTGAATTAATATGTGACGCAAGTGACTTCACGATAGGAGCTGTCATGGGCCAGTAAAGGAACAAAGTTTTTCATCCCATCTACTACGCAAGTCAGACTCTGACAGGAGCTTAACTGAATTATACGGTAATAGAGAAAGAGTTACTTGCTATTGTGTTTGATTTTGACAAGTTTTGATCTTATCTTGTAGGTACCAAAATGACTATCTATACGGACCACTCGGCAATTAAGTATTTACTTTCCAAGAAAGAAGGTAAGTCGAGATTAATCCGATGGGTACTTCTACCTCAAGAGTTCGATCTAGAAATTCAAGATCGAAAGGGAGTAGAAAACCAAGTAGCAGACTACTTGTTTAGATTGGAGCTGTGAGAAGGGAATGCTCCACTTGTACCCATTCAGGAGACATTTCCAGATGAACACATACTAAAGGTAAATCATGCCTATAATACCCCTTGGCTTGTTGATATTGCTAACTGTTTAGCTTGTGGTTTGATGTAGATTGATAAGACATATCATCAAGAGAAAAAGTTTCTTCATGATGTGAAGTACTTTTTTTAGGAAGAACCATACTTGTTTAAAAAGAGTGCAGATCAAATGATTAGAAGATGAAGTAAATAATATTCTATATCATTACCACTCAGCTCCCAGTGGGGGACACTTCGGATGTACATGTACTGCGGCCAAAGTATTACAAGTAGGATTCTTTTGGCCAACATTATTTAAAGACGTGTATGCTACGTAAGGAGCTGTGATCAACGTCAGAAGGTTGGAAACATCACAAACAGAAATGAGACGCCTCAAACAAACATCATTGAGGTAGAATTATTTGATGTTTGGGGTATTGACTTTCTCGGCCCTTTCCCTCCATCTTTTGGTCACAAGTACATATTGGTAGCAGTAGACTACGTGTCTAAGTGGGTTGAGGCTGAGGCATATTCGACGGACGATGCTAAAGTTGTGATGAAGATTTTGCAGAAGTATGTGTTCACAAGGTTTGGAACCCCAAGAGTCATCATCAGTGATGAAGGGTCTCATTTTATGAACAAGTGGTTGAAATGGCTACTCGACAAGAATGGAGTGAAGCACGAGATTTCCACAGCTTACCACCCGCAGACAAATGGGCAAGCTAAACTAGCAAACAAAGAGATCAAAGGCATACTTGAGGATGCAGTTTGCCCGAACTAATGAGATTGGCCTAAAAGATTGGACGATGCTTTATGGGCCTACAGGACAGCATACAAGTTACCTATAGGGATGCCACCCTATAGGTTGGTCTTTGGGAACGCCTGTCATCTGCCCTTAGAGTTAGAACACAAAGCTTACTGGGCTCTCCAACAACTCAACTTGGATCTTAAGCTTGCTAAAGAGAAACAGATGTTCCAACTCAATGAGCTAGAAGAATTCTGAATGTTCTCATACAAGAATGCCAAATTACTCAAGGAAAGACTTAAGAGATGGCATGACAATCACATTCAGGTTCAAGAATTTGAAGCAGGTTAGCAAGTCTTGTTATTCAATTCCAAATTAAGGTTCTTTCCAAGTAAGTTAAAGTCACATTGGTCCAGTCCATTATTGATTCACCAAGTTTATCCGTATGGAGTGTTCGAACTTCAAAGTAAGGGAGGTAATTTTTGAGTCAATGATCAGCGCTTAAAACATTACTGGGGAGATAAAATTGAACGAGATAAAATCTCATTCATTTTATCAGATATTTAATTTTTCTTGTTTTTCTTTTTTTAATAAATGATTTAGGGTATATTTTCGGGATTAGCATGTTTAAATAAATTCTGTCTAGGAGATTGGAACTTAAGTGGGACTGCTTGTGACCCCTCCAATCTTTCTTGGGAATTGATTTTAACATAATCTTCTAAGAAATTATCCCCTAAACGAAAAAATAAATTTTTAAGTTTTTAAATAAAATGGTCAATTTTGATCCAATTTTAAATTGCAACTCAATTTCAAATTTTTTTTAAGTCAAGTACTTAATTGAACTATTTTCAAAATTTGGTTGCTCTTTTTGTAAATACTAAAAATTAGATTTCTCTTCTCGTAATTATTTTCAAAAGGCATCAAGAATAAATTTTTTTAATTTAATTTAATAAATAAGATGATAATCATTAATATATAATTATATTTATCATAATATATATTAATTATTATCAACTTTGCATAGAATTAGGATTAGTTTAAATTTGATAATATTTTATTTAATAAGTATTTTATTTTTAATAAATTAATAGCAAATAATAATTTAATATGCATTATATTAATTATTAATTGTTGTTAAATCTATGTAGAATTAGAACTTGGAATATCTTAATTATTAATTTGTTCTAAGAATTCTAATTAAACTCCTACTCATTTCACTATAAATTTCACCCATATTTGTCTCTTTTTGTTCACTCATCCCTCCATCAATCCTAGCATCCAAAACCCACCAAGTACCAAATCACCTAATGCCAAACTCTCTAGCCACAACACTGCCCAGCTCCGTACATCACCCTCACACCTAGCAACAGCCCTATTCGACCAGCAGCTCACGCACGCACCTAGCAACCTCCATGCACACTGTGCGCACCAGTAGCCTACTCTTTGTTGCTGCACTTGCCACATATCCAACTTCAGTAGCTAGTCAGGCCGGCTCGATGCACCTTCTTGCTACCCACTTCCATGCATTCACGCGACACAGGCATGCCCTGCTGCTCGCGCAAGGATCCCCCGACAGTGCTGCCTACTGCCCGTTTATCTGCTCGCACCAACACCCTTGCCTATTTCACCACATCATCAAGGCACCCTACAACCATCCCTAAGCCAACCCTTTTTTCTTTATATTTATTTGCTATGAGCTCTTAATTTTTATAAAAAGGTGGTAAGACAAATTTTTCTCCTAAATTTTTATTTTATTTAATTATTTAAATTTTCAATTTATTGAGTTATTAATATTTTATACTAATTAAATTTTTGAGAAAATATTTGTTTCCATCTTATGTTCACGTTAATCATGCCTCGCAAGAGAACTCGTGCCTTTGCCCAAATTGACGAATCACAAAATAAATTTCACTCTGAATAAGCCAAAGCAAGATACAAAAGCATTTTCAAGAATCAACAGATGCACCCAGAAAAAGGCTTTACGCTGAAAGAAAGCAACTACATTGATTTCATGGCGCACATTTGACAAATTGTTGAAGCTCTCAATTGGGAGTTATTTTGTGAGAAAAGACCTAGTGTAGATGAGGAGTTAGTTTGTGAATTTATACACGAATTTGACATCAAGCGAATTAACAAGAATTTCTGTTCGCAGAATCAAGGCACCAATAACCTCAAGCGCTATTAATGAATTCTTTGAATTACCTGATTTCGGAGACGACAAATATTCTTCCTTGATGGGCAATATTGAGTCTGAAAATCTGCAAGAAATTCTTGTGGAACTTATAGTTCCATGTTCTAAGTGGACTGTGTCAAAGCAAGAAATTCACACTTGTCGCAGAGAATATTTGACACCACTAGCGAAGGTATGGTTCTATTTCATTCGATTCAGCCTTATGCCCATTTCACATGGGACTATAATTTCATTAGAGTGAATGGTCTTATTATACTCGATTTTAAATGGAAAAACCATTGATGTGGGAAAAATCATCATGACAGAAATGCAGAATTGTGTCGCTAGACGTTTTGGCAAATGTAAAATTCTTGAAAGCTAAAATTCTTGCAAATGTAAAAAAGATAAGTTATAGCCAGGGCACAATCATACATTGGGACCTCTACCGAATAACTGGAGACTCTATTCTACAGCAACAAGTTGAAAAGAGCGAGGATCATGAAGAAAAAGAAGAAGAAGATCCCACAGAGATCAAACCAAGGCAGTTAGCTGTAATACCTGATAAGGTAGAACCAATAGAACTAGTAACCGAACTTGACGTCGCAACTTCAATCTTCAGGACTCAATCGCCTCGCTCAGAGCTTCAAGATGACCTGTCGAAATTGATGGACATCATGCAACATATGTAGTGGCAGCAACAAGCTTACTGGAGATATTAAAAAAAATAGGATGACTCAATGAGAAGTGTTCTTACGAAAATATACAATGACCCATTTATTTTTGTGACTGAATTTCCAAATTTCATATTTGAACCATGGAGTCCACTATCGAAGAGGGAACGAAGTGATTCATGCAAAAACAAAGACAACGGAGCAAAAGATAAGTCGAATTCGAAGGGATCTGCAAATAAATAAAAAAGGTGGATCTTGACTTTATTTTATTTCCGTTCTTAGGTTATTTAATAGGATTAGGTTTTATTAGTAATTTTTATTTTCACATAATAAAACAAGAGGTTAAAATCATAAATAAAAATGAACAAGTTGCGAAGTACAAAGTACAAAGTGTGGCAATAGATATATACATGTCTACGATTGGATCTAGAGAGAGCTTGGTACTTAAGCAGACAAATTGACTCACCTCCTCTTTTCTAGAATCCTATTTGGTGTATAGTATCTATTCACTTTTAACAATGAAGACATTGTTCATCTTAAGCAGGGGGATCAAAAAATTGAAATTATTTCCACTCAGAATAAATTTTTCTTTCAGTTATGATTAGGTTATATTTTGTTCAAAAATTTGAAATTTTGTTAAATATGCTAAACTTCAATATAAATAAAGTTTGATTATTTCAATAATTGTTATGTTAACTGAAATATGACATGAATGTATTTTTAATAAAGCATGCAAATCATACCATAAAATTTTTAGTTCCTTAGGAAAGTTAAGCATGCATGAAAGTTTAAGTCTCTAAAATTGACTTAGTAGTTTCTTGAGGCGAAATCCTAGGAAGCATGGAATGTTGAAAATGATTTAGGCAACTTTTGTTTGGACCATTT
Organism: Gossypium hirsutum; assembly: GCF_007990345.1. Lineage (NCBI taxonomy): Eukaryota > Viridiplantae > Streptophyta > Magnoliopsida > Malvales > Malvaceae > Gossypium > Gossypium hirsutum. Next base: position 49,094,412 of record NC_053434.1, read on the forward strand.
GAGCCTTTCAAGCCTACCTTGATGAATTTTTATCCTTTGAAACCCAACTTTGAGACTATATAGCCTAATTTTATTTGAACCTTTGCAATATTTAGCCATCACTTTTCTCTCAATTATCTTTAAATTGTCCCAAACACTAGACTCGGTGCTATTCATAATATTCTTTGAAACAAGTTTGGGGGAGTTGAAAAGAAGAATCAAATGCTCAAAAAATTGTAATACATACAGCAAAATACTCGTGAAATTAAAAAAAAAAGAAAAAAAAGAGAGCATATGTACTCGAAAGAAATAGATGTATAAAAGAGCATGTGAAAGCGAAATAAGTTGGTGTGTTGAAGGTAATTATTTCAAAGGTCCGATTCAAGCTGAGTCTAGAGTTTTTAGCCTAAATTTATCTATCTTTTACCTACCCCTAGCTTAGCCATGTTACAACCTATTTAAAAGAACTATTGATTCAAGTTTCTATGCTACCTACATTAGTGGAGAGAAATTGTTATGTTCAATATATGAAGGCATAAATTAAACTTAATGATTGCAGCACGAAAATATACACATTTTTCAAAGGTGTTTTCTGATAAATTCTTTTCAAATTTGTGCATTACTCAGGATGAGCAATGAATTAAGTTTGGGGGTGTGGAAACACAAAAATATACACATTTTTTCATGCCCTTTTTAACTCAAATTCATGCAATTTCGATAAAATTCTTGTAGAAAAATATATAATTATTATAAAATAATTAAATTACACTCAAAATATGAACATGTTGAATTTTAATTAATTTTATATCAAATTTTGATTAATTTTAATTCTTTTCGACAGATTCGGGCAAAGGGCGAAAAATGGCTCAACGGACATTGTTAGAAGCGCAAAACTGAGAAGCAATTTTGAAGCATCAAGGTTACTTAATTTTTCAACCTAAGACGGTCCAAATTATGTGTATTAATTCATAATATAATTAATTTTCATTTTAATCCAATTTAATTTGGATTAAATAAATTATTATTAATTAATTATGAAAAGGGACCCAGTTGATTTGAATGGAGAAAATCGATCTAACCGAACATTGGGAAGCCCAAAACCGTCCACATGCTGACCCAATCAGCTTGCTTGGCTGATTATTTGGCTTGCAAAATGGCCCTTAAAAACTCCTCTAAATTGCATTCAAACCCCTCCACTATTTATGCCTTTCTAGATTTGCCTCTACCTTAAAATAACATATTTGAAATCTTCAAACATGCCACGTGTGGCCGGCCATGGGGGGAGTCTTTGGCTGCTTATTTTGGCTATTTTTAGCAGCCTTTTCAACCTATAAATACCCCCTTGGCTGCTCACTTCAAACACATCTCAACCCTTCTCATCTCTTCACTTCTCTCTCATTTTTCTCTCTTATTCCCTTCCATTGTTCTTCATTTTCTTCCCCTGTTTCCTTTCTGATTTCACCTCTTGAAAAAGAGTCAATCAACCACCATTTCAAGCAGTATTCAAGTGTTTGTAGAAGCCCCGGTTCGGCAAGAACAAGCAGAGAAGGAGGAGTAGAGCAAACTAGTCAAGCTAATGAGAAAATACCAGATTTGATTCTTGTTCCCTGTCCTTTTAATTTTTTTGTTGTTATGATAAACATGTCTATGAATATTTGTCATGTTGAATAGTTTATTTATTTGATATGGCTTGAATTTAATTTGTGTTAGGTTGATTGCATTTCATCTACTTGAGTTATTAAAATTGTGTTTGTGTGGTTATGGGCCTTGGTAAGATGTTTGATTAAGTAAAACCATGACCAAGTTATTCTTTCATTACAATTGTAAGGTAACCAATGAATTAGTTATTTAAACTGATTGAAATTGTAATTAATTGACGCAATACTTAATTAGTGCATGATTAATCATCTAAGGTAACTAACGACGATGAAAACAAATTTTTAATAGATAATTTTTTTATTAATATAGACATAAATCTAATGATTTTTAAATCATTTGATTTTATAATTAGACAATTATTTTTTTGAAAATGTGTTGTAAATTTTATTTAAAATATTGTGAAGTAATTTTTTAAAAAAATTATAAACCTAATATAATATTATCTAAAAATTACGTATATGAAATATTAAGTGAAAAATGTATTTCAATAAGTGAAAAACATTTTAAATTTTTTTTTCACACGTTTATAGCACCATATGTTTTGAAATGTTTATATAAACAATCAAATAGGTTTATCACACAAGTATGCAAATTAATATATTATATAAAAAAGTATAACTATAATTTAATAAATTCATTATATTTTACTCATGTATTTAAAAATTAATTAAAAGTAAGCTTAACATTTACTTGTTTTTAAAAAATTATTTACCTTTATCTCTCAGTTAAATTTATATGAAAATGTAATAAAACTTTAATTTCAAATATGAAATAATTTTTGTCAATTTTTTATATATGACTATTGAACTCCTAGATTGCTTTTATGAAAAAGATATTTATTTTTCGATTTCTTTAAATCTATAATTTACTTATTAATTTTATATTTTAACATATATGTATAAGTTTAATATTTATTAATTTTAATACTATTTTAAAAATATTTTAATAACATATGCGATTTTAATATATTATTTGTCAATTACTTATAAAGGTTTAACTTATATTATTTGTAAATTCATTATATTTAAAAAGTATTAATTTAAATTAATTTAAAAAATTTAAATTATAAAATACAATAATGGTATAAAAAGTTTAATGTATATTTTTTTATTTTACAAGTTATCAAAAAAATCGTCATGTGTCTTTTTTTTAAATGTTTATTTTTTAAAATATTTTAATATATCTTATAATATAATTGTGAACTTACATAATCTAAAAACTTCACCTTAAATGTATGAAATTACAAAAAGGGTTTATATTTGGTTGGTTGAAAGCAAACGGATTAATGTCTGCTACTCACTGGATTATCATCTCATATGTAGTCTAAATCCTGATCCACCGAATCCCTCCTCTCCTTCCTAATGAACAAATTGTCTTTCTCATCAATTATTTAGATTTTAGACTTTCACTTTGCCTTTCACAAGACAATAATCTAAAACTCAACGTTACCAACTGTGTCCTTCGGCTCTTAGCTATATTTCAGGCCGAAACAAAACAAAACAAAACCAAATCAAGTGAAATAAACAAGACTTAGAAGTAGAATTAGAAGGGAAAATGGCTAGTGGAGGAGGGTATGGGGACCCAAGCCAGAAGATTGACTACGTTTTCAAAGTAGTCTTGATTGGTGACTCTGCCGTCGGTAAGTCTCAGATTCTTGCTCGGTTTTCCAGAAATGAGTTTAGTTTAGATTCCAAGGCCACCATTGGAGTTGAGTTTCAGACTAGAACTCTTGTTATTGAACACAAGAGTGTCAAGGCTCAGATCTGGGACACTGCTGGTCAAGAACGGTACTTTTTTTCTTACTACTACTACTACTACTACTACTAAGCTTTTTAGCTTTTCATGAAGATTTGTTTATTTCTCCTTTTTGCTGAAAGCTTTTTGGGTTTTTCTTCTTTTCTCTTGGTTCTTTCATAGATCTGTAGTTTGTGGACAGAATTATAAGCTTTCAAAGAAAAGCTGTTTGAAAATGTAAAAGGATTTCAGAATCCTGGTACTGAGCGCTTGTTTGCTAGATTTACTGTTCACTGACAAGACATGGTTTAGTTAGTTACCATGATTGTGTTAGTTCGGAGGTGAAAATGTTTTCAATTTCGATCAGGATTGGATTGGATGTTTGATAGATAAATGATATAGTTACTGTTGATATTTATTTTTAACTTATGATGATGATCTGGATAAAAAAATTTACATGGTGCTTAGTTGGATCTTAGTGCTCGATTTGATTGTGTCACTTGGAACAGTTTGGTAAAAAGCATCATAGTCTAGTAGATCCTCGATCTCATCGCATTTCTTACAAATCTTGGCGTAGAAGTTCAAATTTTAGCAATGGATAATGCAGATTTGGATATTTGCAGTTATCCAACTTTCTTTTTTGCTGTAAGTTTGAGTAATATTCAGATTCATACATTCTAATTAATATTCAGATATTAATTTTTGATATCCATAGTTTGAGTCGGCTTCATTTTTGCGGATAATATCCAAATCCATTATCCATTTCTTTGAAAAATATTTTTATACTTACTAAATGCAGATATTTAGTGGATTCAGAAATATGATGGATAATTTAATTAATTGGGATTAAGATTTGGAAACTAATACTTGGATTTAATGCGTATAATAAACAGATTAGGATTCAAATTTTACAGAAACTGTAGATATCTAATGTTCCATGTTAAGCATGCTATTTTGGTAAGCAGGGCAATGATTTCATCATTCAACTTTAATTTGAGCCATTTTGGTTGCAATCCCTTCGTGTTAAATAAGTGGTCAATCAACTGCCTGGATTTGTTTAGCTTTTAATCATTCAACCGGTAGGTATTGAATCAAGACTTTTGAGACGTAATGTTTAATAAGTTATATCTGGTTTTGGTACAGGTTACCCCATTGGTTCATCTAGGGCACTTATTATTTGGTTATGGGGATTCTTTTTCGTTATAATGGTCCAGCCTGCATATAAGAATCTAGCCATCAACTAATACTTTTTACCTAATTCTCTTGCTTCTCTTATGTTGAACAGATACAGAGCTGTTACGAGTGCATACTATAGGGGTGCTGTCGGAGCAATGCTGGTGTATGACATAACAAAACGTCAGACCTTTGATCACATTCCACGTTGGCTGGAAGAGTTGCGTGGCCATGCCGACAAGAACATTGTTATTATCCTGCTCGGGAACAAAAGTGACCTTGAAAACCAGCGAGAAGTTCCAACCGAGGATGCCAAAGAATTTGCTCAAAAGGAAGGACTATTTTTCTTGGAGACCTCGGCTCTTGAAGCAACTAATGTGGAGACTGCCTTCATGACTGTGCTTACGGAGATCTTCAACATCGTGAACAAGAAGAACCTGGTTGCTGATGAGAATCAGGGGAATGGCAACCCCACGTCTCTAGCAGGCAAGAAGATAGTCATTCCAGGTCCAGCGCAAGAAATTCCAGCAAAGAGCAACATGTGCTGTAGGTCATGATTTAATTGGATTTGTCTCCTATTATCAGGTTTTTTATTTTACATTCTTAATATCAAATTTTGAAGGGTGTGGTATATCTGTTTGTATATTATACATTGCATTAGTTTAATCTGCAAGGGGCAGCTAATTAATTACATGTTCTGATATGGGAAATAGAAAACCTAAATTTAAAGCTGACTTGCAGATTGCTTCAATGTATTTTTCTGAAGTTATAAGATCTATCAAATTATCCTGCTGAACTGGCTTTGTCTTTGAAAGTATGGTGAGTGATTTAAGCATATTATATCTTCCCAATTCTGGCATTGTCAGTCCAATAATGTTTGTATGAATTATTGAAAGCTCAGGTCTGCAGAAATGGCAGTGCCAAAAGATGGAAATCTGATTCGTTGACAAAGATGAACTGCCGTTGCATTCAATGTAACTTTTCTATATCTTTTACAATAAATGCGAAAATGATTACGGTGCTTGTTGTTGAAGATGGAGAGTGCTTGGCATTGTCATGAAAATGATGTGTTGAACATCAATCATCATCCCTCTTTTTCTAAAAATTTTGCAACGGTTTTCCTTCATTAAATGAAGTTAACAAACAAAGAGGATAATTATCAGGGAGAGAAGCAGTCGAATTATAGGGGCAATCTGATTCATTGCTCTCTTAGCAATTCAATCAGTAATTTTGTTGCAGTTTGCACAAGAGTCAAGCATTTGCTTGAAGAAATAAGTTTGAGTTGGTGGACGATTACTAATTGAAGATTGCATTTTGTGTTCGAGAGTTACAGATGGAGAATCTATCACATATTTCAAGGCAAGATTAATTTTGTGATTGTTTTGTGGTTGAAACAGTAGCCAAGCCACAATTTTAGTCACTGTTTTATTGTTATACTTATTTGAAGAGTTGACAAATTTTAAAACAAAATCATTGGGCTATTTGTTTTGATGTTAATTGGACGAGTAAAGCTCAACACATGAAGTACAATTGAGTCAAAGTTAAAGACTTGAAGATTGGTTTTTTGTAGATTAAGTCAAGTTACTTGCGGAACAAGTAAAATTACTTTCTATCTTTGAAGATTTTGGATTAAATCAAAAACTCCTATGGAAGTATTATCTCAAGTTGATTTTTAGCTTTACTTCATAGAAAAATAATTAGATTATAACTCTTATGTAAGTGAAACTTAAGTAGTATATAAACTTAAGTTTTGTTTAGGTTAAAGGGTAATTGAGAGTAATCGAGAGATTGAGAGTTTGATAGAGAGCAAATTTGTTCAAGTTAGAAACATGCATTTTTTGTAAGCAACCAAGAGAGTTTTTTGAATTGCAAAGCTAAGCTTTCGAGGAGGAAGCTTAATGGGAAACTGATTTAGTCTTCGTACAATGGTGAAGTTGCTAAATCATTGGTTGTACAGTGAGAAAGATAGTTGATCATTGTTTTGGGTAAGGCCTCGTAGACGTAGACTAAGGTCGAATTACGTAAATAATCTTGGTGTTTTTTATTATTTTTGCGCATTTGGTTTCGTGGTTGAAACTGTGTCAACAGTTCCAAGCACTATTGCAACCATCGTTTCTGTTTTGCAAAGCAAGTACTCTATTGTATCTACATTTGGTGTCAGAGCCTCTCACTTAACATGAATAGTGATTATCCTGGTTAATTTACTTGCTTGCAATGGAAGTTTCTTCTGTCTCACACTTCTTACGCTTGATGGAGTAAATTATACTTACTAGAAAGCTAAGATGAAAGCTTTCATTAAGTTAACTAATGAACGAGCATTGAGAGTTTTTTTTATTGGATGGACTCATCCCTTCTCTGAAGTTGGAGGAGTAAAAACTCCCAAGCCTGAGGCAACCTAGACAATTGAAAAAGAAAACGTAACTGAGAGTAGTATATAAACTTAAGTTTTGTTTAGGTTAAAGGGTAACTGAGAGTAATCGAGAGATTGAGAGTTTGATAGAGCACAAATTTGTTCAAGTTAGAAACATGCAGTTTTTGTAAACAATCAAGAGAGTTTCTTGAATTGCAAAGCTAAGCTTTCGAGGGGGAAGCTTAGTGGGAGACTGATCTAATCTTTGTACAACGGTGAGGTTGCTAAATTGGTGAGTACTAGGACTTAAATCATTGGTTGTATTGTGAGAAAGATAGTGGATTATTACTTTGGGTAAGGCCCCATAGACGTAGACTAAGGTTAAATTGCGTAAATAATCTTGGTGTTCTTTATTGTTTTTGCACATTTGGTTTCGTGGTTGAAACTATGGCCACAGTTCCAAGCATTATTGCAACCACCATTTCTATTTTTCAAAGCAAGTATTCCATTGTTTCTACATTTGGTATTAGAGCCTCTCACTTGACATGAATAATGATTATCTTAGTTGATTTACTTGCTTGCAGTGGAATGTTCTTCAGTCTCACATCTCTTATGATCTATGGAGTAAATTATGCTTACTAGAAAGCTAAGATGAAAGCTTTCATTAAGTCAACCAATGAATGAGCATGGAGAGTTGTTTTAACTAGATGGACTCATCCATTCACTGAAGTTGAAGGAGTAAAAATCCCCAAGCTCGAGGCAACTTGGACCTCTAAAAAAGAATGGACTACTAATGGCAACTCTAAAGCTCTTTATGATATTTTCTGTAGAGTAGATGCACAAGAGTTAATGGGAATCTCTAAGTGTACTGAAGCCAAATAGGTGAATCTTGCATAAAATGAGAATGACAGAAAATTGAATCTCTAAACTCAATCAAATCTAAGCATTGGTGATTAGTTTGCTTTAATGATCATAAGTAATTCTTATTTCAGGATTCTATTTAATCAACTAGTCGTTACCCTAGCATGATCTCTAAATTTTCTACTAAACTAATAAGTCAGCAAGAACTGCTGATCCCTCGACCTCACAGTTCATACCGATTTGGGGCTAAGGTGTTCACGGATAGGCCATAGCAATTTTGGGATAATTCCAACCTAAATGACTTCCTAGGATCGTCAAAACTAGGGTTTAAGTTCTTCCTCTCCCAAACAGCTGATCCGCTAAGAAAACTCTACATAGTAATTAATTAATCACACTTCAACTCACTAATCCCCCATAAGAGGATTAGTTCTACATGGATTTCATAAACACAATAAACTTGATAAAATAAACAGACATTAAGAGTAACTCAAGAATAGAGTGTAAAGAGAAATCCTGATTGTATTTAATTGATTAATGCAGAATCCACAAAGAGTTTGATAGAATATACAAATCAGATTCTTTGACGAACACTAATTAAAATAAACTGAAAATAAATCTAAAACTTAAGGGAAAAGCTTAAAACTAAATTTACAAAGAAAATTTGATAATATCCCAAAAGGTCCCCTCAACAAGGGTTTTAAAATCCTTTTATAGAGTTAGGGTTGTTTTCGTCCTCAACCCTAGGTCAGGTAATGTTCTCGTGTTAACTTTTCATTGTGCAGATTAAAACGCCCCTGGCTCTTAAGTATTTTCTATGCAAGGTTGATGTTGCGACACTCTAGTGCCTGTGTCGTCATATCAAAAGTAGTATGCTTAGGTTCAGGGTAGCTTCAAGGGTGTGTTGCGACATCCCATGGCTATGTCACGACACGAAAGGTAATTTTGTGATTATTCCATTTTGCTCCGTTTGTTGCAACATTAAACTTCTCGTGTTGCAACACAACGACCAGTATTGAGTTTTTATGCCCTTGAATGGTCTCCTGCACACTAAGTATATTTTTAGCTCACCTTTAGGCCTTATTCGACCCTTAAGGTGAATAAAAGACTTAAAATGCACTTTTTATTAGATTTAAACTAAACTAGGAAAACATACTAAAATATAATGAAAATGTTTATATTTCAACTCATTAACTACGAAAACTAGTTTAATATGCTAAAACGAATTATGAGTGATCAAACTCCCCCACACTTAAGTCATTGCTTGCCCTAAAGCAAGGCGAATTGAAAAAAAAAAAAGATGACCCTTAAGCAAGTAGATTACAAAGATTGGTCTTGGAGTCCATAACTAAGCATTTTCATATTTGTACATAATCTTGACATGATATATAAATGACTTGCCACCCTTAATATCAAACACCTAAGTTCAGTATATTACAAAGTACACAGTCATTAAGGTTTTCAAATATATGAGTCCATTAACAAATTATACATGTATTTTGATTATCCTAGAAGAATACAAACAATCATTAATGCAATTACTTAATATGATGTCAATTCATGAATAAGTCTACCTAGATCACATAGAAATTTTTAGTTTGTAGCATTTTGAAGCTTAAGATAGGTATGGAATTTAAAAACAGGAAGCAGCAAAATGGTTTCAAGCATGAAAATAGTTTGGCATATCATCTTGTTCCCTATTCTTCCTGTAACAGCTCGGTTTTGATCCTAGTCAGAATAGTGGTTTCAGACCACAAATCTGAGTTAGAAAAATATTTTAATATTAATTTCCCACAAATCTGAGTTAGAAAAATATTTTAATATTAATTTCCATGTATTTGATAAGTGGATTGATGCATGTGAAAGTCTCTAGTGAAAGTTTAACTGTTTGTGTGCTTAATTTGCAAAAAAAAGACCAAATTGCATAAAATATAAAAGCTGTGTGCTAGATGTTTAAGTGCTTATTTGAGTTGGCTTTCTAGAGTAAAGGTCCTTATGTGGTTAATTGACCATTGGAAGTTTGAATGGACATAAAAGGGCATGTGTTAGGTGAAATTATAATGGTTTAATAAAGGTTATAATGGTCAAATGTTTAATATGTTAATATATGTTATAACAAAACTTGAAAATAGGCATTTTATGCTTTGTTTGTGCCGAAAATTGAAGAACAAAAGAAAAGATAAAGAGTTCTAGGGTTCGGCTAGTTGGAAGCTTAATTCGGGTATGTTTTTGCTTCGATTTTTGATAATTTTTACGTTTTTATGATTGTTGCTAAGTGTACTATAAAGCCCATGCCTCAATTTCTGATTTTGTTAATGATTTGGAAATGTGTCATGGATGAATTCATGAGTTTTGTGTTGTTAAATGGTGAAATATGAAAGCATGATGTTAGGTTTATATGTTTTGTCTTTGGATTTTAGATGAATTTGAGCAAATTGGACTAATTTATGAGAATGTTATTTTGAGGGACTAAAATGTGAAATAAATGAAATGTATGGACTTGTATGAGAGCCATGAAAATTCGACTAAGCTTGTGTGCAAACAAATTTTGTGTATTTTGTGAATTTATGAAATAGGGACTAAAGTGTCAAAATGTGAAAATGTGAGGGCTAGTTTGTAAAATGCCCTAAATATGTGTTTATGGATTGAATTGAATTATTTGGTGAATAAAAGGGTTAATTTTGAATACATTTAGATCAAGAATGGAAGAATTTAGACTTAGGTCGAGGAAAGTCGAAGGTTATTGAGTAGACAGTCCGAGTCAACAAATTCTGAGTACGAGGTAAGTTCGTACTTAAAATATGATGTTAAGTATGTTTTGATGTATGTATTATACATAGGTTGTATATAATCGAATTGGATATTATGGTGATGAAACGGAAGTTTTGGCACTAAGTGTTCGATTTAAACTAGCTTTGGCACTAAGTGTGCGATACCGACTTAGTCTCGGTTATTTGAGATGGCACTAAGTGTACGAAAATATTTAGCTTCAGCTAACCTTATATCACTAAGTGTGCTAATATATAAAATACAAAAAACTTATGGAAAGTCTTATAACATTCAACATGAGGTAAGTACAAAAGTGAATAAGTACGGGAAGCTTCAAGTATGTACATTGCCTAAGTGGTAGATGATGTTATGTATATGAATCTCATTGAGTTGATATAGTTATATGGATTGAAATTGTGCGAATAGTCATAGGTTATCATTTTATGTTCATATATCAAGAATGTTTTGAGTACGAGCTTACTAAGCTTTTGAAAGCTTACTCTATGTGATTTCTGTCTGTTTACAGTTATCGTAGCTACTGAAGGCTCAGGGATAGTCGAGGATTGTCACCACACTATCGATCTCATTTTGGTACTTTTAAAAATGTAAATATTTGAAGTATGGCATGTATAGGCTAGTAGTTGTGAAGTAAGTTTTGTGATGTATATAGTTAGCCATGAGTTTTGGCTAATTTCTGTTTGAACTCATATTTGATAATGGCTTTTTATATGTGATTTAATTTGGAATTATGGCATGTATCAATTAGATAAAGGAGAAGGTAAGTTTGGAAAGTTCATGGTATAAGAATGGATGATGTTTTTGATATAATCTTACATTATGTTCTAGTATAAAAAGGTAAGGTTTATAAGTATGTAAATGATTGATAATATTATGGCATGAATGATGTATGTTTTAGCTTAAAGAATGGTCGATTGGGTTGTACATATATGCTTGATTCCTTGTTTGTAGGGTGACCCATAATGGGGTGGCAAGTTGGCTTAAACCAAGACTGCATTATGCCACACAGTCAAAAGCCACGGGCGTGCTTTGTGGCCATGTTTGTTTGGCAGTAACCTCTTAAAAATCACACGGCTTTGACACACGGGTGTGTCATATGGCCGTAGGCATAAGTCAGTAGCTAGCTAAGTATCACACGGCCATAGTACACGAGCGTGTCTATGGGCCATGGGTGAAAGTCAGTATGATCACCCTGTTTAGGCATGGCTGGTTCACATAGGTGTGTCTGATACCCGTGTAAGGCACACGGCCTGGTCACACGGGCGTGTGACCTTAACAGAATAGAAAAATTTCCTAAGTGTTGAAAGTTGTGAACATGTTCGGTTTAGTCCCAACCTCTTACTAATGCATGTTTAAGGTCTTATTGACCTAAGAAAGGGACTTATGTTGATGTTTGACTATGATGCTATGAAGTTTGTGAAATGATTGCGAAGTGTTTTGATATGTTTGGTAATGTCGCTTAACCCTAGTCCGGCGATGGATACGGGTTAGGGGTGTTACACTTCCCCCCTTAGTAACCTGTACCTACTCACCACCTTATTTCTCATTCTCTCACCTTTCTTATTTCTCCATATAGGAAGTCACAGCCCAATACAACAACTATGGCTAGCTCACGAGTTTTTCTACTTTTGTAACTTTCTTTTTTTTTCTTCTTTCCAATACATTTCACTCATAAATTCTTTTACTTTTCAAGTTCTTTTTCTATTCGTTTTGATTTTCTTTTTCTTTTTTTTTGTTGCACATATTGGCTAACCTACAATCACTATATCACACTAATCCTTCTTATTTCACTCTGTTTTTACAAAAATATATCTACTTAATCCTCAATACGTATGACTAGACATCTATAGTCATACAATTCAGGACCAAAGAAAAATGGTAAATACACATTAACATTTTTAGCTCAGGTTTTGTATGAAGGTTTATCAGGAAGTGTTTTCTAGCTCAAAAATAGGTACTAAGGATGAATAAACAAGGTTACCTTTTTGGCTCTAGTTGTATACCAAACAACACCTTAGGTCATCTCTAGGTATTTCAATATTTACAAATTTAATCAATCAAACAATTATAAATTTAATAGCTTATCATACATACTAACATGCTCATTTCCCTGTATTCTCTATATCATTTGGTATATTCAATTACTCAATGCCTATTTATAGCGTAATATATAGAACTTAGTAGTCTAATAATAAAAAAATTAAATTCATTCACTATCGTGCCAAATTTATAGTAAACGCGATCAACCTATTTACATGCTCCTAACCAATCATTTGTATTTCTACAAGCTCAAGCACACAATTGACAATAAAGAAAATTCCCTATGTTACCCCCCACACTTTAGATATCACATTGTTGCTAATGTGCAACCCTGAATAGATAAGGAAAGAAGTTACCTGATTGATTGTGACATTGCAATGGTCTAATGCTGAAGCTTCCATCCTTGTTCGTTATAAGTTTGAAAATGTTATGCTCCTTTTATGTAAGGTTCCTACACAGAAAACTTGAAACAAAAAACAAAGCAAATATAAAAGCCTAATGTTAATCTACTCTTAAAACGATAAAAATTAAAATTATCCAAGATTATTACAATTTCAAATAAAAATTAAAATTTTAGTCTAATCATCCTCATCTTCCTCAAAATCCATGTCCCCTCATTCCTCTTCTCATTCTTCGTCACTCTCATCTCTTTCCTCATTTCCTTGCTTTTTTGTCTCATGATGGCTATGCATTGGGCCAAACATATTTGGCGGATAATTAGGTACTTTCATGTTGTTTCACCTTGAAAATTCTTAAAGAATAGGGTCTGTTTCTTGCATCTATCTTATCATTCCGTCTATTTGTGCACCACTGCTCTTGCTCCTTTCTTGTATGGATGTCAGTTTTGCTTTTCTTTTAAGCAAAGCTAGGACATCTATCTTTTTATTTTCTCCTTTGATTCCAATTTATAATATGCTTTCGATTGAGTTCTACGTACTAAATGTACATAAAATAGCCTATTAAGCTTTTTTTGGGCTCATGAACTGCTCGTTCACTTCTATTGGAACCTCTACACTTTTGCAAAGTGTTGTCACAATATGAGGGAAGAAAATCCTGACCTTTTGGCCACTAACACAACACTTCATACTTTGGTGGATCTATTAACCTATGCATATCTGCTTCTTCTTTAAAATGTCATATAACAAAATAGCTTAGAACGTATTGACATTAGAAACATCAAAAAGAAAGTGTAATTTTAGTGCAAATAGATTGCATCTGCATTTTCACTAATGGGAATATTATAGCTTGATTGAAATTGGTCAAAAGTTCGGTTTGGCTGGAGGTTCCATTCACCTTGATTTTCAGTTAAATATTTGACAATGCTATCCACATTGATATCTTGAAATCTCATTAGATCAATGTTTTCTAAACAAAATTAGAGTCTAATAAGGAGCATCGTAATATTTACAAATCCTTTTCGGAGAGAATGACACATCCTTACCTCATACCGTTATCGTTTTCCATATGACACCATGTGGTCTCCGAATTTCCTCGTCCCTAAGAACAGCGTAAAATTCTTACTCAAAAGGAATAATATTGTTTTCATTTGGAATTCTGCAGAAATGCTCCTATTTATGATATCGTACTAAAGACCAAATTTCATTGCAAAGAACCTGTAACACCTCTAACCCGAATCCGTCGCCAGAACAGGGTTACGAAGCATTACCGGAGTTTAAAGAACAAATAATAGACATTTCATAACTCTTTAGTAATCATATCAGATTTCATTCAAATTTCATCATATATTCCCTTACACGAGCCTTCGAGGCCCAAATCATGCATTAGAATTAGGTCGGGACTAAACCAGGTACTCAGAGAATTTTTCGTGAAATTTCAAAAATTTTCCTAGGTGTAGGGGTCGCACACCCGTGTCGTCAGGTCATGTGGCTCACACCGCTAGGGACATGCCCATGTCTTAGGCCGTGTAACTCTCTGACTTGGGTCGCACAGCCAAGTCACATCCCTGTGTGCTAAGCCGTGTGTAGGTGTAAGGGTCACACGGCCAAGGCACACGCCCGTGTGCCAGGCTGTGTGATCAATTCTGAGCATTTTGTTTTGACATTTTAAAGATGCAGGGGACACATGGCCGGGTCACACGTCCATGTGCTAGGCTGTGTGTCACACACGGCTGAGGCACATGCCCGTTTCTCTACCCGTGTGGACGAAAATAGGCTATTTTCCAAGCCACATTTCTCATCCTTCTTGTCTTTCACCTACACCTACACCAACACTTAAACACATTCACAAACCATTTCAAAGCTTTCAAAAAAAGTCCAAATCATGTCTTAAACATGACATAATATCACATACAACCAATGTACCCTTACCACAAATAACCATTTATTATCATGTTAATCTATCTTTCATATTTATTTATTTACCAAATGTACACATGCATGGTCACATTCATTTTCAAACATGATAGATCCACTTATAAACATATAAAAATATGTCAAACACAAGCCATTCCAATGGCTAGTTTCATTCAACACATTTACATGTCATTATTGGCTAAATAACCTATACATACCATTATAACCATAATTGATTTACTGTATACTAAAATGGGCTAATAGATAGTGTGAGTGATCTTTGCCAAGCTTCCAATCCAACAAGCTTCCGAATTACTATTGAACAGGGGAAAATAAAAGGCATTTAAATTCAATATAAACATAAAAGGCATATTCAATTAACTGAATCACGAGCCCTAACACATATCCTCATCACCCGTGTTAGTTATACATTCCACTATAATATCAAGAAACATATATGGGCTCAACAATAATCAAATTTATTCATATGCTTTTCACATCATGTATTCATGTAACATGTACAAATCATATCCCTGTATTTCAAGTTCAATTTCATAATAATTCATCTCAAGCTCAGATTATTCCATGTCAGAACTTTACTCATTAAATCATTCGAAATATCAATGTCACACAAATAGTATACTCAAGATGTAAACGTATTCATCAAATATATTTCATGTACAGATATCATCATCTCATGTTTTCATATATCATGTATCATCATTTTCATGTATTTTTGCCAGATACTTGTAATAGTTCATTTCCTATTCATATCTTCTCATGTCAGGATTTTTTCTCGTTGAATTTATTTGAAATATTGATGGATACACAGGTAGTACACTCGAGGTGTACAAATCAGGATCCGTCAATTCATAATCAGGGGTACCTGTTAGGGCACATAACCAGAGAGCACACTCTCGAGCCACATATTAGGTTGCTCAGATGAGCTATGTAACCATGTAACAGGGCACTTATCTAAGCTGATTAGGAAACTCATAAGAGTTTTACTTAGGAAGCTCATAGAGCTTATTAGATATCTCTGAAGAGATACTATCAGGAAGCACTGGATAAGGTAGCAGAGAGTTCAAGTGAGCTTAACAAGGTGGTCATGAAGAGCTGCGTTTGTGTTCGCATTATATGCAGGATCACAACCGATCGCATATCAAGACGCTCAGAAAGAGCTATGGTAGTGCGCAACACATGCTAAATCACTACCGATCAGGTGCTCGCAGGAACTATATAATATGATGCTCGAGAGGGATTTTATTAGGATTCTCGTCTAAGCTAAATCTCGTTCGCAACATATGCAAGACCTTAATATTAATACAGGAAAATAATGTATCCATCTACTTTCATTTTTTCAAACATGATTTAACATTTTCAGGCATTATCAGGCATGTGATTATTTCATACATTTATAATATTCACAATACTCAAATAAACACATTTCACATACATTTCAAGCATAAAAGTAACATTTTTATCATTTATCATTTATCGGGCATTATCTATTATCGGATTTTGTCGGATATGTTTTCAATGTCATACATATATGATATTTATACAATTCACATACACAACATTTAATTCAAGCATATAAATATACACAATTTAGTTACACGAACTTACCTCGACAAATGTTCGTGTAAATAAAATCTACTAATCCGACATTTTCTCTTTTCCTCGTTTTAACTCTAAATTTGCTCTATCCAAATCTATATGAGAAAATTTAACATCAATTTAATACAATTTAAACTAAATTCATTCCAAGTAACATCTTAGGAAAAATTACTAGTTTGCCCTTAAACTTTTAATTAATGACGATTTCGTCCCTCGGCTCGGAACATGAAATTCATGCAATTTAATCCTTGTTCCAAGCCTAGAAGATTTTTACATGTAACATTTACAGCACATGTATTTCATAAAATTCAAAATTTTTCCATGAATTTTACAACTTTTCAATTTAGTCATTAAATCATGTTTTCATCAAAGTTTACTTCGTAAAAGTTGTTTATCTATCAACAATCTTTCATTTTCTACCATAAATTTCAAAATTTCAGCATATTCATCCATGGAAAAATTTTCATACTTTGATAACTTTACAAATTAATCCCCAAAATAGCTAGATTAGGTTATCCCGATCTCAAAAATATAAAAATTATGAAAAATGGGACTTGAATACTTACCTAATTAGCCAAGAAAGCTTTCTTTCTCTTTCCTAGGGTTTCCATGCAATTTGGGGAAGAAGATGACATAAAATGATGATATTTTGTTATTTAATTAATTTATCACCTTTTATTTTTATCTTTCCAATTTCATTCTTTTCTTTATTTTATTTTCCATGGATGAATCATTATCCTTAACAACTAAGCATTTTTAAGGGTCTAATTACCATATAAGGACCTTCACTTTAAAGTTCTATAGCTATTTAATCCTTTTAGCTATTAGAACTCAACTTTTACACTTTGTGCAATTTGGTCCTTTATCAAATTAAACATGTAATCAGTAAAATTTCTTTACAAAATTTTCATATGACATTATTATCATAAAATAATATTAATATAATCTTTATTTCCGGACTTAGACCCGTGGTCCCGAAACCACTGTTCTGATTTTACCAAAAATGGGCTATTACAGAACCATTGATGGTTTGAATCCTCTTTCCTGAATAAAGGTTTTACGTTGAAGCTCGAGGAAATATTTTTTGGCATTGTGGTTTCAAAATTTTAAAGGATTCAAAACTATTTGTGGTTCTTGTATATTTGTTTTTAGATTTCCTAGGTGGGATATTCAGTTGATCATATTCTAAAAACTAACAACCTATCATGCAATGTAACCAATGAAACTGTAGAAATAAGTTAGCAACCTTAACCTCAATTAATTTCTTTGAATTCCTTATGAAAGCTTTGCTCATTGTGGATGTTGGTCCTTTCCACTTGCACACAAAAGATAGTAGAAAATACAAATTCGGTGTAACAACCCGTTTTTGGGTCAAATCGGAACAATGGTTTCAGGACCAAAAATTTGAAGTAGAAATATTTATTTTATTCTTATTTTAAGGTCTACAGTATGATACAATAATTGTGTAAAAATTTCGTTAAGAAATTTTATCGATTGGGTGCTCAATTTGACTAAAAGGACTAAATTGCAATAGGTGCAAAATTTAAATTCTATAAGTTAAAGGTGTCTAATTGTTATGAACCTTTAATTAGAGGTTCTTAAATGGAAATTAGACCATTATACCTTTGGATGGAAAACAAAATTAACAAATAAAAAGTCCATCTTCTTCAATTTAGTCCCCCATAGCCAAAAATTTTAAGGGAAGACATAGCTAGGGTTTGGCCAAACTTTCAAGCTCGATTGTAAGTGCGTTCTTGTCCCGTTTTTAATGATTTTTATATTTTTGAGATCATTGTAACTTGATTTAGGTATTTCAAGGACTAATTTGAAAGAAAGCTAAAGTATACAATTTTACTCATGTTGAATATGTTTCTATTTTGATGTTTGATGGTAGAAAATGCATGTTCGTTGTTAGTTAAACAATGTTTGTAAAGTGATTTTCGATAAAAACGTTAAATAGGGACTTTTTGGTAAAAGTCTATAAAATGTTAGAAATGTGTGAAAAAATGAAAAATGTGGTCTTTTATGAGTACAAATAGTATTCAGCTAGGCTTGGGTTGTGATAAAATTGAAAGAAATTCATTTTACGAGCCTAGGAACTAAATTGTAAAATGTCAAAAAGTTAGGGGTAAAAATGTAAATTTTATCATAATATGTTTTTGGGCTGAATTGTATGATGTGATGATTAAATAAGTTAAATGTGGTATTATAGATCAAGAAAAATGAAGTTCGGGTCTAGATCGGCGCAAAAATAAAGTAATTGACGAATAGATCCCTTTGGCTGTTTTTGTAACCGAGGCAAGTTCGTATGTTAAATAGGCTTTATTACCATTTTATTTTTATTACTTTAATATTGTATGAATTGTATAAACGAATCTATAAACATGTCCGACGACGTTGTGGCAAGCGAGAAATCCCAATTGAACCTTATGAATAGATTAGGATACAAGTAACATGTCACTAGGGTTTTATGTTATGTGATCTGGGTGCTGGTCCTGTACGTCCTACCTGTCGCTGAGTATACCATCATATGTTGCTATTACTTGACAGCTTGTGTGAGTAGCACCGAGTAGCTACGTCTTGACTGGCAGCTTGTGTGAGCAAGCCTGTTAATGGCTCGAGAGTGAGCATATATGTGTTGTGAGATAGAGGTAGCTATGGCTACATATGTGGCACCTTGTGTGCAAGGTTTTCCTGAGTATTTGATATTATTATTACGAGTGGTTCATTGGGTATAACAATGAGGAGACTAAGTATCAAATGTGGTACAGGTATGTACTTAAAGCTTGTGATTATTAATTCGTGAAATGACGGTTTCAAGGTATGTTGTGCTGAAAGTGAATTATGATCATGAGATTTTGGTAACTTACATTATCTTATGTTATATTACTTGCATGTTAATGTGTGGTAAGGTTTGCTTATTTCTTTCATACGAGTTTACTAAGCTATATAGCTTACTCCGTTTTATTTTTCATTTTGGGTACCAATGATTTTAAACATTTTGAGAATATGGCATGTATGGAGGCTTGGTCATTTTGTTATATGTGTCGTTATGAATGTGACAGCCCTAAAGTGACCCTAGTCGGGAAGTGGTTTCGGGGCCACAAAACCGAGTCATAAAAATAATTAGCTGTCATATTTGATGCTTATTATATGTATATATGCATGTGTGAAAATTTTATGTTTGAATTTTGTCAATTGTAAGTGAATTTTATCAAATAGGACTTATGTGAGAAAATTTAGAAATGTGCTAGGCAAATGTGAAATGGCCTATTAATGCATGTTGTGAAAATGATGGGTTTGCATGTCAATTTACCCAAATTTAAGCTTAGTGGCCAGCCATGCTATGAGTGGAAACATGTCACAAACATGTTATGTTAGTGATGTATGTTAGGAAAAATAAAATAAGGAGTATGGGTAATAAAGAAATGGAAAAAAAAAGAGGAAAGAATGTGTGTGATTGTCTCCCCCTATTGCCGTGAGTGGAAGAAAAGAAAACAAAAAAAAAGTGTTCATCCTTTGGTTCATCCTTGGCCGAAAATTCTAAGGAAGAAGGAAGGAGTTCTTGCTTCATGTTTGGTTTGGAAGAGGATTAGGAGGAGGTTCGGCCATACTTGTATCTAGATTAAGGTATGTTGATGTTGTGCCATGAGATTCATGCATGTTTTTAGTTGCTAGCTTGAGTTCTAATTAGCCATGGTTCAAATCTTTGCTATGTCATGGGGATGATATTCGGCCAAGGTGGATTTTGTGTTAATGTCATTGCATGCTAAAGGTGGAGCTTGTTAATGATACATGTGATGGTGGATTGATTAACTCTTGGATTTTCTTTTTAGCATTTTTGAGTGAGACATTAAGTTCTTTGTTTAACCATGATCAAAATTGAAATGGTAAGGTGTTGTGATGTATTCGGCCATGGTATATCCATAAGTATGATTTATGCTTATTGCATGGTAGGTAAGATTTGTGTTTTGGATTTATGTTTATGTTTGGTTATAATCAACCTTGTGATTCGGCTCTTACACATATATATATATGTTTGCACATGATGTATTGGCATGACATATATAATATCTCAAGGTATATATTTTCATATGATGGTGTTTCGGTTATGGAGTAAATGATGGATGCGTATTGAGTTATAATATGTAATGCATTAGTTAGTAAAATGTATGCCATTTGTGTGTGGTATTAAGTATATAATTGGCCTCAACATAAACATGCATATTCGGCCACATGAATGAGTACATAGGTTGATGTGTTTGTTCGGCCATAGGTAAGCATATTGAAGGATTTATCTTGACTTAGAAAATTCGGCTAAGGAGAATACTAACTAATGTGTTGAGTTTGATTCATGATTCCGTACATATGTGACTTTGATGTCTAATGAATTATATATGGGCCAAGTACCTTGAGTTCCTCTTTTCGATGCTCAAATGATTAAATCAATTTATTTGTTAAATTAAGCTCAAGAGCAAAGGGGAACTAAATCCGATAAAGGGAAGGAAAAAGTGGTCGAATAGCCATCGAAATCGTTCGACAACATCCGAGGTAAGTTTTCGAGTAATGGAACTTAGATTATGATTTGATTAGATCATATTTTAAGTGAATCAAAATCATGCTCTTTGTATATGGCTATTGAGCCGAAATTGCAAGAGTGATAAGTGTCTTGTGTTTGAGTTTTGCTAATGAAAATGAAATACGGATGTGTCATGATTTATTGTTAAATGTGCATGGTTATTCGAATGATGTCCGGGCTAAGTCCCGAAGGCTTTGTGCTAAGTGACCATATCCGGACTAAGATCCGAAGGCATTTGTGCGAGTTACTAATTCCGGGCTAAGCCCGAAGGCATTGGTGCGAGTTACTAATTCCGGGCTAAGCCCGAAGGCATTGGTGCGAGTTACTAAATCCGGGTTAAGTCCCGAAGGCATTTGTGCGAGTTACTATAACCGGGATATGTCCCGAAGGCATTTGAACGAGTAGCTATATCCGGTTAAATTCCGAAGGTACGTGATTCGGGAATGAACGATCTTGCTGTAAAAATTTCAGTTAATACGCTTGTAACATCCCAACATTGAGGTATGCTTCGTATGTGCTTTGAATTAGTTGAGCTCTTACAAATAAGTATTCGCTCAGTTGATAAATGAGCTACCGGCCTTTGGCTAAGTTGATCTTTGTGTATGAATATAAGGGTTGGTAATGTGAAGTAAGTATGATATTGAAAATTTGTGCATATGAAATTATCTGTTTAGCTACATGAATGCTATACTTTGGTTGTGTCTAAATTCTTTGCTCAAAACTTACTAAGCATTTAATGCTTACTCCGTTTCTTTGATTCTCTGTTTTATAGATTTTAGTTCTTCAGCTATCGGACTCGGGATTTTGAAGTCGAAGTCGCCCACACTATCAAAGCTCCTTTTGGTATACTTTTGGTTGAACTTTGAAATGGCATGTATAGGACTACCCTTTTTGTTGTGGGTCATGGACCCTTTGGATTTGTATAATTTTGGATAGCCATGCGAAAATGGCTTATATATGTTTGAGCATAATGTTATAATCATTTGGTATGGATATGGTTATTGAGAGGTGTGGATATGCTTAACAAGGATTGGCCATGGGAATGGTTAATCACTATCATAATTTGTGCTATTTATGCTAAAAGGGCTAGTTGAATCATGGAAACTATGAAATAGGTAAAGTCTACCTTAAAGGCAGATGCTGACAGCAGCAGTGATGTAGATTTGGAAAATCACTAAAAATAGTAAGAATGGAATTAAATAGTGAATAAATTATGTAAACGAACCTTTATGAATCTATTTTCATAGGAAAGTAATGAAACGATCATATGAATAGTATGTTAAGAGATATTCAGGTTTTCGTGAGACAGGGCCAGAACGGTTTCTGGATTCCCTGTTCCGACTTTGGAAATTCATTATAAATTAACCAGAGATAATTAGAAGTCATGCCATATATTAATAGATTCCTTTTTGAGTCTAGTTTCTATAGAAACAAATGGCATCAGTATTGAAGCTCTGTACAGGGAGATATCCAAGTCGTAATGCGCAAAGGTCAGTGTAGTCGATCCCTATAACATGGGAGACTTTGACTAATAAACTGTACTAATTGGCCCGACCAAAAATTCTAGAAAAAAATTTGTAGATGCATATATGAGTCTAGTTTCAGGGAAAAATCACGAAACTGATTTTCGAGTTGTGAAACTCAAGATATAATTTTTAAGGTGACAGTGATGCAGTTAGCCAGCTTGCCTGGAAAATTTAAAATGGATTGTGCAAAGAAGTGATTTAAAGTCTGCAAACCCCTCGTGTCCGACTCCAGCGACGAACTCGGGTATGGGGTGTTACAATGAATTTGGCCAAATGTATTGACATGTAATTATCAAAGGCTTGATGTGGTATTTGGCCATGTAACTTGGCTCATTTTGGTTGAATTGGTTGCAAGCTTATATATATTAAATATGCATGCATGTGCAATTATCTCTTGTGTGATGTGGTTTATAAATGTTTGATAAACGATTGAATGTGGCTTAATGGTTTTGTTGTTGAATGGTAGATTGACTCATTGGTATGCTAGGAAAACTAAGTAAAATTATGCATGTTATTGGTAGCTATATTGGAATTTTTAGAATGTGAGTTTGGTATGATTTGGATTGGAAAAATATGATGTTGTAAAAATGTTGAGCGTGGATAATGAAATGACATGATTTGGCTTTGTTTGTGAATGTTTCGGCTACCTAAATATGCCGTGATTTATGCCATTAAGATTGTGGATGCGTATGTGCAAATAAGGGTGACAAATGACTTGGTAAATAGCATTTATTTTGCCCACACAGGTAGACACACGGGCGTGTGTCTAGACCGTGTGTGACACTCGATCTGCCCCATGGGCATGTGTTTTGGCCATGTCCCCTGCACCTTAATTTTGAGAAACAGAATGCTCAAAATTGAGCACATGGGCAAAGAGATGGGCGTATGTCTTAGCCGTGTGAGGGACACGGCCTCAAGCAAGGGCGTGTGTCCCAACCGTGTGGAGTCTGCACCTATTTTATGAAAATTAAACTAACCACACTGTAACACCCCGAACCCGAGACCGACACCGGAGTCGAACACGAGGTGTTAACAGACTTTAAACCCCTTATAAAAAATATTTCCCAGACACTGCCAATCTGCGTACTAGTCGCTTTAAAAATCATATCTTGAGTTTCACAACTCGAAAATAAGTTTCGTGATTTTTCCCTGAAACTAGACTCATATCCCCATCTACATATTTTTTTCTAGAATTTTTGGTCAGGCCAATTAGTACAGTTTATTAGTCAAAGTCTCCCATGTTACAGGGATCGACTACCCTGACCTTTGCGCATTACAACTTGGATATCTCCTTGTACAGGGCTCCAATACTGATGCCGTTTGTTTCTATAGAAACTAGACTAAGAGAGGAATATATACATATATGGTATGACTCCTAATTATCTCTGGTTAATTTATAATGAATTTCCAAAGTCGGAACAGGAAATCCAGAAACCGTTCTGGCCCTGTCTCACGAGAACCTGAATATCTCTTAATATACTGTCCGTATGATTGTTTCGTTACTTTCCTATGAAAGTAGATTCATCAAGGTTTGTTTACATAATTTATTCACTATTTAATTCCCTTCCTAATATTATTAGTGATTTTCCAAATCTACATCACTGCTGCTGTCAGCATCTGCCTTTAAGGTAGACTTTACCTATTTCATGGTTTCCATGATTCAACTAGCCCTTTTTGCATAAATAGCACAATTTATGATAGTGATTAACCATTCCCATGGCTAATCCTTGTCAAGCATATCCACACCGAATGATTATAACATTATACTCAAACACATATAAGCCATTTTCGCATGGCTATCCAAAATTATACAAGTCCAAAGGGTCCACGACCCACAACAAACGGGTAGTCCTATACATGCCATTTCAAAGTTCAACCAAAATTGTACCAAAAAGGGGCTTTGATAGTGTGGGCGACTTTGACTTCAAGATCCCGAGTCCGATAGCTGGAGAACCAAATCTATAAAACAGAGGAGCAATGAAACGGAGTAAGCAATTTATGCTTAGTAAGTTTTGAGCAAGGAATTCCAGCACAACAAAGTATAGCATTCATATAGCTAAACGGATAATTTCATATGCACAAATTTTCGATATCATACTTGCTTCACATTTCCAACCCTTATGTACATACACAAAAGATCAACTTAGCCAAAGGCCGGTAGCTCGTTTATCAACTGAGCGAATACTTATTTGTAAGGGCTCAACTAAATTCAAGCACATACGAAACATACCTCAATGTTGGGATGTTTCTAGAGTATTAACTGAAATTTTTACAGCAAGATCATTCACTCCCAAATCACGTACCTTCGAAATTTAACCGGATATAGCTCCTCGTTCAAATGCCTTCGGGACATAGCCCGGTTATAGTAACTCGCACAAATGCCTTCGGGACTTAACCCGGATTTAGTAACTCGCACAAATGCCTTCGGGACTTAACCCGGATTTACTAACTCGCACCAATGCCTTCGGGCTTAGCCCGGAATTAGTATTTCGTACAAATGCCTTCGGATCTTAGTCCGGATATGGTCACTTAGCACAAAGCCTTCGGGACTTAGCCCGGACACCATTCAAATAACCATGCACATTTAACAATAAATCATGGCACATTCGTATTTCGTTTTCGTTAGCAAAACTCAAACACAAGACATTTATCATTCTTGCAATTTCGGCTCAATAGCCACACACAAAGAGCATGATTTTGTTTGCTTAAAACATGATCTAATCAAATCTTAATTTAAGCTCTCTTACTCAAGAACTTACCTCGGGTGTTGTCGAACGATTCCGATAGCTATTCGACCACTTTTTCCTTCCCTTTATCGGATTTATTTCCCCTTTGCTCTTGAGCTTAATTAAACAAATAAATTGATTTAATCATTTGAGCATCGAAAAGAGGAACACAAGGCACTTAGCCCATATTTATACATTAGACATTAAAGTCACATATGTACGGAATCATGAATCAAACTCAACATTAGCTAATTTCCCCCCCCCCTTGGCCGAATTTTCTAAGCCAAGACAAAAGCATCAATATGCTTGCCTCCAACCGAATACATGCAACACCAAATCTTCTTCCTATGGCCGAATATGCATGTCTATGTTGGGGCCGATTATATGCTTAATACTTCCTACAAGTATGGTTACTTGTATTAATTATAAATATCATCTTGTTTCAAGTTCAAAACTTGGCTAATACACACATATATACACTAGTAAAGCATCCTCTCCCTTTCCATCAATTTAACACATGCATTGCTCATTAACATACAAAAGTTATATTCGGCCTTAGCACACAACTTGCTAGCCGATTCTTCCCCATCTAGCAACCAATGCACATATGTGCTCACTCAAAAATGCTAAAAAGGAGAGTCAAGAATCATCAATCCACCATCACATGCATCATTAACAAGCTTCATATTTAGCATGCAATGGCATTAACACAAAATCCACCTAGGCCGAATCTTAACTCATCTTCATGCCTCATCACCACAACATCAAACATCAACCAAGAATGATGCATCCATGGCCGAGTGTCATTTCCATCACATAGCAAGATTTAGACCATGGGCTAGGTAGACTCAAGCTAACAACTAAAACATGCATGCATCTCATGGAACATCATCAAACATACCTTAGCCTAGCTACATGCATGGCCGAACCTCTTCAACCTTTCTTCTTCCTTCCTCCTTAAAACTTTTGGCCAAGGATGAACCAAAGGATGAGCACTTTTTTTCTTTGTTTTTCTTTCTAGTTTCGGCAAAATGGGGGAGGGGAGAAACAACCACACACTTTTTTTGTTTTCATCATATTCCCTTTCATTATTTAATTTCCATGCTCATTATTTTATTTTTTTCCACCCATGATGCACCAACAAGACATGTCTATGACATGTCTTGCCCATCACACTTGGTCTACCATGCTTGTCATGGCCGGCCACTACTAATAGGGGGGAATTTGACATGCAAGTCCCCCCCTTTTTCCACATGCACTAATAGGTCCTTACGCATTGACCTATCACATTTTAAAATTTTCTCACATAAGTCCTATTGACTAAATTCACATGCAATCGACTAATTCGAAGCTTGAAATTTTCACACATTCATAATTACATATTCTAGACAATAAATATCACATTCAAACATTTCGGTGACTCGGTTTAGCGGTCTCGAAACCACTTCCCGACTAGGGTCAATTTTGGGCTGTCACAACTCTCCCCCACTTAAGAAATTTTCGTCCCCGAAAATCTTACCGGTAAATAGGTTTGGGTATCGTTCTTTCATCGAGCTCTCGATTTCCCAAGTAGCTTCCTCGATCCTGTGTTTGAGCCATAACACCTTCACTAACGGAATCCTTTTGTTTCGCAACTCCTTCACTTCATGAGCTAGGATACGCATCGGTTCTTCTTCATAACTCATATCGACTTGAATTTCAACCTCTGATGGGCTAATTATGTGCGATGGATCAGATCGATAGCGTCGAAGCATCGAAACATGAAAGACGTCGTGAATCTTTTCAAGCTCAGGGGGCAAAATCAATCTATACGCAACCGGACCAACTCGTTCGGAGATTTCGTACGGCCCAATGAATCTCGGGCTCAACTTGCCCTTACGGCCAAACCTGAGTACCTTTTTCCAAGGCAAAACTTTAAGGAACACTTTATCTCCCACCTGATATTCAATGTCCCTTCGTTTCAAATCCGCATACGATTTTTGACGATCTGTGGCTGCTTTCAGACTTTCACGGATTACCTTTACTTTCTGTTCGGCATCCTTAATCAAATCAACTCCAAAAATTTTACTTTCACCGAGCTCGGTCCAAAACAATGGTGTACGGCATTTACAACCGTACAAAGCCTCGTAAGGTGCCATCTTAATACTTGATTGAAAACTATTGTTGTAAGCGAATTCAGTCAAAGGTAAATACCGTTCCCATGAACTACTGAACTCGAGGATGCAACATCTCAACATATCCTCAAGTATCTGAATTATCCGCTCAGATTGACCATCGGTTTGGGGATGAAAAGCAGTGCTAAAATGCAGCTTGGTACCCAAAGCTTCTTGCAATTTCCTCCAAAATCGTGAGGTGAATCTCGGATCTCTATCCGACACGATAGAAATAGGTACCCCGTGTAATCTCACAATCTGAGAAACATACAATTCGGCTAGTTTATCCAATGAAAAATCCGTACGCACGGGGATAAAGTGAGCCGACTTAGTCAGTCTATCAACAACAACCCAAATCGCATCCTTCTTACTTGTTGACAATGGCAGTCCGGACACAAAGTCCATTGTGACTCGATCCCATTTCCACTCGGGTATCATGATCGGCTGAAGTAATCCAGAAGGCACTTGATGTTCCGCTTTCACTTGTTGACATATTAAACATCTCGAAACAAAGTCGGAGATGTCTCGTTTCATACCATGCCACCAAAACCAACGTTTCAACTCGTTGTACATTTTCGTACTCCCCGGGTGAATTGACATTCGGCTACAATGGGCTTCGTTCAGAATCATCGAAATGAGTTCCGAATTCCTTGGAACACACAAACGACTTCTGAACCTCAAACAATCATCATCATCAATTTGAAACTCCGATTCCTTGTTCGGAGCACACTCAGCCCGTTTTGCAACCAATTCATCATCAACTTTCTGGGCTTCACGAATTTGATGAATCAATAATGGTTTGGCTTTTAATTCAGCTACTAACACATTGTCGGGTAGAACAGACAAGTGCACATTCATCGCTCGTAAAGCAAACAATGATTTCCGGCTTAAGGCGTCCGCAACCATATTAGCCTTTCCCGGGTGGTAATCAATGACAAGCTCGTAATCTTTCAACAACTCAAGCCAACGTCTTTGTCGCAGATTTAAGTCTCTTTGAGTCATCAAATATTTCAGACTTTTGTGATCCGAAAATACATGGCACTTCTCACCAAATAAGTAATGTCGCCATATTTTTAAAGCAAATACGATGGCAGCTAGTTCAAGATCATGGGTCGGATAATTTTTCTCATGTGGCTTTAATTGTCTCGACGCATAGGCCACCACTCGACCTTCTTGCATCAATACGCAACCCAACCCAAGTAGGGATGCGTCACTATAAATGACAAACTCTTTGCCTGATTCGGGTTGCACTAAAATTGAAGCTTCAGTCAGATAAGTTTTTAGTTGATCAAAACTTTTCTGACATTTCTCCGTCCATTCGAACTTAACATCCTTTTGAAGTAGCTTCGTCATTGGTGTGGCTATCATCGAGAAACCTTTGACAAATCGTCGGTAATAACCGGCGAGCCCCAAAAAGCTCCGAACCTCAGTAATATTTCTCGGAGGTTTCTAGTTAAATATGGCTGAAATTTTGTTCGGGTCAACTTGAATACCCGATGCGGATACTACATGACCCAAGAAGCTAGCCTCTCTTAACCAGAACTCACACTTACTGAACTTAGCATATAACTGCTTATCCCGCAAAATTTGCAACACTAGCCTTAGATGCTCAGCATGTTCGGTCTCATCTCTTGAATAGACCAAGATGTCATCAATGAACACAACTACGAACCGATCCGAATATGGTCTGAAGATCCGATTCATCAAATCCATAAATACCGCAGGGGCATTAGTGAGCCCAAACGGCATCACTAAGAATTCGTAGTGACCATATCTCGTTCTGAAGGCAGTTTTGGGTATGTCCGAATCTCGAATTTGCAACTGATAATAGCCCGATCTCAAATCTATTTTTGAGAACATTGAGGCTCCCTTCAGTTGGTCGAACAAATCATCGATACGCGGTAACGGATATTTGTTCTTTATCGTCACTTTATTCAGTTGACGATAGTCAATGCACAACCTCATGGTTCCGTCCTTCTTTTTCACGAACAATACTGGTGCACCCCAAGGTGAGAAACTTGGTCGAGCAAAACCTCTATCCGTCAATTGTTGCAACTGAGCTTTCAACTCTTTTAACTCGGTTGGTGCCATACGATACGGAGCTATCGAAATCGGCGTAGTCCCAGGTACAAGCTCAATACCAAACTCTACCTCCCGAACAAGTGGTAAACCCGGTAATCCTTCAGGAAAAACATCCGGGTATTCACAGATTCGGGTTTCTTGTCTAATTCTTTGTCATCCAGTACATACGCAAGGTATGCTTCGCACCCTTTTCTTACATATTTCTGGGCCAACATTGCTGATATTACAGCTGGCATCCCCTCCAAGTCCGTAGACTCAACTCGGATTACTTCGTTATTTGCGCACCTCAAATCAATAGTCTTGCTTTTGCAATTCACAACCGCATCATGCGCGGTCAACCAATCCAAACCAAGAATAACATCAAATTCATCAAACGGCAAAAGCATCAAGTCCGCCGGAAAATAGGAACCTCGAATTTCTAGGGGACATTTCTTACACACTTTGTCGACAAGCACGTAACGACCCAAGGGATTTGACACCCAAATTACGAACTCAGTAGACTCAATAGGTAAAGTCTTACTGGATGCTAAGGTTTCACATATGTAAGAATGAGTAGAACCGGGGTCAATCAAAGCAATTACATTAGTATCAAAGAGAGTAAAAGTACCGGTAATAACATCAGGCGAAGAAGCATCCTCGCGGGCACATATAGCATAAGCTCTAGCAGGCGCACGAGCCTCGGATCTGGTCGTAGCATCTCTAGATCCTCTCTGGCCACCACTAGCATTGCCCGTATTTCCAGATGGTCTACCTCGAGCAATGGTAGCACCCGGTTTCCCACTCTGATTTTCATTCTGTTCAAACAACCTCGGGCAATCTTTAATGTAGTGGTCAACTGATCCGCACTTGTAACAGGAGTGGTCAGGGAATCTACAACTCCCCGAATGCCATTTACCGCAATATCGACATTTCGTTCTGTCTCGACGTTCATTCCCAACACTGGCGACCGAAATGCCTCGTGTACCCACAGGGGGTCGATCACGATCTCGTCTAAAAAGGCCCAAAGTGCCTCTAAACTGGCCCGCATCATCTCGAAATTTCTTCGATGCCTGTTGAAGAGACTTTCCCGAGGATCTTTTACGAAACTCTCCAGTTCCCTCATCAACTTTTTGTTTTTCTTTTCTAAGCTCTTCGGCTTTACAAGCTCGCTCGACAAGTACTACGAACTCTCGTATTTCAAGAACGCCAACGAACATTTTTATATCTTCATTCAGCCCATCCTCGAAGCGTTTACACATAATAGCCTCAGACGAAACACATTCCCGAGCGTATTTGCTAAGTCTAACAAATTTTCGCTCGTAATCAGTAACCGACATGGAACCTTGCTTAAGCTCAAGAAATTCCTTCCGTTTTTGATCAACAAATCTCTGACTGATATACTTTTTCCGAAACTCAGTTTGGAAAAACTCCCAAGTTACTTGCTCTCGGGGCACAACAGAAGTCAGAGTACTCCACCAATAGTAGGCAGAATCACGTAGCAAGGAGATAGTACACTTTAGGCATTCATCGGGTGTACAAGATAGCTCATCGAGTACCCGGATAGTGTTGTCCAACCAAAATTCAGCTTGCTCGGCATCGTCGCTATCCGTAGCTTTAAATTCAGTAGCCCCATGTTTTCGGATTCTGTCAACTGGGGGCTTATTTGAACTTATTTGGTCAGTTACCGGAGGTATTGTAGGTGCGGGGGTTGTATTAGTCGGGAAGGGAGGTTGTGGAACAGCCGTATTAGTTCGAATGTATTGGTTGAACCAATCATTCATCACGCTATAGAAAGCTTGTCTAGCTTCATCATTCGGGTTACTAGCATTAGGTTGAGAGTCCGCCGGCGCTGTCCCTTGTGCGGGAGCAGGCGCTACACTCTCAAGATCATCAGCTACCTCTCGGTCGGGATCGGGATCCATTACTATAAATAAACACATTTACAATTGTCAGAAATCACCACACTATCAAGTAAACACATAAAATGGCATGTATAGCTAGACCCAACGCATTACGGTAGTCCTAGAATCGACTAAACCGTAGCTCTGATACCAATCAAATGTAACACCCCGAACCCGAGACCGACACCGGAGTCGAACACGAGGTGTTAACAGACTTTAAACCCCTTATAAAAAATATTTCCCAGACACTGCCAATCTGCGTACTAGTCGCTTTAAAAATCATATCTTGAGTTTCACAACTCGAAAATCAGTTTCGTGATTTTTCCCTGAAACTAGACTCATATGCCCATCTACATATTTTTTTCTAGAATTTTTGGTCGGGCCAATTAGTACAGTTTATTAGTCAAAGTCTCCCATGTTACAGGGATCGACTACCCTGACCTTTGCGCATTACGACTTGGATATCTCCTTGTACAGGGCTCCAATACTGATGCCGTTTGTTTCTATAGAAACTAGACTCAGAGAGGAATCTATAAATATATGGTATGACTCCTAATTATCTCTGGTTAATTTATAATGAATTTCCAAAGTCGGAACAGGAAATCCAGAAACCATTCTGGCCCTGTCTCACGAGAACCTGAATATCTCTTAACATACTGTCCGTATGATTGTTTCGTTACTTTCCTATGAAAGTAGATTTATCAAGGTTTGTTTACATAATTTATTCACTATTTAATTCCCTTCCTACTATTATTAGTGATTTTCCAAATCTACATCACTGCTGCTGTCAGCATCTGCCTTTAAGGTAGACTTTACCTATTTCATGGTTTCCATGATTCAACTAGCCCTTTTTGCATAAATAGCACAATTTATGATAGTGATTAACCATTCCCATGGCTAATCCTTGTCAAGCATATCCACACCGAATGATTATAACATTATACTCAAACACATATAAACCATTTTCGCATGGCTATCCAAAATTATACAAATCCAAAGGGTCCACGACCCACAACAAACGGGTAGTCCTATACATGCCATTTCGAAGTTCAACCAAAATTGTACCAAAAAGGGGCTTTGATAGTGTGGGCGACTTTGACTTCAAGATCCCGAGTCCGATAGCTGGAGAACCAAATCTATAAAACAGAGGAGCAATGAAACGGAGTAAGCAATTTATGCTTAGTAAGTTTTGAGCAAGGAATTCCAGCACAACAAAGTATAGCATTCATATAGCTAAACGGATAATTTCATATGCACAAATTTTCGATATCATACTTGCTTCACATTTCCAACCCTTATGTACATACACAAAAGATCAACTTAGCCAAAGGCCGGTAGCTCGTTTATCAACTGAGCGAATACTTATTTGTAAGGGCTCAACTAAATTCAAGCACATACGAAACATACCTCAATGTTGGGATGTTTCTAGAGTATTAACTGAAATTTTTACAGCAAGATCATTCACTCCCAAATCACGTACCTTCAGAATTTAACCGGATATAGCTCCTCGTTCAAATGCCTTCGGGACATAGCCCGGTTATAGTAACTCGCACAAATGCCTTCGGGACTTAACCCGGATTTAGTAACTCGCACAAATGCCTTTGGGACTTAACCCGGATTTAGTAACTCGCACCAATGCCTTCGGGCTTAGCCCGGAGTTAGTATCTCGTACAAATGCCTTCGGATCTTAGTCCGGATATGGTCACTTAGCACAAAGCCTTCGGGACTTAGCCCGGACACCATTCAAATAACCATGCACATTTAACAATAAATCATGGCACATTCGTATTTCGTTTTCGTTAGCAAAACTCAAACACAAGACATTTATCATTCTTGCAATTTCGGCTCAATAGCCACACACAAAGAGCATGATTTTGTTTGCTTAAAACATGATCTAATCAAATCTTAATTTAAGCTCTCTTACTCAAGAACTTACTTCGGGTGTTGTCAAACGATTCCGATAGCTATTCGACCACTTTTTCCTTCCCTTTATCGGATTTATTTCCCCTTTGCTCTTGAGCTTAATTAAACAAATAAATTGATTTAATCATTTGAGCATCGAAAAGAGGAACACAAGGCACTTAGCCCATATTTATACATTAGACATTAAAGTCACATATGTACGGAATCATGAATCAAACTCAACATTAGCTAATTTCCCCCCCCCTTGGCCGAATTTTCTAAGCCAAGACAAAAGCATCAATATGCTTGCCTCCAACCGAATACATGCAACACCAAATCTTCTTCCTATGGCCGAATATGCATGTCTATGTTGGGGCCGATTATATGCTTAATACTTCCTACAAGTATGGTTACTTGTATTAATTATAAATATCATCTTGTTTCAAGTTCAAAACTTGGCTAATACACACATATATACACTAGTAAAGCATCCTCTCCCTTTCCATCAATTTAACACATGCATTGCTCATTAACATACAAAAGTTATATTCGGCCTTAGCACACAACTTGCTAGCCGATTCTTCCCCATCTAGCAACCAATGCACATATGTGCTCACTCAAAATGCTAAAAAGAAGAGTCAAGAATCATTAATCCACCATCACATGCATCATTAACAAGCTTCATATTTAGCATGCAATGGCATTAACACAAAATCCACCTAGGCCGAATCTTAACTCATCTTCATGCCTCATCACCACAACATCAAACATCAACCAAGAATGATGCATCCATGGCCGAGTGTCATTTCCATCACATAGCAAGATTTAGACCATGGGCTAAGTAGACTCAAGCTAACAACTAAAACATGCATGCATCTCATGGAACATCATCAAACATACCTTAGCCTAGCTACATGCATGGCCGAACCTCTTCAACCTTTCTTCTTCCTTCCTCCTTAAAACTTTTGGCCAAGGATGAACCAAAGGATGAGCACTTTTTTTCTTTGTTTTTCTTTCTAGTTTCGGCAAAATGGGGGAGGGGAGAAACAACCACACACTTTTTTTGTTTTCATCATATTCCCTTTCATTATTTAATTTCCATGCTCATTATTTTATTTTTTTCCACCCATGATGCACCAACAAGACATGTCTATGACATGTCTTGCCCATCACACTTGGTCTACCATGCTTGTCATGGCCGGCCACTACTAATAGGGGGGGAATTTGACATGCAAGTCCCCCCTTTTTCCACATGCACTAATAGGTCCTTACGCATTGACCTATCACATTTTAAAATTTTCTCACATAAGTCCTATTGACTAAATTCACATGCAATCGACTAATTCGAAGCTTGAAATTTTCACACATTCATAATTACATATTCTAGACAATAAATATCACATTCAAACATTTCGGTGACTCGGTTTAGCGGTCCCGAAACCACTTCCTGACTAGGGTCAATTTTGGGCTGTCACACACACGGCCTAGCACACGGGTGTGTGACTTGGCCGTGTGACTTCAATTTGTTCATGCTTTGCAAAACAGAGAGTTACAAAGGTTAAGGACACAAGCGTTTGTGACCACACGACCTGCCCACATGGGCGTGTCCCAAACCACATGGGTGTATGATCCCTGTACATGGTAAAAATTTTCTATGTTTTGAAAAAATTTCCTAAGTGCTCGATTTAGTCCCAAACCACTTCCAAAGTATGTTTTAGGCCTTGTAGGCTCGTATTAGGGACTTTATGATTGAATACAAATCATTTTTAATTTGGTTGGAATTTATGACTTAGAATTGTATGTTTGCTTGCGATGTAAGTTTAGTAATGCCTTGTATCCTATTCCGGCGTTGAATACGGGTAAGGGGTGTTACATTTAGTGGTATTAGAGCTACGGTTTAGTCGATTCTCAGACTGACGTAGTGTGTGTAAAAGTCTAGCTATACATGGCATATATAGTTTTTGATAGCGTGATGACTCCTGACTATTTAAATTGTGTTTTCATCTAGTAAATAAATCCCAACCGAGAGGTAGCTGATGATGTTGAAAGTAATGTGTTGGCTCCCGCCCAAGGGACTGCGCCATCTGAGAGTAGACCAGTAACTGTTAGTTAGGGAGGAGAAGCTAGGGGAGGCTTCTGTCGAAGGATGAACGAGTGGTTTGCCGAGTTTGTTCAAATGAATCTGACTACCCAACATCCTCCACCCCTACCTAACGCCCAATCGGTTCCTATAGCTCCCCAAGGTGTGGAATTATTAAAACTGAACGAGCCTCCAGTTGATAAAATTCAAAAATAAGGGGCTGAAGAATTTAGATCAAATGTTGAAAATGATCCCGAGAGAGCAGAACTTTGGCTTGAGAACTCTATCAGGGTATTTAATGAGCTTACTTGCACACCGGATGAGTTTTTGAAATGTGCTATATCACTTCTAAGAGACTCGACATATTAGTGGTGGAATACTTTAATATCAATGGTATCGAGAGAAAAGGTTACCTTGGAATTCTTTCAAGATGAGTTCATAAAGAAATATATCAGTCAATGGTTCATTGATTAGAAGCGCAAAGAGTTTTTAGAGCTGAAACAGGGTCGTATATCTATGATTGAATATGAGTGAGAGTTTGTTAGGCTCAGTAATTATGCTCGGGAATGTGTTGAATGAAGATATCAGACTGCTAGTTGGGATTTTAGAGTTGAAAGAATTTGTTCTGCTAGTCGACTGAGCTTGTAAAACTGAAGAGTTGAGCAAAGAAAAGAGAAACGCTGAGCTTGATACTAGAGATTTGAGAAAGAGACCGCTGAATAAGTCATTTCAGTCTTTATCAAAGAAATCAAGGGATTTGTATACTGGTTCGAGTGTTTCAACTGGATATCCTAACAGGGATCGTGGGAAGCAATATTCGGGTTCTAAGGCCCAAACTACGTCAATAGGCAGTGTTGGTAATGCTAGGTCTAATAGACCTAAATGTCAACACTGTGGTAGATGACATCCCGATGAATGTAGAATTAATAACTGAGATGCTTTAAATATGGCTCCCAAGATCACTTTATTCGAGATTTCCCTAAAATGACTGAAAAAGATAGTTTTCAGAATGCAAGACCGAGCAACACTGCCACTAAAGGGAGGCCACCGAGAAATACGGGAAATGAAAACAGTAGTAAAGGTGTAACAAAAGATTTAACTACGAGATCAAAGGTTAGAGCACCTGCTAGAACCTACGCTATTCGTGCTAGCGAGGGTGCGTCATCCCCTGATGTTATCACTGATACA
Organism: Gossypium hirsutum; assembly: GCF_007990345.1. Classification (NCBI taxonomy): domain Eukaryota; kingdom Viridiplantae; phylum Streptophyta; class Magnoliopsida; order Malvales; family Malvaceae; genus Gossypium; species Gossypium hirsutum. The sequence continues at coordinate 49,131,040 of NC_053434.1, forward strand.
TTTTCTCTCTATGATACTAATGTAGTTGCATTGATTGATCCTGGATCGACTCATTCTTATATTTGCATGAATTTGGTATCTAGTAAGAATTTGCCTATTGAGTTTACTGATTTTGTGATTAAAGTGTCAAACCCCTTAGGAAAATATGTTTTAGTTGATAAAGTTTGCAAGAATTGTCCTTTAGTTATTCGGGGTAACTGTTTTCTGGCTGACTTAATGCTTTTATCATTTGATGAGTTCAATGTTATTCTTGGAATGGATTGGTTGACTCTACATGATGTCGTAATGAATTGTAGACGACAGATTATTGAATTGAAATGTCAAAATAATGAAATTCTTCGGATTGAACCGGATGAGTTGGGTCAATTTCCTATTGTGATTTCGTCGATGTCAGCTCAGAGGTATGTGAGAAAGGGTTGTGAAGCTTATCTTGCGTATGTATTGAATACAAAAGTGTCTAAATTGAAGATCGAATCTGTGCCGATAGTTTGTGCATACCTGGATGTGTTTCCGGAAGAGTTGCCTGGATTACCGCTGATCAGAGAGGTTTAGTTCACTATTGTTTAGTATTGCGAACTTCATCGATATCGATAGCTCCCGATAGAATGGCTCCAACCAAATTGAAATAATTGAAGTCTCAGTTGCAAGAGTTGACAAATAAGGGTTTTGCGAGATAGAGTTTTTCGCCTTGGGGTGCACCAGTGATATTCGTCAAAAAGAAAGACGGATCATAAGACTTTGTATAGATTATTGTTCGCTTAACAAGGTTGCTATCAAGAACAAGTATCCTTTACCAAGAATTGATAATTTGTTCGATCAGTTGAAAGGGACAACAATGTTCTCGAAGATACACTTGAGATCAGGCTATTACCAGTTGAGAGTTAAAAAGTCGAATGTGTCGAAGACTGCATTTATAACGAGGTAAGGGCATTATGAATTTCTTGTTATGCCTTTTGGATTAACAAATGCTCCTGCAGTTTTTATAGACTTGATGAATCGAATTTTCTGACTGTATTTAGATAAGTTTGTGGTTGTATTTATTGATGACATCCTGATTTATTCCCGAGATGAGTCTGAGTATGCCAAAAATTTAAGAATTGCATTGCAGACTTCAAGAGATAAGAAATTGTTTGCTAAATTCAACAAAAATGAGTTTTGGTTTCGAGAAGTTAGATATTTGGGACACATTGTTTCAGGGAAAGGTATACGGGTTGATCCGAGTAAGATTTCAGCAGTTGTTGATTTGAAACCATCGAGGAATGTATCTGAAGTTAGAAGCTTTTTGGCTTTGGATGGTTATTATCTATGTTTTGTTAAGGGATTTTCGATGATTGCTACACCTATAACCAGATTGTTACAAAGTGATGTGAAATTCGAGAGGTCTGAGAAATGTCAAAAGAGTTTTGAACAATTGAAAGCATTGTTGACTGAGGCACCGGTATTAGTGCAACCTGAGTCGAGGAAAGAGTTTGTGATTTTCAGTGACGCATCCTTGAACAGTCTTGGTTGTGTGTTGATGCAAGATGATAAAGTGATAGCTTATGCCTAGAGATTGTTGAAACCGCATGAAAAGAATTATCCGACACACGACTTGGAATTGGTTGCTATTGTGTTCACTTTAAAAAATTTAGAGACACCACTTATTTGGTGAGAAGTGTTACTTCATTACTAATCACAAGAGTTTAAAGTATTTGATGACTCAGAAAGATTTGAATTTGCGACAACGAAGATGGCTCGAGCTATTGAAAGATTATGAATTAGTGATCGACTATCACCTAGGGAAAGCGAACGTAGTCAAAGACGCTTTAAGTAGAAAGACTTTGTTTGCTTTGAGGGAAATGAATACTTAGTTAACTTTATCTCATGATGGATCAATTCTGGCCGAGTTAAAAGCTAGACCGGTGTTTCTTCAGTAAATTTGCAAAGCTCAGAAAGGTGATAATGAGTTGCAAGCGAAAAGAGTTCAATGCGAATCGAATAGTGATTCAGAATATTAAATTGGATCCGATGATTGTTTGAGGTTCTGACGTAGGATTTGTGTACCGAGAGATACTAAACTGATTTAGAAAATTATTTATGAAGCACATAATGGTTGTTTATCTATTCATCCTGGAAGTTCAAAGATGCATAATGATTTGAAGAAAGTGTATTGGTGGTCAGGCATGAAATGAGACATTTCAGGGTTTGTAACGAGATGCTTGATTTTTCAACAAGTGAAAGCCGAACATCAAGTGCCTTCAGTTTTATTTCAGTTTGTGACTATACCCGAGTGGAAATGGGATAGAGTTACGATGGATTTCGTAACGAGGTTACCTCTGACTCCGAAGAAGAATGATAATGTATGGGTCGTTGTTGATAGATTGACAAAATTGGCTCATTTCGTTCTAGTACGTACCGATTATTCACTAGATAAACTAGTTGAATTGTACATTGTTGAAACAGAAGGATATCAAATTTCAGGTTGGTGATAAAGTGTTTCTGAAAGTGTCTCTATGGAAGAAAATTCTTAGATTTGGTCACAAAGGCAAGTTGAGTCCTTGTTTCATTGGGTCATATGAAATTATTGAAAGAATAGTGCCAGCGGCATATCGACTAGCTTTGTCATCGGAATTAGAAAGAATCCACAACGTGTTTCATGTATCGATGTTACGACGATACCGATCAGATCTTTTGCATGTAATTTCCCCTACAGAGATTGAGATTACACCCGATATGACATACGGTGAAGAACCGATCAAAGTGTTAACTCGAGAGGTTAAACAGTTGAGAAATAAAAACATAGCTCTAGTGAAAGTTTTGTGGCAATGACACGGGTCGAAGAGGCTATGTGGGAACCCAAGGAAGCTATGAGAAAACAGTACCCTAACCTTTTTTCAGGTAAGATTTTCGAGGACGAAAATCCCTAAAAGGGGGAGAGTTGTAACAGCTCGTTTTTGGGTCAAATAAGAATAGTGGCTTCGGGACCACAAATCTGAAGTAGAAATATTTATTTTATTTTTATTTTAAGGTCTACAGTATGATAAAATAATTGTGTAAAAATTTCGTTAAGAAATTTTATCGATTGGGTGCCCAATTTGACTAGAAGTGTGACAGCCCTAATTCGACCCTAGTCGGAATGTGGTTTCGGGACCACAAAACCGAGTCATAAAATTTAGTTAAAATTTTATTTGCATATCTTATATGTGTGATAGTACTTGTACAAAAATTTGATGTTTTAATTTTATATTAGGAATGTGAATTTTGCTTGAAAGGATCTAGTTGAAAGACTTGGAAAATTATGATAGGTAAATAAGTAAGGACCAAATAGTATTAAAGTGGGAAAGTGTTGTCCTTGCATGTCAAATTAGCCAAACTAAAGCATAGTGGCCGGCCATGCTATGGGTGGAAACATGTCTCCAACATGTTATGCTAGTGATGTATGTTAAGAAAAATAAAATAATGAGCATGGTGATTAAATAATGAAAGGAAGGGTGATGAAAAAAAAAATAATATGGTCTCATCCATACCCCCTTGTTGCCGTGAATTGAAGAAAGAAAACAAAAAAAAAGTGTTCATTCTTGAACATCTTTGGCCGAATAGAGGAAAGAAAGGAAGGGGAAAAGCTTGAGAAAATCGGCTATGGTGGTTTGCTAGACTAAGGTATGTTTGATGTTGTCCTTGAGATGCATGCATGTTTTAGTAATTGACTTGAGTTCTAAATAGCCCATGTTTAAATCTTGAATCTTGTTGGTAACATGAGCAATCGGTCATGAGAAAGTGTTCAAGAAATGGTTGTTGTTCATGTTATTTGGATGAGAAATGGTGAGTTTTGTTGTTTCATGTTAAAGTTAGGTGAATGATGATAGAGGAGTGTTTGAACTATAAAAAGAATCGGCTACCTTGTTATGAGCTAGGGCCGAATGTGAGTTTGGTTGTGTTTGAATATTACATGCTTGGTAGAATGGTGGATGAAGGTGCCGAATGTATGTTGGATTGATAGAGTCTCCAAATTGATTTTATGTGTGTATGCATGACCGAATATACGTGGTCACATGAGTAAGGAAATGAGTTATTTGATATGTGGTAAAAGTTAAGTACTAAATCGAAGGTTGCTAAAATTGCCATTTCTTTAGCCGAATATGTGTTTGATCAATGAAGGAATTGTTGAAGAATATAGGTGAACTTGGTGAGAGTATTCGGCTTAGTGTATAAATGATATAAAGATTTTAGGAAATTGTTTTGGTTAGGTGTATGTATGATTAAGTATATTCGGCAATATACTTAAAGTGGGTACATGATATTACATTATAATTATTGAGCTTAAGTATATGGATATGTGTATATGTGGTCATATAATGACATTTTGGTTTGAAAATTTAATGATATGTGATTGCCGAATGTGATAAATAAATTCATGTTATTGGGTTAAATATTGAATACTCTTATTTGTATTATTTAAGCTCAAGAACCTAAAGGAGAGGCGTCCAACAAGGGGAAATCGAAGGTCATCGAGTAGCCGACTCGGAATTATTTTACCCAACATAAAGTAAGTCATTAAGCATATAGTTGGTATTAATTCAAATGGTCATAACGTCTATGTAATGATGCTGAATGGAATGAATAAATATATATATATATGCATGTACGTATGTGATGATGAAAGTGTTGAATGAAAAGAAAAGAGGTGAGATGTATTGTGTTGTTGATCTCGGCACTAAATGTGCGGGTATAAACAAGTATGACCATGAGATTGGCGCTAAGAGTGCGGGTTTAAATTGTGCAGCACTAAGTGTGCGAATTGACTATGTAGCACTAAGTGTGCGAGTTTGATTATGTAGCACTAAGTGTGCGAGTTTGACTATGTAGCACTAAGTGTGCGAGTTTGATTATGTAGCACTAAGTGTGCGAGTTTGACTATGTAGCACTAAGTGTGCGAGTTTGACTATGTAGCACTAAGTGTACTAAGTGTGCGAGTTTGACTATGTAGCACTAAGTGTGCGAGTTTGACTATGTAGCACTAAGTGTGCGAGTTTGATTATGTAGCACTAGGTGTGCGAGCTGATTATATAGCACTGAGTGTGCGGACTTAATATGTTCTTGAATCATTATGGACACTAAGTGTGCGAAACTATTGAGTCGATCACGGACAGCGGATCGGGTAAGTATCTTGAGCTCATGGCTAATAGGTGCTATGTCTATGTTTGGAGTTGAGCTTGGTAAGTTTGAACCCATGTGACGAATATACTTGAAGTCACGTACATAAGATTTATCGTGGAATGGGTGAAAGGCCGTTTAGTTGTATGATTGTAACGAAAATAAAATGATTTATGAAAATGCCTCGAATATCCTATTGATGTGTATATGGAATGTGAATGCATGATTTGGTATGAGATTGAACCGATAGGTCGGAGGAACTATGGTATGGTTCGGTATGGATGGAGTAACTAGCCTCGTTCCATTTTGTTTCCTCTTGTGATAATGTTGTTAATGGATGGTAGTGTATTGCTTATGACTTACTGAGTTATAAACTCACTCGGTGTTTCCTTGTCACCCATACTAGGTTTCTTGGACTCGTCTCTTTTTGCGTGGTCGGGCCGTCATCGAAGTCATCACACCGGATAGCAAGTTTTGGTACTTTCTTCTTAGTTGGCTTAGGAGAACATTTCGGCATGTATAGGCTATTATGTTGTGTTTGAAATTTGGTGTGTAATCTTTTAGCCATGCGAAAATGGCATAAATGTTCGGTTGGGTTTGGATTCATACGTTAGGTCGCAAATCTTGATAATTCGACCTTTTTATGCCATACGTCATGGTTGATTATTTTGGTGTTAAAATTCATGATATGGCAATAGTGTAGTAGGGGAAGTTTGACAATGATTAGCCTTTGGCATGGTTAGTCATGATCATAATTTGTGATATGCATGATGAATTATTAGTTAGATCAAGGAGTAAACACGAAGTGGGCATAGTTGCTTCGTAACAGATGCTGGCAGCAGCAGTGACATGAGATTGAAAAATCACTAAAATAGTAGGAGTGGAATTAATTGATGAATAAATTATGTAATCGAAGTTCGATGAGTCTATTTTCATATAGAAGTAACGAAAAGATCATATGGACAGTATGTTAAGAGATAATCAGGTTCCCGTGGGACAGGGCCAGAACGGTTTCTGGATTCCCTGCTCCGACTTTGGAAATTCATTATAAATTAACCAGAGATAATTAGGAGTCATACCATATATGTATAGATTCCTCTCTGAGTCTAGTTTCTATAGAAACAAACGGCATCAGCATGGAAGTTCTGTACAGGGAGATATCCAGGTCGTAATGCACAAAGGTCAGTGTAGTCGACCCCAGTAACATGGGAGACTATTACTAATAAACTGTACTAATTGGCCCGACCAAAAATTCTAGAAAAAAATATGTAGATGGGAATATGAGTCTAGTTTCAGGGAAAATTCACGGAACTGGATTTCGAGTTCCAGAGCTCAAGATATGATTTTTAAAGCGACTAGTACGCAGACTGACAGCTTGTCTGGAAAAATTTTAATAAGTGGTTTGAAGTCTGTTAACACCTCGTGTTCGACTCCGGCGACGGTCTCGGGTTCGGGGTGTTACAAGAAGGACTTAATTGCAATATGTGCAAAAAGTGAATCCTATAATTTAAAGGTGTCTAATTGTTATGAACCTTTAATTAGAGGTCCTTAAATGACAATTAGACCATTATACCTAGGATGGACAAAACTGGACATGGTTAGGTGAAATTTCAAAGTTATGCATTAAGGGTTATTTAATAATTTGGTAAATAAAGACAAAATTAACAAATAAAAGTGTCCATCTTCTTCAATTTAGTCCCCCATACCCAAAAATTTCAAGGGAAGACATAGCTAGGGTTTGGCCAAGCTTTCAAGCTCGATTGTAAGTTCGTTCTTGTCCCATTTTTAATGATTTTTATATTTTTGAGATCGTTGTAACTTGATTTAGCTATTTCAAGGACTAATTTGAAAGAAAGTTAAAGTATAAAATTTTAATTATGTTGAATATATTTTTATTTTGATGTTTGATGGTAAAAAATGCATGTTCGTTGTTAGTTAAACAACGTTTGTAAAGTGATTTTTGATAAAAATGTTAAATAGGGACTTTTTTTGTAAAAGTCTATAAAATGTGTAGAAAAGTGTGAACAAATAAAACATGTGGGCTGTTATGAGTACAAATAATATTTGTCTAAGCTTGGGTATTGATGAAATTGAAAGAAATTTATTTTACTAGCCTAGGGACTAACTTGTAAAATGTCAAAAAGTTAGGGGTAAAAATGTAAATTTTTTCATAATTTGTTTTTGGTCTGGATTGAATAATGTGATGATTAAATAAGTTAGATGTGGTATTATAGATCATAAAAATGAAGTTCGGGTCTAGATCGGGGGAAAAATAAAGTAATTGATGAATAGATCCCTTTGGCTGTTTTTGTAACAAAGGTAAGTTCGTATGTTAAATAAGCTTTATTATAATTGTATTTTTAATGCTTTAATATTGTATGAATTGTATAAATGACTCTATGTGTAACAGGCCGATTTAGACCCTATTCGAAACGGTAGTTTCGGGACCATGAATCCGAGTAAGAAAAATATTTAAAAATTATTTTCTGTGTTTATTATGTGTGAATTTGTATGTGTGAAATTTTCGTGGTTTAATTTTGTCGTTTGAGTGTCTGATTAAATAAAAAGACTTAATAGCGTAAAATGAAAATTTGATGGTTATATGTATAAAGGCCGAATTGCTATTGTCTTATTAATTTGAGGTATCTAAAATGCAATTTGACCATGAGATTATGGTTAAATAAGTTTGACCATGAGATTATGGTTAAATAAGTAAAATGAATAATATGTAATAATAATATAAAACATAAAATAAAACATAAGTGTTCATACTTTGTTCTTGCTGAAACCTAAAAGAAAAGGAAAGAAAATAAAGCTTAGGGCATTCGACATTATTAAAGCTTGATTCAAGGTGAGTTTTAGTTCGGTTTTTGATAATTTTTACGTTTTTGAGATCGTTGCTGTAACACCCCTTACCCGTATCCGAGGCCGGGCTAAGGTACGAGGCGTTACCAGACAAACATACAAACATTAAACTAAAATACGAGCCATAAAATTTTATTCATATTTCAAAGCGTTCATTCTCTTACACATAGTCCCTTATTTGAGTCTACAGAGCCCAAAACATATTTTAGAAAGGGTTTGGAACTAAACTGAGAACTTACAAAAATCTTGGAAATTTCATGCTTTAAGGTTCCACACGCCCGTGTCCCAAAGTCGTGTTCCATACACGACTGAGACACATGGTCGTGTCTCTGCCTGTGTGGAATATACCTAGGCTATTTTCCAAGCTTTGGTCAACCTTGATCTCTTACACACTTATACAAAATCAAAAGCATATAACCTGGTATTCATTTAATGATTAAACATCCTCAATTAAACCACAAATATAGCATTTGTATGTCATCATACATGTGTCTCTCATACTCATTTTACCTTGTTTATTATAGTACCACTTATACATTTATGCCAAGATTATCATCTTACCAAATATCTTCAGCTTAATCATCAAGCATTCATATTTAAAGCTAGATCATATCTTTATAAAATACCACGATTCAGATGCGTAGAATAACATGTTTGCCTGAAACATTTCAATTCAATTCCATACCCAACAAGCATTACATTGAGACTAGTCATATATATATATACATGTCATGATACATAACATTCTCTTTTTGTTTTCTTATAAACACATATCATTTATTTCATTATATCAATATTTCATATACCATAGTTTTCATGTATTCCACATATATTTATTTTCCCCCTCCTCCTCTCCATTCCACATCCTTAATGTATATAGCATTCTTGTAAGTACGATTTCACAATTTACTAATAAATGTTCACATCAAACTGTCCACACGAGTCATAGTCACTTAATTATTTATAATTCGAGCTACAGAGCTCCAAATTAAGATCCATAAATTCCCCTGAAACTATACTCACATATCTTTCCACCATAAAATTTTCATAATTTTTGGTTTATCCAATTAGTACAGTTTATTCATTAAAATTTCCCCTGTTTCACTTTCTGACAGTTCTGACCTCTCTTCACTAAAAAATAATTATCTCACAGTACAGAACTCGGATAATGTTCTTGTTGATTTATCTTGAAAATAGAATCATTATGGATTTTAAAAATATAATTTTGAGCCTCTAATTATTTTTCTCCAAATTTTTGTGATTTTCCAAAGTCAGAACAGGGGATCACGTAATCATTCTGAATCAGTCTCACAAAAACATAAATATCTCAAAATATAGAACTCCTTTGCTTTCTATATTTCTTTTATATGAAAATAGACTCATTAAGATTTAATTTTATATCTCATTCAGTCTCTGATTCAATTTATACTATTTTTGGTGATTTTTCAAAATCACGTCACTGCTACTGTCCAAAACAGTTTTATTGCTAATTCACTCTTTCACACTTTCTTTGTATTAACCTCGTTTTAACATACATATCACAAATCATTTTCACCACATTTCATGCATCACAAGTATAGGCCCATGATCACAAGGTCACCATAAAATCATCCTCATGTATAACTTACTTGTTTATAACCTTACCACTTCCTGGTCACTTAATGAACACATCATTCACATAACCAAGTTCCTGCACTTATTCATCACAAAACTCAAAGAAATACATAGAGAGTCTCCCGTTGAACACTTCGGATCAATCCTCGATACTTGGTGGTTTCAGCACATAGCTCCACCCATCATATAGTTCGGCTCTCTTGTACACATGGTAAACACTTAGTACCACCAATGTGACCTAGCCAGTTTATCTCGTATGTGACACCCCTAATTTGACCCTAGTCGAAAGTGGTTTTGGAACCCCAAAACCGAGTCACAAAAATAATCAGATGTTATATTCTGTGCTTATTGAATGTGGAATTTGTATGTGCGAATATTTCGTGCCTTGATTTTATCAAGGCGGTGTTAATTTATAAGAAAGGACCCATGTGATAAGACTTGAAAATGTGATAGGTGAAATTTAAAGTGGCCAAATAATGCATGAGTTATTGACATGAGGGACTTGCATGTCAAATGGACCACATTTAATTAGTGGCCGGCCATAATGATAGTTGATAGATATTATATGCATTTTATTTTAGCATGATAATAGTTAATGGCTTTATATTATGGAAGAAAGAATAATTAAAAGAAGGGTTTGCATGTCAAATTAGCCAAAAATCTAGATGGTGGCCTGTGACAGCCCAAAATTGACCCTAGCCGGGAAGTGGTTTCGGGACCGCTAAACCGAGTCACCGAAAGGTTTGAATGTGATGTTTATTGTCTAGAATATGTAATCATGAATGTGTAAAAATTTCAAGCTTCAATTTAGTCGATTGCATGTGAATTTAGTCAATAGGACTTATATGAGAAAATTTTAAAATGTGATAGGTCAATGCATGAGGACCTATTAGTGCATGTGGAAGAAAAAGGGGACTTGCATGTCAAATTCCCCCTCCCTAATATGTAGTGGCCGGCCATGCTATAGGTGGAAACATGTCTCCAACATGTTATGCTAGTGATGCATGTTAAGAAAAATAAAATAATAAGCATGGTGATTAAATAATGAAAGGAAGGGTGATGGAAAAAAAAAAGTACATGGTCTCACCCCCCCTTGTTGCCGTGAATTGAAGAAAGAAAAAAAAAAGAGTTCATTCTTGAACATCCTTGGCCAAATAGAGGAAAGAAAGGAAGGGGAAAAAGGCTTGAGAAAATCGGCTATGGTGGTTGTTAGACTAAGGTATGTTTGATGTTGTCTTTGAGATGCATGCATGTTTTAAATAGCCCATGTTTAAACCTTGAATCTTGTTGATAACATGAGCAATCGGTCATGAGAAAGGGTTCAAGGAATGGTTGTTGTTCATGTTATTTGGATGAGAAATGGTGAGTTTTGTTGTTTCATGTTAAAGTTAGGTGAATGATGATAGAGGAGTGTTTGAACTATAAAAAAAAATAAATCGGCCACCTTGTTATGAGCTAGGGCCGAATGTGGGTTTGGTTGTGTTTGAATATTACATGCTTGGTAGAATGGTGGATGAAGGTGCCGAATGTATGTTGGATTGATAGAGTCTCCAAATTGATTTTTTTGTGTGCATGCATGACCGAATATACGTGGTCACATGAGTAAGGAAATGAGTTATTTGATATGTGGTAAAAGTTAAGTACTAAATCGAAGGTTGCTAAAATTGCCATTTCTTAGCCGAATATGTGCTTGATCAATGAAGGAATTGTTGAAGAACATAGGTGAACTTGGTTAGGGCAATCGGCCTAGTGTATAAATGATATGAAGATTTTAGGAAATTGTTTTGGTTAGGTGTATGTATGATTAAGTATATTCGGCAATATACTTAAAGTGGGTACATGATATTACATTATAATTATTGAGCTTGAGTATATGGATATGTGTATATGTGGTCATATAATGACATCTTGGTTTGAAAATTTAATGATGTGTGATTGCCGAATGTGATAAATAAATTCATGTTATTGAGTTAAATATTGAATACTCTTATTTGTATTATTTAAGCTCAAGAACCTAAAGGAGAGGCGTCCAACAAGGGGAAATCGAAGGTCATCGAGTAGCCGACTCGGAATTATTTTACCCAACATAAAGTAAGTCATTAAGCATGTAGTGGGTAGTATTTCAAATGGTCATAATGTGTATGTATGGATGCTGATTGGAATGAATAAATATACATATATATATGCATGTACGTATGTGATGATGAAATTGTTGAATGAATGAAAAGAGGTAAGATGTACTGAGTTGTTGATCTCGGCACTAAACGTGCGGGATAACCATTTATGACCATGAGATTGGCGCTAAGTGCGCGGGATTAAATTGTACAGCACTAAGGGTGCGATTTGACTATGTTGCACTAAGTGTGCGAAATGAATATGATGCACTAAGTGTGCGAATTGACCATGCGGCACTAAGAGTGCGAGTCTGACTATGTAGCACTAAGTGTGCGATTTGATTACGTGGCACTAAGTGTGCGAGTTGATTATATAGCACTGAGTGTGCGGGCTCAATATACATTCGTGAATCATTATGGACACTATGTGTGCGACACTATTGAGTCGATCGCGGATAGCGGGTCGGGTAAGTGTCTTAAGTACGTGGCTAATAGGTGCTATGCTTATACTTGGTGTTGAGCTCGGTAAGTTCGAACCTATGTGACAAATATACTTGAAGTCACGTACATAAGTGTTATCGTAGGATGGGTGAAAGGCCGTATAGTCGTTTGATTGTAACGAAAATAAATCGATTTATGAGATTGCTTCAATGTCCTATTGATGAGCATATAGAATGTGAATGCATGAATTGATATGAAATTGAGTTGATAGGTTGGAGGAACTATGGTAGGATTCGGTATGGATGGAGTAAATTGTCTCGTTCCGTTTTGCTTCCTCTTGTGATAATGTTGTTGATAGATGGTAGTGCATTGCTTATGACTTACTGAGTTATAACTCACTCGATGTTTCCTTGTCACCCACTATAGGTTGCTTGGACTCATCTATTTTTGCGGGGTCGGGCCGTCATTGAAGTCATCACACCGGATAGCAAGTTTTGGTACTTTCTTCTTAGTGTGTTTAGAAGATCATTTTGGCATGTATAAGCTAGTACGTTGTGTTTGAATTATGGCATGTAAACTTTAAGCCATGCGAAAATGGCACGAATGTTCGATTGAATTGGATCAAGGGTAGGCATGAAATGGACCTAGTTACTTTCGTAACAGATGCTGGCAGCAGCAGTGTCATGAGATTGAAAAATCACTAAAAATAGTAGGAGTGGAATTAATTGATGAATAAATTATGTAATCGAAGCTCGATGAGTCTGCTTTCATGAGGAAGTAACGAAAAGATCATATGGGCAGTATATTAAGAGATAATCAGATTTTAGTGGGACAGGGCCAGAACGGTTTCTGGATTCCCTGCTCCGACTTTGGAAATTCATTATAAATTAACCAGAGATAATTAGGTGTCGTACCATATATGTGCAGATTCCTCTCTGAGTCTAGTTTTCACAGAAACAAACGGCAACAGTATTGAAGCCCCGTGCAGGGAGATATCCCAGTCGTAATGGGCAAAGGTCAGTGTAGTCGACCCCTGCAACTTGGGGAACTTTGACTAATAAACTGTACTAATTGGCCCAACCAAAAATTCTAAAAAAAAAATACATAGATGGGCACATGAGTCTAGTTTCTGGGAAAAATTACGAAACTGACTTTCGAGTTACGAAACTCAAGATATGATTTTTAAAACGACTAGTACACAGATTGGGCAGTGTCTGGAAAATAAATTTTGTAAGGGGTTAAAGCCAGTTAACACCTCGTGTTCGACTCCGGTGTCGGTTTCGGGTTCGGGGTGTTACATGGCCGACCATGCTATGGGAAAAAAAACATATTAAAGACATTTTATGCTAATATGTGTGGGAGGAATAATAAAATATGAGGGGAGTGGGAGGAGAAACCAAAGTTGTCTCCCCCTTACTACCCATTGCCGTGACTAGAGAAAGGGGAGGAAAAACAAAATTCTTCCTTTGTTGTTCAACATGGCCGAATGGAAGGAAGAAGAAGAGGGGTAGTTCGGCCAAGGTGGTTCTTGAGATTAAGGTATGTTCAATGTTGCTTTTAGAGGTTTACACATCCTTTGGAGGGTTAGCCTACTTCTATTTATCGCATGGATGAAATTAGAGTTGTTGGAGAGTTAGGATTCGGCTAAGAGGCTTCAAAATTTTAGTTGATGCCTTGATACTACTAGCATGTTAGCTATATGGATGTGTTAAGTTACTTGAAATGCTAGATAAATTTGAACTCCCTACCAAATTCTTTAGGCAACCCATGTTAGAAATTTCGGTATTGAGATGTCTAGATCTTTCGGCCATTGTAGCTATGGAGGAATAAAGTTTTTGTTTCTTGTTAAATTGGATGAATCTTGTTGTATGAGTGCTTAAACAAACTATGATTAAATGGATGCATAAATTCAAAGTGGGAAGAAATGGGCTATTATATTTGATGCTAATGCCGAATATGAAGATGATGAACTTCAATAAATAATATTCAGCTAGCATGATAAGTTATGAAATATTAAGTAGATGGTATAATTGATTGATGAAGTGGCTAATAAGGATTTCTAATGAAATTGTTGGCAAGGCCGAATCTATCATGAAGTAAATAAAAAAAAATTCTAAATGTGCATTATGTGCTTATATGTGTATTCGGCCAGGGAAGTTTGACATGAAACTTTGATAGGTTTGAGAGATGAATGACCGAATGAGCTAGAGGTTATGTATGGATGAATTTTATGCACATGGGTGTGTATGGCATTAGTAGCTAATGGCATTCGGCATTGTTTAATTAAAATTAGAAATGAATGCTTGAAAGTTAAATAGGTCGCTCTAATGACCAAATATGCTAAAAGCTAATATATGGACAAATGATACGAATGAATTGGTTTTTGAAATGTATATGGTTTCCGTATGTATGTGTTTGATTGAGAAGTAAATTTGTTTGATTTAGCTCAAGAGCCTAGAGGATCAAAGTTGGATAAGGGAAAGGAAAAAAAAAAAAGGTGATCGAAGAGCCGCCGAAATCGTTCGACCACATCCGAGGTAAGTTTTAAGCGATTAAACGTTGAGTAAATTCAATTATAATAGGACATGATGAGTTGATTTAATAAGATATGATGTGGCCATGATATGTTCTAAGCTCAAATGGTAAGTTCTTAAGTGTTTGAGCTTGGGAATTCAAGGGTAATTAGAAATAGTCTGCTTAGGACAGCAGCAGTAACGTGACTTTAGAAAATCACCCTAAATTTATGGATTTGAATTAGAGGCTGAATGAGACATGAAATTAAATCCTAATGAGTCTAGTTTCTTATAAAAGAAACTGAGTAAGCAAAGGAATTTCCGATAATGAGATACTTAAAGTTGTGTGAGACAGCACAGAATGACACTGTAATCCTCTGTTCTGTTTTTAGAAAATCATTATAAATTGTACAAAAATGGTTATAAGATAAAATTTATATGCTTGGACTCCTTAATGAGTCTAGTTTCAAATGAAATCAAATACAACACATTTTGAATTCAGTAAAATGAGAAATTTGATTCGTAGTGAAGAGTGGTCAGATTAGTCAAACAGTGAAACAGGGGAAACTTTAAAAAAAATCTGGTATTGATTGGCCAAACCTAAAATTCTGGAAATTTTATGGATGGAAGATATACGAGTCTATATTCAGGAAAAATTAACGGAAAGTGATTTGGAGTTTTGTAGCTCCAGTTATAAATAATTTAGTTACTATTGCTCAGGAAAAACAGCTTGTGCTGAATTTGAGATTATGTTGTGAACCTTGATAAACTTGTTTTAGTTGCTCATAAGCTATTGATTAAACCGATACTTGAATTCTAAATCGTGATATTGTAAGTTTATGAGTATTCGAATATGAAATGATAGTAAGGCCTAATGGCCGATGTGATGAATGTGAAAGTGTATATATGTGATAAGGCCTAATGGCCGATGTAATGAATGTGAAAGTGTATATATATGTGATAAGGCCTAATGGCCGATGTGATGAATGTGAAAGTGTATATATGTGATAAGGCTAATGGCCGATGTAATGAATGTGAAAGTGTATATATATTGTAATGAATGTGAAAGTGTATATATATGTGATAAGGCCTAATGGCCGATGTGATGAATGTGAAAGTGTATATATATGTGATAAGGCCTAATGGCCGATGTAATGAATGTGAAAGTGTATATATATGTGATAAGGCCTAATGGCCGATGTGATGAATGTGAAAGTGTATATGTGTGATAAGGCCTAATAGCCGATGTAATGAATGTGAAAGTGTATATATATGTGATAAGGCCTAATAGCCGATGTGATGAATGTGAAAGTGTATATGTGTGATAAGGCCTAATAGCCGATGTGATGAATGTGAAAGTGTATATATGTGACGGGGCCGAGTGGCCAACGTGATGGATGTGAAAGTGCATAAATGTGATAAGTCCCGAAGGGCATTTGTATCAGTACTATATCCGGGTTAAAACCCCGAAGGCTTTATGCGAGAATATTATCACTGATTAATGTCCGTAAGCTTCGTGCTCGTACTATATCCGAGCTCTAAAGACCCGATGACTACGTGTGGGAATTTTGTCCGGGTAAGACCCGATAACTTCGTGTGGAGATTATGTCCGGGTAAGACTTCGTAATAAGAATTGCTTATAAATATATTCAATGCGAAAGGTTAAACAGGTATGTACTCCAAGTTTATATGTGAGCTTGATTTTGCACTAAATCATAAGGTAGTTATGTGATGCATACGGGAGCAATCTGTGAGACTATTCCTATGATTATGTGACATCGGATCAGTGTGAGAGGTGATGTGAAATCATACGATATATCTATGTCACATGAGCTCACTTTATGTGAAAGTTTATCTGCCTATTGTATATGATGAGATGTGCATATTCGGTAAAAGGGATGGTATGCCCGAAGGAAGAGTGAAATAAAATACGAACAACTATGTTATAATTTGATTGTTATCTGTTGACACTGCTTAAAACTTACTAAGCATTGTAATGCTTACTCCGTTTACTCTGTTTCCTCTGTTTTATAGATCTCATTGCGAAGCTACAGGCTCGGGGATCGTCAGCAACTAGTCACACTATCCTTATCCACTGTTTGGTACTGCTATGTTTTGGATTATCTTATGGCATGTATAAAATAGACTAGTGGCGGAAGAATATTTTGGTTAATGTATATAGCCATGCGAAAATGGCTTATATATGTTTGAGCATAATGTTATAATCATTTGGTATGGAATGGTTAATCACTATCATAATTTGTGCTATTTATGCTAAAAGGGCTAGTTGAATCATGGAAACTATGAAATAGGTAAAGTCTACCTTAAAGGCAGGTGCTGGCAGCAGCAGTGATGTAGATTTGGGAAAATCACTAAAAATAGTAGGATTGGAATTAAATAATGAATAAATTATGTAAACGAACCTTGATGAATCTATTTTCATAAGAAAGTAACGAAACGATCATATGGACAGTATGTTAAGAGATATTCAGGTTCTCGTGAGACAAGGCCAGAACGGTTTCTGGATTCCCTGTTCCGACTTTGGAAATTCATTATAAACTAACCAGAGATAATTAGGAGTCATGCCATATATGTATAGATTCCTCTCTGAGTCTAGTTTCTATAGAAACAAACGGCATCAGTATTGAAGCTCTGTGCAGGGAGATATCCAAGTCGTAATGGGCAAAGGTCAGTGTAGTCGATCCCTGTAAGATGGGAGACTTTGACTAATAAACTGTACTAATTGGCCCGACCAAAATTCTAGAAAAATATGTAGATGGCATATGAGTCTAGTTTCAGGTAAAATTTACGGAACTGGATTTCGAGTTTCAGAACTCAAGATATGATTTTTAAAGCGAATAGTACGCAGACTGGCAGCTTGTCTGGGAAATTTTTTTAACTGGTTTGAAGTCTGTTAACACTCGTGTTCGACTCCGGCGACGGCCTCGGGTTCGGGGTGTTACATTTGATTGGTATCAGAGCTACGGTTTAGTCGATTCTAGGACTAACGTAGCACGCGTGAGTCTATTTATACATGCCATAAAGTGATAAAATGATAGTGTGATGATTTTTGGCTATTAAAATGTGTTTGCTGTATTGTAATGAATCTTGATCCCGATCGAGCTGTAGCAAGCTTCTGACTATGAGAATTTGCGATATAACTTCATTTAGATATGCCTAAATTATTAAGTTGATGAGGTACGTATCATGTACTCGTATTTGAATTTCGACTTGGATTGAATTATAAGGGCATAAGTGATGCAATTTTGAAGGAGTGTTATGACTATAAATGTGATTTTTGTATGTGGCTATGGAACTGGAAGTTGAATAGTCGATAAGCATGTTGTGTTTGTATTCAAGTAATGTAAATGATATACTAATGTGTATTGCTATATGTGTATATGTATGTAGAGACGAAATTGTCGAATGTAAAAAGGCAGTGAAGCGTATAGAGTGCTTGGTTTTCAGCACTAAGTGTGCGGGCAATAAGTGTTCACGGTTGTGAGATTGGCACTAAGTGTGCGGGCAATAAGTGTTCACGGTTGTGAGATTGGCACTAAGTGTGCGGGCTTGAAATGCATGGCACTAAGTGTGCGAGTTTAAAGTACATGGCACTAAGTGTGCGTGGTTGATTATTAAGCACTATGTGTGCGAACCCACTATATATATATTTTCTATCAATTATTTATATTAAGGGTGTGACCTTACCAAGTCGATTTCGGACAGCGGAAAGGGGTAAGTTCTTGAGTAAAAGAGCTTAAATTATGATTTGATTAGATCATGTTTTAAGCAAATCAAAATCATGCTCTTTGTGTGTGGCTATTGAGCCGAAATTGCAAGAATGATAAGTGTCTTGTGTTTGAGTTTTGCTAACGAAAATGAAATACGAACGTGCCATGATTTATTGTTAAATGTGCATGGTTATTTGAATGATGTCCGGGCTAAGTCCCGAAGGCTTTGTGCTAAGTGACCATATCCGGACTAAGTTCGGAAGAGCATTCGTGCTAGTGATGTATCCGGACTAAGTTCCGAAGAGCATTCGTGCTAGTGATATATCCGTGCTAAACCCCGAAGAGCATTCGTGCTGGTGTTATATCCGGGCTAGGTCCCGAAGAGCAATCATGCTGGTGACATGTATTCGTGCCTTCGTGCCTAGTAGGCTTCGTGCCGGTAATTTGAGCAAAGTTTAAGTGTTCATTACTATACGAATTCAAATTTAAATGAGATGATATGTTTACAAGTGTACATACATGATGTTTATAGACTTGGTTAAGTCATTTCAATGTGTAATAACGAATGAATAAGAGCACTATGTGTGTGAATGATTAGAGGCACTGTGTGTGTGCGAATTCCTTTAACCGAGCACTATGAGTGCGAGATCGGTCAGTGGGCACTAAGTGTGTGAAGTGGAATTCATGTAAGACCTCGTCTGGGACGAAGGCATTCATTTGAGATAGTGTGTAAGACCATGTCTGGGACATGGCATCGGCTCGATATGTGAGAATATGTAAGACCATATCTAGGATATGGCATTGTAAGAGCTATATGTGCTATTGCTGCATGGACACTATTTTGTTAATCTTGTTCAAGAAATTATTTTGGTTAAGTTTCGACATTTGAAAGTTTGAAAGAATTTTTGATGAATGTTGATAATTTTGGATATACGAGTTATGCGCTAGAATAAATCTCATGCCAGTGTATTATATTAGGCTTTATGCCTATTCGACTGTATACGGGTAACGTTAACTATGATTGAATGTGCTAAATGAACTAAATGTTCAGGTACGTGGAAGTTGACTTTTCTTTTGGAAATGAGTTTAGTTGAATATTGAGACGTGATAAGTTATAAAGGATATTTATTGGGATGTTTGAGTATATGTGTACTTTCGGCTAGGTTACAGCTTATTCATGAATGAATATGTGGGTTGACGATGTGAATTATACATGTTAATATGTGCCTAATATGTGTTTGAAATGCATTTGTGAATTAAATTAAGTGATTATTGCTTATGAAATCAAGAAATTAGATATATGTGCATACTGGTAGAAATGTTTATGTATTTGTTTTAAGATAAGAAAATGATCCTATAGATCGATGCGAAATCAGTAATGAATTACAATTGCTATCGATGGGCTAATGTTTTATGGATATAATTCAATAAGAGGACGTTATCCTAAACTATGCATCAGTAGAAATTTTCGAGGACGAAAATCCCTAAAGGGGAGGAGAATTGTGACACCCCTAATTTGACCCTAGTCGAAAGTGGTTTTGGAACCCCAAAACCGAGTCACAAAAATAATCAGATGTTATATTCTGTGCTTATTGAATGTGGAATTTGTATGTGCGAATATTTCGTGCCTTGATTTTATCAAGGCGGTGTTAATTTATAAGAAAGGACCCATGTGATAAGACTTGAAAATGTGATAGGTGAAATTTAAAGTGGCCAAATAATGCATGAGTTATTGACATGAGGGACTTGCATGTCAAATGGACCACTTTTAATTAGTGGCCGGCCATAATGATAGTTGATAGATATTATATGCATTTTATTTTAGCATGATAATAGTTAATGGCTTTATATTATGGAAGAAAGAATAATTAAAAGAAGGGTTTGCATGTCAAATTAGCCAAAAATCTAGATGGTGGCCGGCCATGCTATGGGAAAAAAACATATTAAAGACATTTTATGCTAATATGTGTGGGAGGAATAATAAAATATGAGGGGAGTGGGAGGAGAAACCAAAGTTGTCTCCCCCTTACTCCCATTGCCGTGACTAGAGAAAGGGGAGGAAAACAAAATTCTTCCTTTGTTGTTCAACATGGCCGAATGGAAGGAAGAAGAAGAGGGGAAGTTCGGCCAAGGTGGTTCTTGAGATTAAGGTATGTTCAATGTTGCTTTTGGAGGTTTACACATCCTTTGGAGGGTTAGCCTACTTCTATTTATCTCATGGATGAAATTAGAGTTGTTGGAGAGTTAGGATTCGGCTAAGAGGCTTCAAAATTTTAGTTGATGCCTTGATACTACTAGCATGTTAGCTATATGGATGTGTTAAGTTACTTGAAATGCTAGATAAATTTGAACTCCCTACCAAATTCTTTAGGCAACCCATGTTAGAAATTTCGGTATTGAGATGTCTAGATCTTTCGGCCATTGTAGCTATGGAGGAATAAAGTTTTTGTTTCTTGTTAAATTGGATGAATCTTGTTGTATGAGTGCTTAAACAAACTATGATTAAATGGATGCATAAATACAAAGTGGGAAGAAATGGGCTATTATATTTGATGCTAATGCCGAATATGAAGATGATGAACTTGAATAAATAATATTCAGCTAGCATGATAAGTTATGAAATATTAAGTAGATGATATAATTGATTGATGAAGTGGCTAATAAGGATTTCTAATGAAATTGTTGCCAAGGCCGAATGTATCATGAAGTAAATAAAAAAAATTCTAAATGTGCATTATGTGCTTATATGTGTATTCGGCCAGGGAAGTTTGACATGAAACTTTGATAGGTTTGAGAGATGAATGACCGAATGAGCTAGAGGTTATGTATGGATGAATTTTATGCACATGGGTGTGTGTGGCATTAGTAGCTAATGGCATTCGGCATTGTTTAATTAAAATTAGAAATGAATGCTTGAAAGTTAAATAGGTCGCTCTAATGACCAAATATGCTAAAAGCTAATATATGGACAAATGATACGAATGAATTGGTTTTTGAAATGTATATGGTTTCCGTATGTATGTGTTTGATTGAGAAGTAAATTTGTTTGATTTAGCTCAAGAGCCTAGAGGATCAAAGTTGGATAAGGGAAAGGAAAAAAAAAGTGATCGAAGAGCCGCCGAAATCGTTCGACCACATCCGAGGTAAGTTTTAAGCGATTAAACGTTGAGTAAATTCAATTATAATAGGACATGATGAGTTGATTTAATAAGATATGATGTGGCCATGATATGTTCTAAGCTCAAATGGTAAGTTCTTAAGTGTTTGAGCTTGGGAATTCAAGGGTAATTTGAAATAGTCTGCTTAGGACAGCAACAGTAACGTGACTTTAGAAAATCACCCTAAATTTATGGATTTGAATTAGAGGCTGAATGAGACATGAAATTAAATCTTAATGAGTCTAGTTTCTTATAAAAGAAACCGTGTAAGCAAAGGAATTTCCGATAATGAGATACTTAAAGTTGTGTGAGACAGCACAGAATGACACTGTAATCCTCTGTTCTTTTTTTAGAAAATCATTATAAATTGTACAAAAATGGTTATAAGATAAAATTGATATGCTTAGACTCCTTAATGAGTCTAGTTTCAAAGGAAATCAAATGCAACACATTTTGAATTCAGTAAAATGAGAAATTTGATTCGTAGTGAAGAGTGGTCAGATTAGTCAAACAGTGAAACAGGGGAAACTTTAAGAAAAATCTGGTATTGATTGGCCAAACCTAAAATTCTGGAAATTATATGGATGGAAGATATACGAGTCTATATTCAGGAAAATTAACGGAAAGTGATTTGGAGTTTTGTAGCTCCAGTTATAAATAATTTAGTGACTATTGCTCAGGAAAAACAGCTTGTGCTGAATTTGAGATTATGTTTTGAACCTTGATAAACTTGTTTTAGTTGCTCATAAGCTATTGATTAAACCCATACTTGAATTCTAAATCGTGATATTGTAAGTTTATGAGTATTCGAATATGAAATGATAGTAAGGCCTAATGGCCGATGTGATGAATGTGAAAGTGTATATATGTGATAAGGCCTAATGGCCGATGTAATGAATGTGAAAGTGTATATATATGTGATAAGGCCTAATGGCCGATGTGATGAATGTGAAAGTGTATATATATGTGATAAGGCCTAATGGCCGATGTGATGAATGTGAAAGTGTATATATGTGATAAGGCCTAATGGCCGATGTAATAAATGTGAAAGTGTATATATGTGTGATAAGGCCTAATGGCCGATGTGATGAATGTGAAAGTGTATATGTGTGATAAGGCCTAATAGCCGATGTAATGAATGTGAAAGTGTATATATATGTGATAAGGCCTAATAGCCGATGTGATGAATGTGAAAGTGTATATGTGTGATAAGGCCTAATAGCCGATGTGATGAATGTGAAAGTGTATATATGTGACGGGGCCGAGTGGCCAACGTGATGGATGTGAAAGTTCATAAATGTGATAAGTCCCGAAGGGCATTTGTGTCAGTACTATATCCGGGTTAAAACCCCGAAGGCTTTATGCGAGAATATTATCACTGATTAATGTCCGTAAGCTTCGTGCTCGTACTATATCCGAGCTCTAAAGACCCGATGACTATGTGTGGGAATTTTGTCCGGGTAAGACCCGATAACTTCGTGTGGAGATTATGTCCGGGTAAGACTTCGTAATAAGAATTGCTTATAAATATATTCAATGCGAAAGGTTAAACAGGTATGTACTCCAAGTTTATATGTGAGCTTGATTTGCACTAAATCATAAGGTAGTTATGTGATGCATACGGGAGCAATCTATGAGACTATTCCTATGATTATGTGACATCGGATCAGTGTGAGAGGTGATGTGAAATCATACGATATATCTATGTCACATGAGCTCACTTTATGTGAAAGTTTATCTGCCTATTGTATATGATGAGATGTGCATATTCGGTAAAAGGGATGGTATGCCCGAAGGAAGAGTGAAATAAAAATACGAACAACTATGTTATAATTTGATTGTTATCTATTGACACTGCTTAAAACTTACTAAGCATTGTAATGCTTACTCCGTTTACTCTGTTTCCTCTGTTTTATAGATCTCATTGCGAAGCTACAGGCTCGGGAATCGTCAGCAACTAGTCACACTATCATTATCCACTGTTTGGTACTGCTATGTTTTGGATTATCTTATGGCATGTATAAAATAGACTAGTGGCGGAAGAATATTTTGGTTAATGTATATAGCCATGCAAAAATGGCTTATATATGTTTGAGCATAATGTTATAATCATTTGGTATGGAATGGTTAATCACTATCATAATTTGTGCTATTTATGCTAAAAGGGCTAGTTGAATCATGGAAACTATGAAATAGGTAAAGTCTACCTTAAAGGCAGGTGCTGGCAGCAGCAGTGATGTAGATTTGGGAAAATCACTAAAAATAGTAGAATTGGAATTAAATAATGAATAAATTATGTAAACAAACCTTGATGAATCTATTTTCATATGAAAGTAACGAAACGATCATATGGACAGTATGTTAAGAGATATTCAGGTTCTCGTGAGACAGGGCCAGAACGGTTTCTGGATTCCCTGTTCCGACTTTGGAAATTCATTATAAAGTAACCAGAGATAATTAGGAGTCATTCCATATATGTATAGATTCCTCTCTGAGTCTAGTTTCTATAGAAACAAACGGCATCAGTATTGAACCTCTGTGCAGGGAGATATCCAAGTCGTAATGCGCAAAGGTCAGTGTAGTCGATCCCTGTAAGATGGGAGACTTTGACTAATAAACTGTACTAATTTGCCTGACCAAAAATTCTAGAAAAAAATATGTGTATGGGCATATGAGTCTAGTTTCAGGGAAAATTTACGGAACTGGATTTCGAGTTTCAGAACTCAAGATATGATTTTTAAAGCGACTAGTACGCAGACTGGCAGCTTGTCTGGGAAATTTTTTTAACTGGTTTGAAGTCTGTTAACACCTCGTGTTCGACTCCGGCGACGGCCTCGGGTTCGGGGTGTTACATCGTAGCTCTCTTGTCTACATGGTGTCCTTCACTTGGAACCACGCATGCGACCTAGCTACATATATCCCGTAGCTCTCTTGTCTACATAGTGTACACATAGTATCACCCATGTGACCTAGCTACATCATAATGTCTTGTAGCTCTCTTGTACACATGGTGTGCACTCAGCACTATACATGTGACCTAGCTACATACCATCTATATCATCCAATCTTTCCGAAGGTTCAACCGGGATTTCTCTCTCTTTTCCAACAATTTCACCAATCAAGTAATTATCCACAAACATATTCCAATATTTTTATAAAATATCATAATACAAGTAATAGTGATGTATTACTTACATATAAACTTACATCTCATTTAATATCAACGCAATAACATTAAATTACACATTGTCTTATTAAAAATCATATGAACTTACAATTTCCCATAATATCCATAATCATAGAAATCACATTTATGTATGATAATTCAATGCACTTCATGTACCATAGACATATTTTTAAATCAATTCATAAACTTGGCACCATAATCATTTAATTTAACATAATTCAATTAATTCACAAAATTTAACTAGCATTATTGTTGTATTATTATCATACCAACTTACATACTTTCAACACCTCGGAGATCATAGTAAATATATCAATTTTACATTGAAACATTCATAAATTAATGCTTATTATACATATGAACTTACCTTGATATTAAAACGACCATTTTACCAACTTTCCCAATTTTCAATTTTTCTCTCATTCTAGGTTCAAATCTCGTTTTCCGGGACCTAAAACATCATATTTTACTTATTTAATTAATGTACTATTCAAAACAGTCCTTAACTCAAACTTTGGAAAAATTACAATTTTGCCCCTAAACTTTTGCATATTTACACTTTTGCCCCTAGGCTTGGGAATTAAACTTCATCCCTTATTCTTATGTTTTATGACATGATGATCACTTTTCCCTTCTATGGAAACATCAAATTCTCACTCTAACATATACTTATGACTATTATGTATTTTTACCGATTAAGCCCTTTTGCTCGTTTTCACTTAAAACCGAGTAGCACAAGTTGTCTAACATAACTTAAAACCTCATATTGTATCATAAAGCACCAGAATACACAAATTTTACCAATGGGTATTTTTCCAAATATGAACCCTAGGTTGAATTATTGCTAGCATAAGCAAAATCAAGTTACCGGGACTCCAAAAACGTAAAGAACTTGAAAAACGGGGTTAGAACGGACTTACAATTGAGCTTGGGAAGCTTGAAAACCCTATCCATGGAGTCTCCCTTGGTATACACGTCCATGGTGAAGAAGATGAGCAAAATTGGCTTTTAATTTTGTATTTTAATTCATTTTACCCCTAAATGACCAAAATACCCTTACTACTAAACTTTCCAAAAATTCCATCCATGTCCAATTTTTGTCCATAACTTAGAAATTGGTCAAATTGCTATTTAAGACCTCCTAATTAATATTTCAAATCAATTTCATACTAGAAACTTCTAGAATGCAAGTTTTACAACTTATTCAATTTAGTCCCTAACTTCGAATTAAGCACTTTATGCATAAAATTTCTTCACGAAATTTTCACACAATCATGCAATCATATCATAGACCTCAAAATAATCATAAAATAATTATTTATATCTCAGATTTTGTGGTCCCGAAACCTCTGTTCCAACTAGACCCAATTTTGGGCTATTACAGTTGCTATGTTATCTACAAAGCCCATGCTTGAATTTTTTATTTTGATGAATATTTTGAGTTATGCCATTAATGAATATTTGAGTTTTGTGATGTTAGTTGATGAAATATGAAATATATATTTTAGATTAACATGTTTTGTATTGGAATTTTTGATGATTTTGAGTAATTAGGACTAAATTGAAAAAATAATATATTGAGGGACTAAAATGTAAAATAAATGAAATGTATGGACTTGTATGAACATGGGTAGTATTTGGCCTAGGCATGGTATGTGCAAATTTTGCATGTTTTGTGTTTTGTGTAATTTGGATTAAATTGTAAAAAGTGCGAAATGTTAGGGGTACAAAGGTAATTTTCCCATTTATGTGGTTTTGGACTATATTGAGTGAAAATATGTTTGAATGAGTTTAATTTGAATATGTTTAGATCAAGAACCAAAGAAATTGGATTTGGATCGGGGGAAAACTAAAGTTGTCAATTAGCCGTCCTGTTCCGATTTTCATCGGCCGAGGTAAGTTTATAAGCAAATAGATATTGTTAATTTTAATTATGTATGAGCTTATATGTTGAAATTAAATTATGTGAAATTATATATGTGAAAGTCGAATGTACATATGCATGGAAACAAAGTTTACGAGTTCGATTCAATCGAATTACAACGTCTAAAAGTCTCGTACGAACCTTAGGAATAGCTAGGATACATATGTCATGACATAGGATTTCCGATATGTGTTCTCATGTAAGACCACGTCTGGGATGTTGGCATTGAACTGTGATTACATGTAAGACCCTGTCTGGGACAATGGCATTGATATGAGATAGCATGTAAGACCACGTCTAGGACGTTGGAATTGTTTGATATATGTGATTATCCGAGAATCCTATTCAATTTCGAATGGTTCAACGGGCAATGATAAGTTGTGAACGAAGGTGTAAAACGAGCTAAAATGATCATGTATAAGTTAGTCGATTACCTATTCAAAAATAAGGTAAGCTGGCCAATTGATATATGATGCAAATTATATAAGTTATTAATGTAAACATATGTGCACTTGCAAAGTATATTCAGATATATGTTATGTTTATGAAGGTGATGTTATATTTTAATTAATGAGTATATGTATACGTGTGTAAATACATTCGGGTATATAATGATGTTATGTCTTTGAAATTGAATGATACTTGGAATATGTATATATGTACAATCGGTTAAGATAAGGTTGTTTATGAAAGCATATGTTAATTATGAAATGTTAAACTTGAGATTAAATGTGACTATGATAGTATAACTTGGTTTGGTTAAAATAAGTTGATAATGTCATTGAGTTGTTATTTTCTTATGACTTACTAAGCTTTAATAGCTTACTGTGTGTTATGTTTGCCTCTATTTTATAGATTTCGAGATCTAGTTACGAGCTTGGGGGTCGTCAGCAAAGTCCATCACACTATCGATTGTCTTCAATATTTTATAAGCTGAATTTTCGAACCTATGGCATGTATAGGCTAGATTATATTTTGAAATGTTGGATTTTGGTTTATGTAAATATGAGCCATGCGAAAATGGCTTATTACTTTGTTAAGTTTGGATCTAATGCTTCGTTCAGGTGATGGTCATGTTTGATTTTGGTGTTCGGCTATTGTCTATATGTAAATATATGCATATCTATATATGTCAATCTTGGTTGATATGCTTTGATAAGGTTTTGTTATGAGACTTAATATTATTGCTTTCATGCATTTGGTTTTGGCATAGGAATGTTAACAGGGCATATTATGGTAAATATGTTTCAAAATATATTTGAAAGGTAAATTAGGTATGATATGAAATTTTGTGGATAAATCTCCTTGTTAAATAAATATGTATGTTATATATATATATGCTTTGGTATATGCTTATTATTTACAGTGATAATATGGTTAACTTATGACCATTCATTTTGGCAAGGTTGTTATATATATATTTGCGTTTGGTATATGCTTATTATTTACAGTAATAATATGGTTAACTTATGACCATTCATTTTGGCAAGGTTGTTATAATGGTATGTTTTGTATATGCATATTTTTATGAATTAGCTTAAATGAAGTAAGCATGGTTGATCGATATATATTTATATGTAAATATTTCAGTTATAAATTAATATTGGCTTCTTTGAAATATATGATTTGTATTATGAATTAGTTCAATTTAGTAAGCTTAGTACAAAGTTCATATGTTCGTTATATTGGTTATATGATTCGGTAATGGGGTATGATAAGTATATTGTATTCGACTATGTGACTAAACTATCTAGAAGTGTTTCTATGACCTAATTTATGTGATAGAATAGTAGGATTGTTGTATATATATATTTGATGATTGAAATTAGGACCATTTGATTCGTTAAAATGATAAGTTATAAGTAAAATAATAGTATATATCCATTGGTATAAGTATGAGTACTTGGCTATGTGATTGCTATTTATGTATGATACTTAGCATGTATACAGGGTATTCAACGGTTTGTATTTTGTACGCTATTAATGGTTCATTGTAGTATGTTAAAAATATGCCCAATATATATGTATAAATTGCACTAAAGTCAAGTTTTGCCATATAGTAGTGATATTAAGTTTGTTTATGCATTTGAACAAATGCTTGGTGTGTAATGATATATTTGTTACTAATATGAACAAATGTAGAGTTAAAGTAATGGCTTGTTGCTATTTATTAAATTACATAAATATATTGGCACGAATTTGATAAACATGAATAGTAACAATTGACTTTCTTAAGTTGTGTATGGTTAGGTAATGCCTCGTAACCCTAATCCGGCGACGGATACGGGTTAGGGGTGTTACACTATGGACACGTCTGATGACATTTTGGTAAGCGAGAAATCCTAATCGAACCTTAGGAATAAATTAGGATACAAGTGACATGTCACTAGGGTTTTATGTTATGTGATCCAGGTGCTAGTCCTTTACGTCCTACCAGTGGCTAAGTATACCGACATATGTTGCGGTTCCTTAACAACTTGTATGAGAAGTACCGAGTAGCTATGTCTTGACTGACAGCTTGTGTGAGTCGGTCCGTTAATGGCTCGAGAGTGAGCATATATGTGTTATGAGATAGAGGTAGCTATGGCTACATATGTGGCACCTTATGTGCAAGGTTTACTTAAGTATTTGATATTATTATTCTGAGTGGTTCATTGGGTATAACAATGATGAGACTAAGTATGAAATTATTATGAGATGGTACAGGTATGTACTTAAAGCTTGTGATTATTAATTCGTGAAATGACGATTTCAAGGTACGTTGTGATGGAAGTGAATTATGATCATGAGATTTTGGTAAATTACATTATCTTATGTTATATTACTTGCATGTTAATGTATGGTAAGGTTTGCTTATTTCTTTCATACGAGCTTACTAAGCTATATAGCTTACTCCGTTTTATTTTCCATGTATTATAGTGTCACCAAGTTAGCTCGGGTTAGAGATTATCGGAGTTCGCATCACACTATCAAACTGTTATTTTGGGTACGGATATTTTAAACATTTTGAGAATATGGCATGTATAGGGACTTGGTCATTTTGTTATATGTGTCGTTATGAATTTGGTCAAATGTATTGACTTGTAATTATCAAAGGTTTGATGTGGTATTTGGCCATGTAACTTGGCTCATTTTGGTTGAATTGGTTGTAAGCTTATATATATTTATATGTGCATGCATGTTGAATTATCTCTTGTGTGATGTGGTTTATAAATGTTTGGTAAACGATTGAATGTGGCTTAATGGTTTTGTTGTTGAATGGTTAAGATTGGCTCATTGGTATGCTAGGAAAACTAAGTAAAATTATGCATGTTATTGGTAGCTATATTGGAATTTATAGAATGTGAGTTTGGTATGATTTGGATAGGAAAAATATGATATTGTAAAAATGTTGAGCGTGGATAGTGAAATTACATGATTTGGATTTGTTTGTGAATGTTTTGGCTGCCTAAATATGCCGTGATTTTTGCCATTAAGATTGTGGGTGTGTATGTACAAATGAGGGTGATAAATGGCTTGGTAAATAGCCTTTATTTTGTTTACACAGGTTGACATACGGACGTGTGTCTAGACCGTGTGTGACACACGGTCAGCCCCATGGGCATGTGTTTTGGCTGTGTGTTCCCTACACCTTAATTTTGAGAAACAGAATGCTCGGAATTGAGCACACTGGCAGAGACACGAGCATGTGTCTCAGCCGTGTGAGGGACACGGCCTTAACCACGGGCGTGTGTCCCGACCATGTGCAGTCTGCACCTATTTTATGAAAATTAAATTAACCACATAGCCTAGCACACAAGTGTGTGACTTGGCCGTGTGACTTCAATTTGTTCATGCTTTGCAAAACAGAGAGTTACACCGTTTAGGGACACGGGCGTGTGTGACCACACTAGCGTGTCCCAAACCACATAGGCGTGTGACCCCTGTACATGGAAAAAATTTCCTAAGTGCTTGGTTTAGTCCCAAACCACTTCCAAAGTGTATTTTGGGCCTCATCGGCTCGTATTAGGGACTTTATGATTGAATACAATTTTTTTTTAATTTGGTTGGAATTTATGACTCGAAATTGTATGTTTGCTTGCGATATAAGTCTGGTAATGCCTTGTATCCTGTTCCGACATTGAATATGGGTAAGAGGTGTTACATTAGGGTTTAAGTGTAATGAGAGATTTTTGAGAGGTTTTGTGGTTAGGATAAGTTTTAAGGGGAGATTAAGGTTTAAGATGAGTTAAAAGTGATTTAGGTTTTAAAATTTTGGAGATTTTAATGTTAGAACTAAGTTAAAATTAGGATAAAGCTAACGGGTTGCGTGAATGGGTCTATTCAACCTTGCAGAAAATTACAGTGATGTCATGACACAAGGGTTCCATGTCATGACACCCCTGTCAGTTTACCGATGTCGCGACATACTTTTAAATTTTTTAGCCCTAGGGTATTCTACCTATTTTGTCGCGAGAGAGAGCCAATTTCTCGATTTCTTTGAATTTGTAAGCGGTGTTACGACACGGAAGTGCCATGTTGCAACATCAACTCTGTTTCAGCCTCGATTCTCAACTTTCAAAGTGTTTCAGTTCTTATTAAACAAAAAACTTAAATAAAAGTTAAAGTCTAAGCTATTGGTTAGTTAAAAATACAAAAGAAATACATAAAGTTAAAATTCAATTTTGAAATATCAAGTCTTGCTACCAAATTCATCCGTTAGCTCGAGTAATGTACATGTGGATGCTCTTCTTATTTTGTTTCTATCAATATTTGTCCAGCATCCTTGATGCCACTCCATGTTTCTTCACTTGTCACGTTCTTTAAACTTTCTTTTTCTACTTGCACTGATCACAGAAAACACTTCCCCTGGTTCAGGGTAATTAGGGACTTTTATAGATATTTTAAAGCATTGTTTTCCTAATGTCCCCTTTTTTACCTCATTTTGTTGATGACCACACTTAAAATTTTCTATCTCACCATTAATTCTAATAGTTAATTCATTTTTTCTCTAAATAAATGGTGGACCTGGATGTAACTAAAAATGTTCTACCTAATAAAATGGGAATCTCACGGTCCTCTCCAAAATCTAGAATTAATAAATCCACTAGGAAGATAAAATTTCACACTTTAACCAACACATCTTCAAGTACCCCATTCAGTTGTACTAAAGACCTATCAACTAATTGTAGTTTGAAGTTTTTCATATATAGATAAGGATGTTAAATTAATATTGACTCCTAAATCACATAAAGTCTTGCTAAAATGTATATCCCCTATCCTTATAGGTATTGTAAAACTCCCGGCGTCTTTTAGTTTTGGGGGCATCGATTTGGATATAATCAAACTACATGAAGTGCTTACGTTAACTTGCTCTCCTGTTTTTATTTTCCTACATCTAGACATAATTTCTTTTAAATACTTGACATATTTAGGAACTTTTTCAATTAAATCAATTAGAGGAAAGTTAACATTTAGGTATTTAAATAAGTTTAGAAAACTTACAAATTCTGCCTCATCCCATG
The DNA here is from genome assembly GCF_007990345.1 of Gossypium hirsutum. Taxonomy (NCBI): domain Eukaryota; kingdom Viridiplantae; phylum Streptophyta; class Magnoliopsida; order Malvales; family Malvaceae; genus Gossypium; species Gossypium hirsutum. The sequence goes on from NC_053434.1 coordinate 49,163,224, forward strand.
TTTTTTTTCTTCTAACAGTGAAAGGAATGGTACCCTTGTTAGAGTAGGTTCCTTGATTGGTTCGTCCTCCTGCTCAGCTTCCTCCTTTGGTTCTGGTTCAGTATCAATTTCTTGGGGGTTCTCTTGAAGGTCCTCAGAATCCTGTTTATTCTTCTCATGGGCTAGTTTTATCGGGCTACTAAGTACTTTACCGAAGGGAGTGCGATCGCCTTCACATGCTCCTTCCCTTCTCCCTGAGGATTGTTCTCTATGTTGTTTGAAATTTCAGTGCCAGTTTATCTTTTGATGTCTCCCATCCTGATCATTAATTGGCTCATCTGGTCTTCCAACCTGATCAATGCTTTTGTTGTATTTGTGCACTCAGACTGCACTTGTTTCACTTTAGTCTTCATTGACTGCATCTCCCCCTCGATCCGATCCAAGCATTGACCACATACAGTATGGTCATTTGGGTTTGCCCTTTTCTAAGGTTTCTGTAAATAAGGAGGTTGATAATTTGCATTTTTCATAGGATTAGAACTATTACCTCCTCTCTAGTTTCCACCCCATCTCAAGTTTGGATGATCTCTCTATCTGGGATTATATGTATTTGAATAAGGGTTTCCACCCCTATTCTAGATGTAGTTGACATCATCGGTTGGTTTATTAATGTAATAGAAAAGAGGTTTATCTCCTCCATATATTGATGACGCACTGGATGAGGACTCTATGCAGTTGAGTCTGTCCATAATTTGCTAGTATCTATCATTCTCCTAAACAACTTTTACCTTAGATGGTCTTTGGCCTTAAGTAAATCTTTTGTTCGGTCACTAGCAAGAATTCATCGCCATATTTTCTATTAGGTCATACGCATCCTTATATTCCCTAGTCATTAGGGCTCCTCCTACGGCTCCATCTAGTCCTCAACATGCGTGTGCATCCAAACCGTTATAGAACATTTGCAACCTTAGCCATTCAAGTAATTCATGGTGTAGGAATCTCTATATCAATGTTTTAAAATGTTCTCAAGATTCGTGAAAACTTTCTCCTTCTAACTTTTTAAATGTCACGATATCCCTTCTTAGTTGGACTATTTTGCTGATAGGAAAGAACATTTGTAAAACTTTCTCCACAAGTTTGTTCCATGTCGTAATAGATCCTGGTGCCTGTGAGTCTAATCAAGTGAATGCGTTATCAATTAAGGAGAAGAGGAATAGTCAAACACTAATAGCATCGTCGGTGACCTGTTATATTTAAATGTATCACAAAGTGGAAAGAACCGTTTTAGATGCTGATTTGGGTCCTCCATCGTTGTGCTTTTGGACTACAAATTATTTTGAATAATCTAGATCATGGCTAGTTTTATATTAAAATTGTTAGCCGTGATGGTTGGCCTGGTAATACTTCCCTGAACCATCTCCAAACTGGGTAACGTATAATCCCTTAGGGTTATTTCATTTTGCACCATAGGTGGGTTTACAGGTAGTTGTGGAGGTGGTAATTCTTGGATGTTTGGTTCATTAATGTTGTTAAACAATGAATTTTCGTGTGGAAGATTTTTTGCTAATGCCTTGGATGTTAGGTTTTGCAACTTCTGTTGTTGTTGTTGCTATCAATGATTCCTATAGATTAGTTGTTTTGGGATTGGTGGCCAGCTCGATACGTATGCCCCTACTGCGAGTCATACGCTGAAACCCAAAAGAAAATAAAAGATGTTAGAAAAATTAAAATAAAGATTATATCTATAATTTATTAGGTTTCTAATTATTCTATTAAAACAAAAAAATTAAAATCAATTTAGTAACATTGCCTTCCTAGCAACGACACCAATAACTTGACCGCCTGCAGACGTACTAACGTCTAGAGTATGAATACTACAACTAAAATATATAAAATACAAAGGTGGTATTCACAGGTATGCAAGTCAGGTTGTAATATAGTCACAACGGAGTGGGTGAGTACTTTGAGGATTGTACCCAGGGGAGGCAAGTACTAGATTAATTCTAACCTAAATGCAAATAGGTCTAATTAGTATTTTAAATAAACCATATTACAAATAAATACAAAAGGGATAAATTTCCTATTAACCTAAGGAAGGAAATAACATGCATAAAATGAGAATGACAGAAAACTGAATCTCTGAACTCAATCAAATCAAGCATGGGTGATTAGTTTACTTTAAGGATCATTACTAATTCCTATTTTAGGTTTCCATTCAATCAACTAGTTGTTACCTTAATAGGATCTCTCGATCTTCCACTAAACTATCGAGTTGGTAAGAACTACTTATCTCTCGACCTCACCGCTAAATCTATTCGGGGCTAAGGTGTTCACGGATAGGCCATGTGAATTTTAGGTTAATTCCTACCTAAATGACTTCCTAGGGTCGTCAAGCCTAGGGTTTAAGTTTTTCCTCTCCCAAACAGCTGACCCGCTAAGAAAACCCTACATCGCAATTAATTAATGACATTTCCACTCACTAATCCCCCATAAGAGGATTAGTTCCTCATAGATTTTATAAACACAATAAACTTGATAAAAATAAATAGACATTAAGAGTAACTCAAGAATAGAATGTAAAGAGAAATCCTAGTTGTATTTACTTGATGAGCGCAGAATCCACAAAGAGTTTGATAGAATATACAAATCAGATTCTCCGACGAACGGTAATAAAAATAAACTGAAAAGAAATCTAAAACCTAAGAAAAGGGAAAAACTAAAAACTAAATTTTACAAAGAAAATTTGATAATATCCCCAAAGCTCCTCTAAACAAGTTTTTTAAGAGCCTATTTATAGTGTTAGGGTTTTCGTCGTCCTCAACCTTAGGTCAGCTAATGTTCTCGTGTTAACGTTTTATTCTGTAGACCAAAACGCCCCTGGCCATAAGTTTTTCCCGTGCAAGGTAAATGTTGTGACACCCTAGTGCCTGTGTCATGACATCGAAGGCAGTATGATCAGTTTTAGGGTAGCTTCAAGGGTGTGTTGTGACATCTCATGGTCAAATTGTAACACAAAAGGCAGTTTCATGATTCTTGTATTCTGCTCCTTATGTTGCTACATTAAACTTTTTTTGTTACAGCATAACGACCAATGCTGAGTTTCTACGTCCTTGAAAGGTCTCCTGCACAATCACTAAGTATATTAGCTCACCTTTAGGCCTCATTCGACCCCTAAGGTCAATAATACTCAATATGCACTTTTTATTAAATTTTAGCTAAACTAAGAACACATACTAAAATATAATCAAAATGCTTATATTCAAACTCCTCAATTACAAAAACTAGTTTAATTTGCTATATCGAATTACAACAGATCACAAAGCTCAACGTTCGAGGTGGAAGCTTAGTGGCAAACTGATCTAGTCTTTGTATAACAAGTGAGGTTGCTAAATTGGTGAGTGCTAGGACTTAAATCATTGGTTGTACTGCAAGAAAGATAGTAGATCATTGCTTTGGGTAAGGCCCAATAGACGTAGACTAAGGTCGAATTATGTGAATAATCTTGGTGTTCTTTATTGTTTTTGCACATTTGTTTCATGGTTGAAATTGTGGCCACAGTTCCAAGCACTATTGCAACCACCATTTCTATTTTACAAAGAAAGTATCTCATTGTTTCTACATTTGGTATTAGAGCCTCTCACTTAACACGAATAATGATTATCCTAGTTGATTTACTTGCTTGCAAAAAAATTTTCTTCAGTCTCACATCCCTTATGCTCGATGGAGTAAATTATGCTTACTAGAAAGCTAAGATGAAAGCTTTCATTAAGTAAATTAATGAACGAGAATGGAGAGTCATTTTAACTAGATGGACTCATCCATTCGCTGAAGTTGAAGGAGTAGATGCACTGGAGTTCAGGTTAGAAACATGAACTGGATGGCAACTCCAAAGCTCTTTATGATATTTTATGTAGAGTAGATACACAGGAGTTCAGGGGAATCTCTAAATGTACTGAAGCCAAAGAGGCATGAGAGATACTAGAGACAACTCATAAAAGAACCAATATAGTGAAACAATCTAAGCTTCAAATGTTGACTACTAAATTTGATACTCTAGGGATGCAAGAAGCAAAAACCATTGGAGAGTTTTATGCAAAACTCTATGACCTGGCCAATTAAGCTTTTGCCTTAGAAAGTGAGTAGTCAAGGTCCATACTTATGAGAAAGGTTCTTAGGTCATTACTTGAGAGGTTTAGCATCAAAGTAACAATCATCAAGGAGGTCAAAGATATTGATGCAATAAGGACTGGTGAGTTAATTGGATCCCTCAAAACTTTTGAGATTAATATGGAAGAGGCCAAGACTGGTAAATCAAAAACTAAGAAGAACATTGCCTTTTTAGTGTTAAAAATTGTGTCCATTAACCAAAACATTGTTATCAAAGATAACAATTGAATTTACTTACTCAAGGGTTCAAAAATATGGCCAAGAAGAAAATTAGATGGAACAAACATTTCAAGTCATCCAAAGCTACCCGAAACAAAAATTGCAAAACCGAAGTTGAGTCAAATGAACTTGCTAAGAAAAAAATAGGGAATTCAATGTCATGTGTGTCATGGTTTTGGGCATATCCAAGTTGAATGTGCTAATACCCTAAAAAGGAACAAGAGAAAGTTTTTATGTGTGACCTAGGGTGATTAGGAAACCAACTTAGAATCAGATTTTGATGATCAATAGGTGAGAAATTTTGTTGCTTTCATAACTCATGATCAGATTTTTCTAATTGTGGATTGATGGATTGCAATGAAAAAAAGGCATATGAGGAGTTATTCAAAGCTACAATCTCATGTTGGAAAAACAAAATCTTTTTAGCGAATTTAACTAAAAGCTTTCAATTGAGAATTATTTTCTAAATAAAGAAGCTTTTATGCTTGAAGGACAAGTAGATGCAAAGTTCATGAAGCTTGATGAGCAATTAAAAAGGGTTGAAAAGCTTGAAAAAAAACTAAAAGATGCACGGCAGAAAATTGAATGTGATGAGCAACTAAAAAAATGATCAAAAGAGAGGAGGACTAGGCTTCATAGACAAAGGCAAAGCTATTGAAGAAACTCCTAAAGTGTTTGTCAAAGTAGGGACTAACGACTATATTGGAGAATGCTCTAAACATATCAAAGTTTAAGAAGAAGGATTATTTGTCATTGCAATCATGTTCCAAGCCATATCAGGCCTCGTTTCTTCAAAATGCTCAGAGATCTTCAATGGAACAAAACGGTGCCACAATTTGTACCCACTACTTCTGAACCTGTTCCAAAAAAGGGAAAACTTGTGTGGAGAAGAAAAAGATGAATAGTGTTTATTTTTTGCACACCAATCACTGAAAGCTTCAATTGTGATGTATGGTACTATAACAATGGTTACTGATGATATATGACTGGTAACCTCTCATTCTTAAGTAATTTTATTGAAAGCTATGAGGGCAGTCTTACTTTTGGTAATAGGAAAAAGGGGAAGATCTGTGGCAAAGGGACACTTATAGTTGATGGCCTAAAAGTTAACCTTGTCAGCATTAGTCAACTTTATGATCAGGAACTGCTTGTGACCTTTATAAAGGATATGTAACACCCCTAACCCATATTTTTCGCTAGAACAGGGTTACGGAGCGTTACCAAAAATTTTTAGAACATTTTTTAGATAATTCACGTAAATTACTATTCATTAACTGAGATTATTCATAACGTCCCTTAAATGGACCCTTGAGGCCCAATACAAGCATTAGAATCGAGTTGGGACTTAATCAAAAACTCTAAGAATTTTTCGCAAAATTTCCAAAAATTTTCAAGTTACAAGGTACACACACTCGTGTGGTCCAAGGGACATGCTTGTGTGACCCTGGGACACACCCGTGCTACAGGCCGTGTCTTACCCGTGTAACTCTCTGACTTGTGCACACGAGCGTGTGGTGCACACAGCCATGCCACACACCCGTGTGCTAGGTCATGTGGTTAATTAATTCTTTTCGAAATTAGGTGCAGGTTTCACACGTTCGAGTTCCAGGTCGTATAGAGCACACAGCTGAGACACACGCCTTTGTCTCTGCCTGTGTGCTAAATTCTGAGTATTCTATTTTCTCAAATTTAAAGTGCAAGGGACACACAGCCTAACTACACGCCCATGTACCAGGCCATGAGTCACACCGGTTTAGACACATGCCCATGTGGACAAAATAAAGTCATTCCTAGCTTCATTTCTCACCGAAAATCATACCAAATCCCTATACCAAACTTGTATCCAAATACCAACCAATCCAAGCAATTTATAACATCTAACATGATATATTGTTACATGCATTCTTTTAAACTTACTTTTTATAAGCATTCTCACTTAACCTTTCTCAATCAATCAATAATAAATACTTATGTTAACTCCATAAAATAAATTTGAATACATATATACATGCACCAAAACAAAATCATCACTAGTCATTCCAATAGCTAGATTACAATAATCATTTACATTTACATGCCAATATGGCCAATATCACCTATACATGTCATTTAGCTAAATTGCCTAAACACATGCATTCAATCAAACATGTTAGTCACAAAATCTTCATATCAATCTAGTAAACATAGATGAGCTCATCATGCAATATTCCTTCAAGGCATTATTCTTTTCATCCCATATCTCTCATGTCACATCATATATTTTATCCGTTAAATCATTGAAATTTCGATGGATACTAAGGTAATACACACAAAGTGTACGAAACAGTATATCCATCAATTCATGCCCAATGGTACCGTAAGGTACTATTTCAAAGAGCTCACTCTCGAGCCACATCTAAACAACAGGATTACCAATCTAGGCTAAATTCTGTCTCCAATATTTATACTCAATAGAGCTTAGTCAAGATTACCAGTCCAGGCTAAATCCTTTTTATGACATATACTCTAAAGAGTTTGATCTGGATTACATGTCCGGGCTAAATCCATTCCATAACATATGCTCGAAAGACTTATATTAGGATTACCCGTCCGGGCTAAATCCTTTTCAAAATGAGGTCAAAGGATTACTTTCTTGAGCTAAATCCTGTCAGCAACAAATGCAAGACCTCATTCATTTCGGGAATCACATATCCATCGAAATCCAATATTTAAACGAAATTTAATTCCTTTTTACACAATTCCGAGCATGTATTCATTTATTTGTTCTAACATCCAAAATAATTCACATAAATATAAATCATATTCCATACAAACACAACATTCAATTTAACATATTTATAAGCTCAATTAAGTTACACGAACTTACCTCAACATTAGTTCGCGTGTAAAATCAACTTAATCTGAAACCTTTTCTTTTCCTCGATCTAACCTCGAATTTGTGTTGTTTGGATCTATATAAATAACTTTAATCATAAATTTCACACATTTCATATTCATTTGAAATCAATTTACGTTCTAGGACAAATTACCGTTTTGCCCCTAACTTTCCATAAATTCCAATTTCGTCCTTAGGCTCGGAAAATGAAATTTATGCTATTGACTCCATATTCCAAGCCTAACCGAATTTCAAAGTAGAATTTACAGCACATATTTCCTATAAATTTTAGAATTTTTCATCAATTTTCACAACTTTACATTTTTGTCCCTAAATCATGTTTTCATCAAAAATCACTTTGTAAAAGTTGTTTATCTATCAACAACCTTTTATTTTCTACCATAAATTTCAAATTTTTAGCAAATTCATCCATGAACTAATTTCCATACTTTGATAACTCTTCAAATTGATCCCCCAAATATATAGATTAAGCTATCCCAGTTTCAAAAATATCAAAATTATTAAAAACGGGACAAGAAAACTTACCCTATTTGGCCAAGAAAGTTTCTTCTCTCTCTCCTAGGGTTTCCATGGAATATTTTGGAGAAGAAGATGATAAAAATGATTTTTATTTCTATTTAATTAATTTATCATCTTTAATAATTTTGATTTCCAATTTAGTCCTTAGCTTTTTTCTAATTTTCCATGGATGAATCATCCAAAAATATCTACTATCTTTTTATTAATGGTCTAATTACCACATAAGGACCTCAAGTTATGAATTTTGTAGCTATTTAATCTTCTAGCTACTAGAATTCAACTTTTACATTTTATACGATTTAGTCCATACCATAAGTAAGCACTAAATCGATAAAATTTTATTATCAGAATTTTCACATGACATTTCTAGCATATTATGAATCATGTAATAAAATAAAAATAAAAATAAATTTTATTTTTCTGATCGAATTTGTGGTCCTGAAACAACTGTTCCGATTTCACTAAAAATTGGGCTGTTACAGGATAAGTGTGTGGTAACCTCAAGATAGAATGAAGAAATCCAAGAAGGTTCTAAGGCTTTTGAAAACTACTATAAAGTTCATTTGTCGTCTAGGAGCAACAAAACAAGAATGGCTGATCTAAAGTTGTGGTATGAGAAATTGAGGTACATTCATTATTAACGATAGCAAAGACTGGTATGTTATGATGCAACATAAGGATTCCCAGAAACTATTGGCATATATTCAAATCAAAACTCCACTTTAGCTTCTTCACATGGACCTTAATGGACCACTGCAAATTGAAAGTATTTGAGGTAACAGGTATATATTAGTATGTGTTGATAACTTTTCACATTACACCTAGGTAAGATTCTTGAAAGAAAAACCAGACACCTTTAGGGAATTTAAGAAACTTTACAAAAGGCTCATGATCGAGAAAGAAATAACCATTAGAGATATTGTTAGAATTAGCAGTTGGTCCTTAAGTAGTCCACTATAATGTAATTGGTACGAAAAGGGGTTTTAAGAATAAAATTGATGAGAATGGTTGTATTATAAGGATCAAGGCAAGGCTAGTAGCTCAAGGGTATACGCAGGTCGAAGGTATACATTTTGACAAAACCTTTGCCCCTATTGCTAGATGGGAGGCTATAAGGTTACTCCTAACTGTGGCCACACATTTGAACATTAATTTTTTTTCAAATGGACATGAAAAGTGCTTTGAAGACTCAACACATACAAATTATGTCTACAAGCTTAGAAAGGCTCTTTATGGCCTAAAACAAGCACTCAGGCCTAGTATGAGAGGTTAACAAAGTTTTTTCTAAGAAAATTTTATCAAAAGGGACCAGTGGACAAAACCGTATTCATCAAGAAACAACGAGGTCACATTGTCATTGCTTAGATCTATGACAATGACACAATGGTTCAACTTCATTCAATGCAAAAGATGAATTTGTTAAGATGATTATGAGGGATTCATGATGAGCCTTGTTGGGGAACTGTCATATTTTCTTGGTTTCCTGAGTAACCAACTCGATGATGGTATGTTTCTATCCCAAGAAAAGTATGCCAAGAACCTTGTTAAAAGGTCTTGAGTAGAAAATGTAAAGCCTTCCAAGACATATATATAAACAAGTGCGAAACTTAGTTTCGATGATGAAGGAATGCCACAAAACCAATCACATTTCAAAGTATGATTGGAAGCTTATTGTATTTGACAACAGGTATGTTTGATATTAGCTTTATTGTAAATGTATGTGCTCAGCTCCAATCCAATCCAATCCGAAGGAATACCATGTCAAAGTTGTTAAGAGGATGATAAGGTATGTCAGTGGTACTCTAGATTATGGCATTTGGTTATCTAAAGATAGTGTTATGTCCTTAATAGGATGTAGTGATGCAAATTGGGTTGGAAATGTGTGTTCGATTTGGTGCCCTAAGTGTAGTAATTTCGTCTATGTACACTTGTATTTTTTTCGAACAGATTGGTTTGAAAAATTATTCACAAATTACATTAATACCCTTTGTATATTTTCCTCATATTGTTTTTGCATGTAAAACAAAATAGAATAAATTATTAACTCACTGGTTTTCTAATGTTTAACTAATACTGAGTTGTATTAAAAATTGAAATAATAAATAATTAAAAACTTTTAATTGTAGAAAATAAAATATATATTGAATTTGATAATAAAATAAAGTATATTAAATTAATAAAAAAATTGAACTTTTTGTAATGAAAGATTTAAATGTAAATATCTAATATAAGAAAACAAGACATAAATATGAGTATTTATGGTAGAAAAACACCCATCGGTGTTGTAAAGTTTCAATTCGAGTGAAATGCTCTAATCAAGAAAACAAAGGCAGTGCAATGGGGAGAGAAACAATTCTATAATATGCAATTCAAAGGGATTATTAAGGTGTGTTTGAGAAATAATGTGTTGGAATCATGCAACGTTGGGGTTTGTGCAAACATACACAACCGTTATCAAGTAATAAGTAAGTATAACACTTATTGTCTCCACAGGGACTGTATATATTAATCAATATTTTGAAAAATTAATGTTTTACAATTTGGTGAGAAAAACACGATAATTTTGAGTGATTGATGCAGAATTAAATAACTAGATGCAAAATTATCCTAAATGCAACTTAACCAAAGCGTGATGAATAATTAAGATGAATGAGTAGGGTTTAGCAGCAAATTCGCCAGATTTAACAACAATAATATGAATAGGCTAGAATAATTACAACAATTGACTTGGTTCATTTTCAACATGTTCACAATGTTCCAAACAATATTTCATGGCAACTTGATCTTTCATTAACTTTGAAACTAGTATTAAGCCCTCTCGGAATCTTTTACTTAGAAAAGCATGCATACTACCATAATCATATTTAAATAAGGGTTTCTTAAAGTTTATGTGAAGTAACAAGGACTGATTAGGTTTGAAACAATTTAATCACACAAATCTAAAAGTTATGCAAGGTAATAGAGCTCTCTCAAGTTATCACGACCTTTAATTTAATCAGGCTGGGATCTAAATTAAGCATGCACCTTTCAATTATTGCTTCCATTTATAGTCATCTGGCTAGGAATGATCAACTAATTCTAATACATTCAATCACATTTTAATGAATTAAATAGATGTCTGATTTTAATTGAAAGCATGAACGATTAAGGGACAAAACATTATGAACATTAATCAAATGGACTTCATCAAATTGATGTAATCATTCTAGCTAAACAAAATTAAGCTATCATTGTTAATGAAAAAACAAAAAAGCAAATTGCAAACATGTTGAATAACAAGAACAACAATAAAGATTAAGGAAGAAGAAACTCTGAATAATTTCCGCAACCCTCAAGAAGTTGATCACGGTGGCTTCCTCCGATCCTCCTACTTTCTTCTTTGTAAAATGCTCCTCAAGGTGGTCGGCCAATAGAGAATTTTCTCAAGGAATTGCTAGCTAAACTCTAGCTAAATGGAGATGAAAGAAAAGATGATAGAATGTGAAGTGAAGGATGATGGATGTTGAGAAATGGAAGGCATTTTTATACTTCAAAGGAAGCTTCAAGGTTTGCTAAAAATAACCGAACCATCCCTTGAATATCTCTTTCACTTGGTCAGCCATGAAATGTGAAAAGGGGAGGTTGGGCGGTTTCTTAGGTGTTTGTTGGGAGCTGATTTTTAATTGTTTTAGAAGAGTAAAGACCTCTGAATAAATCTTTTAAAAGCTTATTTTGGGCTGCTCATATGCCCTTGTTGAATTGGGCTTCTTTTCCCCTTACTTGGATAGTTTTGTGACCCAAATAATTTCCAGTCTTGTTCTTTAATTAAATCAACTTGAACTGGATCAAAGTGAATTTCTCTTGACCCAATTTCATGTCAAAGTATAAATAAGATAAGCTTCTCAACTTATTAATTTCATGATCCACTACAACAATTAAATAAAGTAAATTATTATGTAACATGAAATAATTAAATTATGCACAAATTTAATACATAAAAGCATAAAATTGCATAATTTTACTAAATCATGCCCATTGTCTCAATGTAAACAAAATTCACCCAATTAAATATCAAATATTCGGGATTAACATAATTTTTAAGTAAAAAGGTGTCATAAAAAAATAAAAATTCTATATAATTTAGAGTTTACACACCCCCAAACTTAATTCATTGCTCGTCCCGAGTAATGTAAAGCAAAAATTTAGATGAGGCAATCTTGCAATAAGCTTAAGTAGGATGAATTTTTACACATAATCATATGTTGAATTTATCAATTCCTCTTCACTAATGTAGTCGGCATAATTATCAAAATCAATAGGTCTTTTATAAGACTAAGATAGGGCTAGGCTCAAGGTAGGGATAAAAAGAAGTGAACTTTTAGGTTCAATAATCTTAACCCTAACTTTTTCATGGATCTTTTTGAGGTACATCCTTCCTACTAATGGGTTTTAACACCCCTAAACTTAATTTGAAGCTTATGCCCAATAATACTTCTCAATACTTCAGTATTTATTTTACTCTTTTTGCTCAACATAGAGATTTTTCTTTCTTTTTTTTTTGAACTATGAATCAAATAGAGAACGTGTACATATTTTTTAATTTTTCATCAAATTTTGATCACCAAGAAAATTATAGTTAAGATTGGCGCAAAAATAGGATAAAACTTTAAATATGGTAATATGGATTATGATGTAGGTCAATACCAATAAAATAGGCTTGAAGGCTCAAACTAAGGTTTCAAGGGTTAAACTCATATGGTAGGCTTGAAAAGCTAAAACGACCAAAATAAAATGTGCCTATATCATGTTTAGATTCTTATGCCTATTAGGATTTCACCTCAAGAAAGTTACTAGGTCAATTCTAAAAACTTGAACCTTTATGCATGTCTATTTCCAAGGAAATTAAATTTTCATGGAAAAGACTACATAAGACCTAAGAAGATACAAGCATTCCATAACTTAAGATAACATAAAAAAAACTCAGATAAAATTAGAAATCATACTTGCATTGGAGCTAACTTATGAAAAAAACATTACTCTGAGCATTATTTTATTTCAGCATATTTATGTGTAAACATTGAAACATACTTAAGAAAAAATTTATGCAAATATTGCCCTACCCTCACCCTTAAAAAGAAGCAATGTTTTTATTGTATAAATAAAGTAATGAATGAAAACTGAACACAAGGTAGGATTGCAAGAAAAGAGAGGTGAGTCATGAAGACTGCTTAAGTACCAAGTCTTTCTTAACAATCCAATCCTAGACATGTTCATTCACATTAACACACTATGTTTTTTATTAGAGAAGAGACATTGAGCTTAATTTATTCATGTTTGTAATTTCCTACTTATTGTGCGAAAGCAAAATACTAAGGAAAAATTAAAATAAATACCTAAAAATAAATACTAAGAAAAAGAAATTCCCTTATTTTAACTCATTTCATCTTCCATGTATTTTTCCTTTACATTCTTGGTCTCACTTGATCCCACAATCTCTTCTTACCATTTCTCTAAGATATGATCTGGAAACTCAGGAACAAAACCATTAGAGATATTCTTAAAAATATTTCGCATGGAACCATCTCTAGTCTTTGCAGATTTCTAGTAAGCCTATTGTTGGTTATGCATGAATTTCCACATATCCATCATAATTGAAAATTATAATTTCTTTATAGTGTTTGGAGAAGTGGGCACTGTAATGATCAACTTAGGATTAACACTTGGCTCCACTAGTGCAGCAACATTTGGTTCCACTCTCGGTTCAAGACTATTTAGTTCCTCTTCAAATTCTGCTTCTTCTGTTTCATTTACCGAGTCAGCTTCCACATCAGATTTGGTTGATGACTCATCAGATTTCGATTCATTGGGTTCATTTGGCTCAATCTGGTTCAATAGTTCAACATTCTCCACTAACCTCTCAAGATCATGTCTTATTATACAACCTTGAACATAATGGCCTTTTAGGTTTGCTTTTGATTTAACTTGGGCCCTCAAGCAAAGTGAAGTAATCAATGATGGGAAATAAGCACTTCCTACATTTTTTCTAACACAATCTTGAGTTTCCTTAAGAATAATTTTTCCAATATTGATAGATCTTTCTGTCATAATTGCATATAACAAAAACATTCGTTCCATCGAGATGATGGAACTATGTCAGATAGGCATAAAGCTATATCGAACAAAGTAGAAACATACCTTATCCACTAGTTTAAATATTCTTTTTGGCAAGAATGATTGTTGTACTTCATTATAATCTATTGGGATCCCAGATTTGAAACAACATTAAGTGCTTGTTGAAGAAAATCTCAATTGATATTTGTCATCATGGCAGAGTACTCATCTTCTTCAACATCAGGTAAGTTAAACAAATCATTACTAGACTTAGAAATAAGGGGTATCTTCTTTTTACAAACAAGAACCTCATTACCATTTGGTGTGGTCAAATTGGCATAGAACTCTCGCACTAATTCCTCTTCAGGCATTGATCATGCATCACAGAATTGATTCCAATTTAAAATGTCAATTGTTTTTTTAATTGAAAACATCATAATCATCTTGTCATTGCTCTCCAAATTGAAACCTTTTTATGGCATCATGGGTTGATTTTTAAAGATGGAATCAAATCTTTCCCTTGCTTCCTCATCTTGACTCACAATTGGATTTTTGACGAAATTTTTGGAAGATCTTGTTCTTTTGTGAAGCATGGTGACTTTCCCCAAAAAATAAGGAAAACTTTGGCAATAAGAGAAGAAGAAATTGACAAGGTTGGTTTATGTTGACTAGGGATTGTGATAGCAAAATGGTCTTACGGAAAAAGAGGGTGAGTTGTGATAATTGCTGTGGTAGTGGGATTGATTCGGCGAAAGGTTTATGACGACAATAAGGGGGTTTTACGAGGAAAAGAGAAAATTAGGGAAAACTTTCGGGATTTGAGGCTGATGACAAAGAGAAAGAAAGTATGTTGCTAGGGTTGAAGCTAATTGCTTGAATGGTGTGAAAAATATGATGGTAAAGAGGGGTTTATATAATAGTAGATTAGGGTAAATTTGTAGCAAAATTTCAGCTAAAAGGGGATACTTGGGCGGCAAGGCATGGAGGGATGAAAGAGTAGCGCAAATTTTAAGGTATTGAGGGACTCTTTAGATGAAAATAGGTTGGCAACTTTCTCCTCTTCACTGTTCTGGGCCTCGAGCTAAAACTGTACATAAGAATTAAATTGATCTTACCAAAATAAACTAATTAGTACTTGTGTAACAGCCCGATTTTGGGCCTAGTTAGAACAGTGGTTTCGAGACCACAAATCTGACGTTAGAAAATTTATTTTTATTATGTTTTTATGGTCTACAATTTCACAAAATGATTTCCTGAAAATGTCGTTCGAAAATTTTGAAGTTTGGGCACTCAATTTAGTCAAAAGGACTAAATTGTAAAAAGGGAAAAAGTTGAGTTCTACATGTTAGAGGTGTCCAATTGTTATGAAATTTTAAATTGGAGGTCCTTATATAGTAATTAGACCGTTGGTTAAGTTGTGGACACAAATGGACATGGTTAGGCATGTTTCCAAAGTTTTTCATTAAGGGCATTTTGGCCATTTAGTTATTAAAATGAATTAAAAACAAAATTAAAAGCCAATTTTTGTCCATCTTCAACCCCTTGGCCGAAACCTGCATGGAGAAACCATGGCTAGGGTTCTTCAAGCTTTCAAGCTCGATTGTAAGTCCGTTCTAGCCCCGTTTTTAATGATTTTTACGTTTTTGAAATCCTCGTAACAAGATCTCTCTATTTATACCATTTATTTGAGCTAGGGTTGTATGTGTTTTGATGTTTCATGGTAGATTATGAAGGTTTGATGTGCAAGAAATGACTTTTACTAAGTGATTTTTGGTGAAAATATTCAAAAAGAATAAATTGTAAAAGTTATAAAATATGTAGTAAAAGTGTGTTTTAATGGAAATTGTGGGCTTTTTATAGTTATGAAAATGATTTAGTTGGGCTTGTATGATAAAGAAATTGAATAAAAATCATTTTACCAGCCTAGGGGCAAAAGTATAAATATGTAAAGTTTAAGGGCAAAAACATAATTTTGCCATAGTATGATTTTTGGGTCACATTGAATAATGTGACTAATAAGTGGGCTAAATGTGATGTAATAGATCAAAGATAATGAGATTTAGGCCTAGAACAAGGGAAAATGAGTAATTGACGGTTAGGTCCCTCTTTGTTATTTTTGGTGTCGAAGTAAGTTCATGTGTAAATAATGTAATATTATGATCATATTTTTAATGCTTTATTAATATATGAGTTTCTATGTTTAAATTGTTATGATGAGTGCATGAACGATGTTATGGACTATGAGAATTACATTGTAAACGAGTTCGACAAGGATGTGACATTGAGAGAACCTTAGGAATAGTTTAGGATACAAGTGACATGTCACCAGGAACCATGTGATTTATGAGCTCATGAGATATGTGATATATGTTTATGTGGTTCCGGGTGCTGGTCTTGTACGTCCTACCGGTGCTTGGGTTGTCCGACATGTGTTGCGGATACCTGACAGCCTGTGTGAGTAGCCCATGTAGCTACGTCCTAATTGACAACTTGTGTGAGCAGACCTGTGAGTAGCCCGAGAATGAGCTTTTATGTGTTATGTGATATGAGGTAGTTTTAGTTACGTATGTGGCACTATTGTGCGAGCCTTCCGTGTATCCAATAGTATTCTGAGTGTTCAACGGGCAAATCAAAGATGAATATAAGAATGAAATTACAATGAGTAAACAGGCATGTAAATAAGCCTATAATTGTAAATTCATGATTATTGTGGAAATAATTGTTTATTACCCATTGTGATTGATAGTGTACATACTTGTGATGTTGGATATATGATAAATATAAGCGATGATCACGTGTTAGGCTTTTGGGCCAAATTGTGATGTGATCCAATATGTTTACATGCTTAAATTGTATTTCAACGGATATGTTAAGAACGAGAAAGTATGTGAATATATTATGAGTGATACAGGTATGTACACTGAACTCATGTGAATTGAATTTGGTATATGATGAATTCTTGGTAAGAATGTACACAAACAAGTTATGCTTGTGAAACATTGATAACCTTGTGACAAATGATCTAAATTTATGACAAATGGATGCATGATAAGATTTGATAATAATCATGTGATAGGCTTATGAGCCTAATTGATTTGTGATATAGTACGGTTCATTTATTTAAATTGTGTTTCATTGGATATGAGGAAAGGAAAGATAGGCATAATTGCCGAATAAAGTCATTATAAAAATATAGTAAGATACGAGATTACACAAGTGAAAGGTGGTTGAACTATATATTGAAATTATGATTACTCATAAATATGCATGTGATTAAGAGGATGGAAATAACTTGTTAATTAATGTGATATGTTATAATGGGAGAGTTAGTGGCTAGGCTAATGCCAAGGCATGTAAATGGTGTTTATGAGTTAAAGAAGTAAACACCACGAACGAATAAGTGAAAAACTTAAGATTTGATGCCAATTGTAATAATAGTATTCTTATGGATGAATAAAGTAAATGAATGTTAATAGTTTTAATTTATTTGCATATGAACTTACTGAGCTTCGAAGTTTACCCCATTCCTTTCCCATCTCTTATAGGTTAATTTAGCTAGCTCAGGTTGGAGACCACCAGAGATGCCATCACACTATCAAGTTATCATTGGGTATAGTTGAACGCAAGTATTTTAAATTTATAGCATGTATAGGGACTTTGTCTTTGATTAATTAAGTCATTGTTAATGTGGCTAAATGTGTTGGCCTAGAATGGTTTATGGTCCAATTTTTATATAGCCATGAATGATGGCTTGTGTTGATTATATGATTATGTATGTACTTATGTCTTTGAGATGTGATTTGTTATTGTGTGTATGTGATGGTTTATGTTATTAGTGATGAATGCTTGATGATTTAATTGGGATTTGTTTAGTATGATGGTAATCATGGCTTAAATGAGAATTTGTAAGTTAGGCTTGACAAAGTATGAAGTCTTGTGCATGCATAAGTAAAGATGAAATGACCATGATCATCTCTTGTTTGTGTATGTTTAAGTACTCGATTATGCCATGTTAATTTCCTTTGAAGTCATGTATGTGTTTGTACAAAAAAGGGTGGCAATTGGCTTGGAAAATAGCCTCAAAGTTGTCCACACAAGTAGACACACGGGCATGTGTGTAGGCTGTGTGTGATGCTTGGTCTGCCCCATGGGCGTGCATTTTGGCCGTGTGTCCCCTACACCCTAATTAGATAAAATAGAATGGCCAGTAGTAAATACACGAGCAGAGACACGGGCGTGTGTCTCGGTCATGTGAGAGACATGGCCTTAAGACACGAGCGTGTGACTTGGCCGTGTGAACCTATTTTGTTGATGATGTCATAAACAGAGAGTTACACGGGCTGAGAACACGGGTGTGTCCCAAGCCACGCAGGCATGTGTGACCACACAACCTTCCTACACGAGCGTGTAACTCCCCAAAATAAGAAAATTTTTAAGTGTTGCAAAGGTTTTGAACGTTCTCGGTTTAGTTTCGAACCACACCCAATGTATGTTTTGGGCCTCGTGGGCCCATATAAAGGACATTATGCATGTGAATGAAAAGTTTTAAATTTGGATAGAAATTCATGTATCGATTTTGTATGTTTGTGTGAGTTTATGTCCAGTAATGCATCGTACCCTATTCTAGTGTCGAATACGGGTAAGGGGTGTTACATTTAGTGGTATCAGAGCTATGGTTTAGTCAATTCTCGGACTAACCTAGAGTATGTGATTCTAGCTATACGTGCCATATTACTACTCGTGATAGTGTGATATCTCCCGGCTCTAACGAAATTGTTTTGTTAAGACAGAGACGATTTACAACAGAGCTATTTTTGATAATGCTGAAAATGATATTGAGATGATTGAAATGTGCTCACGATGTGTTGAAATTTGGAATGGTATGAATAAAAGTTCATCAATATGCATGCGTTAATGTACGAAATGAGAAAACCATAAGTTGAGAAATGTGGAAAAGTGAAATGAAACGAAGGTTTATGTTATGATAAGTCATCCATGAATGTTGGCATTCATATGATGTTATGTGCCCAATCTATTTGTTTAAGTGAATATAATAAGTAAACTTACCCAATGGATGAAATGGGTGTATGTACCCTTGTTTGAATAATGCATAATCAGTATGTCCATATAGTTGAATCTCATGTTTAAATTGTTAAATTAGAGAATATATAATGTTTTGTTTTATGACTTTGTTGTGGAACCCTAAATATTATAATAGTATGAAAATTGAATTGGAAGATCAAATAGAGTAAGAATGCAGGAAATGAGTACGATGGTTCGATAGTGAATTGACAGATAAGACCATGGTTGGACCATCGAAAAGTATGGAATGTAAGACCATAGCTAGACTATGGCATTTCAGTGAAAAGACCACAACTAGGTTATGGCATTGTGAACGTAAGACCATGGTTGGACCATGGCAGTACATGTGAGTACGTGTAAGACCATAGTTGGACTATGGCATCAAGTAAATGACATACTCAACCAGTAATACGTTCTCTAATTTGACAAATGTTGGCAAGTAAATTTGAAGGTAAGTGTTGGAATTTAATTAGATATTAATGTTGAGCTTGAGTAAGTAAATTCATTGTTTGAAATTATAGATGACAGAAAACATTTATAAAATCAATAAGTGTGTTAATTTGCTTGGAGTGAACTATGTAGTTATGATGATATTACGTTAATGATGAATGCTAAGTTATATATGTGTATTTATAAGAGTCAAGTCAGAGGCTTTACGACCTCACCCCCTTACCAGTGTTGCTTTTATGAAGAAAATTCACGAGAATTATGTTGAATAAGTTCACAAGTGTGAAACCAAAGAGTACAATGGTGGTATAATTAGTAATGCATACAGAGATGAGAATAGAGTGGAAAGTAAAAACAATTTTAGAAGAAATATCATATTGTTTTAAAGATTATACAGATTATACGATGTCATGGATAAAGAAGAAGTTAATCTCGGCTAATTAACTCAATTAGGTAAGGAGTATAAAGAATGTGTTTGCTAGAATTTCTCCCGAATTGATTTTCATTAGTGTAACACTCCTTACCCCTATCCAACTCCGAGACAGGGTTCGAGGCATTACCGGACTTAAACATTCACAAACATACAAAATTGGGTCACCAAATTTCGCCCGAAATTAAAACTTTTCAAACACATGCATATCGTCCCTTATATAGGCCTTCGAGGCCTAAAACATACATTGGGGCGATTCGGGACAAAACTGAAAACATTCGATAAACTTTGGGTAACTTAATAAATTTTCTTGCGTTGGAGAGTCACATGCCCGTGTGGGTAGGGCCATGTGGTCACACACACCCATGTGGCTTGGGACATGCCCGTGTCTTCAGCCCGTGTAACTCTCTGTTTATGACATCAACAAAATAATTTATACCACACAACTAGGCCACACGCCCATGTAGTAGGCCGTGTCCTCTATACGGTTGAGACACATGGCTGTGTCTCTATCCATGTAGCTAACAGTTAGGCTATTTTCCAAGCCTTATGTTGACCTTATTTTTCCCCCATACTTTTACACATCATAGGCACAAGCATAATCACATAACCACATCACAAGACATTAACACATACCATGGACAAATAGGCCTACAAGCCAAAATCATTGTAAGCCATACCTCAAGGCTATGTACAATGAATTAATATAAGCCAACTTCTTGGCCAAAACAAAAAAACACATATCAACAATTAAGTCCCTATACATGCCACTCACTTGAAGAAATTAAGCTTCAACAATACTCCAAATATGGTAGCTTGATAGTGTGAGGTTGCCTCCGACGATCTCCAACCCTGAGCCAACCTGAAGACACTAAAAGAAATAGAAGGGGGAGCAAGCTTCATGCTTAGTAAGTCCATATAAAGATAATAAGCATTATAACAACATGTTTCCTTAGGTAAAATAACTGTAATTACACTTTTATTCATATCTTGGTCAAGCTGTTTTCTCGAGTCATAGTTATTAATTTATTTATATCTGGAGCTAAAAACCTCAAAATTAAGATCTGTTAATTTTCCATTAAACCAGACTCATATATATTCATACCATAAAATTATCAGAATTTTTTGTCTATCCAATAAGTATAGTTTATTATTCAAATTCTCCCCTATTATGCTATTTGACAACTTTGACCTTTCTTCACTAAACTTTATTTATCTCATAGTACGAGACTCGGATAATGTTACCGTCTCTTTATCCTGAAATTATACTCATTAAAGATTTCATTAATATGATTCCTAACTCATAATTATTTTTTTACAATTTCTAGTGATTTTCCCAAGTCAAAACAGGGGATTTCGAACTCATTCTGACTCTGTCTCACAAGAATTTGAACATCTCATAATATTAAATTCTTTTTCTTACACCATTTTCTTTGTGTGAAACTAGACTATGTAGGCCTCGAAGGCCTATATAAGGGACGATATATGTGTTTGAAAAGTTTTAATTTCGATGAGACAGACTCACTATTTTGATGGTGATTTTTCAAAATTGGGCTACTGTTGCTGTTCAACACTATTTCGATGCAAAAATCACAATAGCTATCATAATTTCATTGTCACATTGATCATGGACTCATTATTTCATAAATCCCATATTCAATTACACAATGTAAGCTAACATGATATTGCAACACAATTCATAATCATTAGCATGAGGATGATTCATCTTTCAAATCTTTTCACTTGTTCATCATGTATACACATACATATGCATGAATTTGCTTACTCATCATTTATTACATTTCAATAAAGCATCACTTATGAGTATAATGTACGTACCTGTACATATCCATAGCATATCAATTAACTTTCCCTTTATCACCACACCCATATCAGGACTTTCATCGCATTATTCATTATAATACCCGTTGAATTTCTCAGAAATCTCGATGGATAATCCATTTACCGTCAAGTCATACAAGTGATCATCTCAAGTACGCACTCCTGCAAACCTCACATCTTACGGCGGGATTACCAGTCCAGGCTAAATCCCCCATAATATGTAACACCCTTAACCCATATCCATCGCCGGACTAGGGTTAAGCGGCATTACCAAACATATCAAAACATGTCGCATTCATTTCGCAAACATCATAGCATCATAGTCAAACATCAACATAAGTCTCTTTCTTAGGTCAATGAGACCTTAAACATATATTAGAAAGAGCTCGGGACTAAACCGAACATGTTCACCACTTTCAACACTTAGAAAATTTTTCAATTCTATTGAGGTCACACGCCCATGTGTCCAGGCCGTGTGCCTCACACGGGCATCAGACACACCCATGTGACCCAGCCATGCCAAAACAGGGTGACCATACTGACTTTCACCCACGGCCAATAGGCACGCCTGTGTGCTATGACCATGTGATACTAAGCTAGCTATTGACTTTAGCCCACAACCATATGACATGTCCGTGTGTCAAGGCCGAGTAATTTTTAAGAGAATACTGCTTTTCTTACACAGCCACAAGGCACGCCCATGTCCCCTAACCATGTGGCACAATACAGACTTAGTTTAAGCCAACTTGCCACCCATTATGGGTCAACCTATAACAAGGAAATAAACATACATGTTTGTTCAATCCAATCAACCATTCTTTAAGCTAAAACATACATCATTCATGCCATAGTTGCAAATTAACATCACATATCATAAGTCTTTCTCAACCATAAGTTCAAACACAATTTAGCCAAATCACATGGCTAAATATATATACATCACAAAACATACTTCACAACTACTATCCTATACACGCCATACTTCAAATATTTACATTTTCAAAAGTACCAAAATGAGATCGATAGTGTGGTGACGATCCTTGACTATCCCCGAGCCTTCAGTAGCTACGATAACTGTAAAACAGATAGTAATCACACAGAGTAAGCTTTCAAAAGCTTAGTAAGCTCATACTCAAAACATTCATAGTATATAAACATAAAATGATAACCTATAAGTATTTGCACAATTTCAATCCATATAACTATATCAATTCAATGATTATATATATAATATCATCTACCACTTAGGCATTATACATACCTGAAGCTTCCCGTACTTATTCACTTTTGTACTTACCTCATGATGAATGTTATAAGACTTTCCATAAGTTATTCGTGTTTTACACATCAGCACACTTAGTGCTATAAGGTTAGCAGAAGTTAAATATTTCCGCATACTTAGTGTCATCTCGAATAACCGAGATTAAGTCAGTATCACACACTTAGTGCCTCAAGTAGCCAAAGCTAGTTAATCGCACACTTAGTGCCAAAGCTTCCGATCCATCATCATATTATCCAATTCAATTATATACAACTCATGTAGAATAAAGGCATCAAAACTTCCTTAACATCACATTTTAAGTACGAACTTACCTCGTACTCAGAATCTGTCGACTCGGACTATTTACTCGATAACCTTCGACTTTCCTCGATCTAAGTCCGAATTCCTCCTTTCTTGATCTAAATGTATTCAAAATTAACCCTTTTATTCACCAAATAATTCAATTCAATTCATAAACACATATTTAGGGCATTTTACAAACTAGCCCTCATATTTTCACATTTCGACACTTTAGTCCACATTTCACAGAATCACAAAATACACATAATTTGTTTGTACACAAGCTTAACCAAATTTTCATGGCTCTAAAACAAGTCCACACATTTCATTTATTTCACATTTTAGTCCTTCAAAATAACATTTTCACTAATTAGCTCAATTTACTCAAATCCAACTAAAATTCAAAGACAAAACATGTAAACTCAACATCAAACTTTCATATTTCACCATATAGCAACACAAAACTCATGAATTCATCCATGACACATTTTCATATCATCAACAAAATCAGAAATTGAGGCATGGGCTTTATAGTACACTTAGCAACGATTACAAAAACGTAGAAATTATCAAAAACCGAAGCAAAAACATACCTCAATCAAAGAATACAATGGCCTTACCGTAGGTGTTCTTCTTCTTTTATTTTCTTTGCTATTTTCGGCTATGAAACATGAATAATGGCTTTATTTTATGCATTGTTTTATTTAACTAATACTTATTAAACAAATACCCATTTTACCCTTTATTTAAACATATAAAAATCATTTGAAATAAGGCCATATATGTCCATTAATAAAGTAAATGGCATAATAACCACATAAGGACCTTTCTATTATAAATCCAAGTCAAATAAGCACTAGCACATAGCTTTTACCTTTTACGCAATTTGGTCCTTCTTGCAAATTAAGCACACAAATAGTTAAATTTCCACAAGAGACTTTCACACATATCAATTCACTTACCATATACAAGGAAATTAATATTAAAATATTTTTTCAACTCGAATTTGTGGTCCCAAAACCACTATTTCGACAAGCGTCAAAATCGAGCTATTACAGTTCTCCCCCTTAAGGATTTTCGTCCTCGAAAATCTTACCAATAAATAGATTTGGATATTGTTGTTTCATAGCATCTTCAGGCTCTCACGTGGCCTCTTCAATACCGTGCTGATGCCACATCACTTTAACTAACGGAATCTTCTTATTACGTAACTCCTTAACCTCTCGAGCTAAGATTCGAAACGGCTTTTCTTCGTAGGTCATATCAAACCGAATTTCAATCTCAGATGAAGGAATTACATGTGAAGGATCAGATCTTTACCGTCGAAGCATCGATACATGAAACACATTATGTATCTTTTCTAACTCAGATGGTACCCTCAATCTATAAGCAACCGGCCCAACTCACTCGATGATTCCATACGGCCCGATAAATCTCGGACGCAATTTTCCTTTTCTACAAATCGAAGCACTTTCTTCCACGGAGATACTTTCAAAAACACTTTCTCACCGATATCAAACTTAATATCTTTTCTTTTCAAATCTGCATATGATTTCTGTCGATCAGAAGCGGCTTTCAAACTATCTCGGATCACTTTCACTCTCTGTTCAGTTTCTTTTATCAAATCAACCTCGTGAATCTCATTTTCACTGAGCTCTATCCAATACAAAGGTGTACGACATTTACGACCATATAAAGCTTTGTATGGTGCCATTTTGATGCTCAACTAAAAACTGTTATTATAAGCGAATTCAATCAAAGGTAAATATTGTTCCCACGTACCTTCAAACTCAAGAATGCAACATCTCAACATATCCTCAAGTATCTGAATAATCCGTTCAAATTGACCATCTGTTTGCGGATGATAAGCAGTGCTAAAATGCAATTTAGTACCCAGAGCATCTTATAATTTCTTCCAAAATCGTGACATGAATCTCGAATCTCTGTCTGATACTACAGACAATGGCACACCATGCAATCTTACTATATCAGAAATGTATAATTCAGCTAATCTATCAAGTGAATAATCAGATTGAATGATCAACTACAACCCAAATGGCATCTTTCTTCCTCGGAGATAGAGGTAAACCCGACACAAAGGCCATGGTCACTCGAGCCTATTTCCACTCTGGAATCAAAATCAGTTGTAGTAACCCAAATGGAACTTGATGTTCAGCTTTAACTTGCTGACAAATCAAACATTTAGAAACAAATTCAGATATATCTCTTTTCATTTCGAACCACTAATAATGTTGTTTCAAGTCATTGTACATTTTAGTACTGCCTGGATGCACAGATAACTGACTACTGTGAGCTTTACTCAAAATCATTTGAATTAACTCGGGATTTCTTGGAATGCAACTCCTATCTCAAAATCTTAAACAATTATCTTTATCAACTCTGAATTCTGAATCAGTCTCTAATTACATTGAGCTCGTTTAGCTAAAATCTCATTATCAATTTTCTGAGCTTCAGTAATCTGTTGTAAAAACAAAGGTCTTGCTTTCAATTCAGCTAAAACTGAACCATCATCAGACAAAACTAAATGAGCATTCTTCGCACACAGAGCAAATAACGATTTTCGAATCAAAGCATCTGCAACAACATTTGCTTTTCCCGGGTGATAATCAATCACAAGTTTGTAGTCTTTCAACAATTTTAACCATCTTCTCTGTCACAAATTCAAATCTTTCTGAGTCATCAAATATGTTAAACTCTTATGATCAGAAAACACATGACCTTTTTCCCCAAATAGATAGTGACGCCAATTCTTCAAAGAAAATACAATGGTAGCTAACTCAAGGTTGTGCGTCAGATAGTTCTTCTCATGTGGCTTCAACTGTCTCGAAGCATAAGCAACAACTTTTCCTTCTTACATTAATACACAACCGAGTCCATTCAATGAAGCATCACTGTAAACAACAAATTTTTTACCTGATTCAGGTTATACCAAAACCGGAGCTTTAGCTAACAAAGCTTTTAACCGATCAAAACCTTTTTGACATTTCTCAGACTATTCAAATTTCACATCTTTCTAAAGCAATTTTGTCAACGGAGTTGCTATCACAGAGAAATCTTTTACGAATATTCTATAGTATCTAGCAACTCCCAGAAAACTGCGGACTTCAAAAACATTTCTCGGAGGTTTCCAATCCAAAATAGCTAAAATTTTACTCGAATCAACTCGGATACAGGAGGCTGACACAATATGACCCAAGAAACCAACTTCTTGCAACCAGAACTCACACTTGCTGAATTTTGCATACAACTGTTTATCTCGCAAAGTTTGTAGCACTATTCTCAAATGCTTGGCATGTTCAGATTCATCACGTGAATAAATCAATATGTCATCAATGAATACTACAACAAATTGATCTAAATACAGCCTGAAAATTTTATTCATCAAATCATAAAGATAGCAGGCGCATTAGTCAATCCTAAAGGCATAACTAAAAATTCATAGTGGCCATACCTCGTTCTGAAAGCAGTCTTCGGAATATAAAAATCTTTCACTCTCAGTTGATAATAACCCGATCTCAAATCTATTTTCAAAAAAACAGTAGCTCTTTTCAACTGATCGAATAAATCATCAATTCGGGGCAGGGGATACCTATCCTTGATGGTCACTTTATTCAACTGACGATAATCTATACACATTCTCATCGTACCATCTTTCTTTTTCACAAATAAAACTGGAGCACCTCAAGGTGAGAAACTCAGTCTAGCAAATCTTCGATCGGCCAATTCTTGCAACTGAGACTTTAATTCTTTTAGTTCAGTCGAAGCTCTTCTATACAGAGCAATCGAAATTGGAGTAGTACTGGGTATCAATTCTATGCCAAATTTTACCTCTCTTACTGGAGGTAATCTCAGAAGTTCTTCAGGAAACACATCAGGAAACTCACAGATGACAGGTATAGATTCAACTTTATTTTTTGACACTTTCGAATCAATCACATAAGCAAAGTAGGCTTCACAACCCTTTCTTACAATACTTAAAGCTTTCATCGAAGATATTACAGTAGGCAATCCATTCAAATCACTAGATTCAATTCTGACTATTTCATCATTCTTGCATCTCAAATCAATAGTTTTCTGTTTACAATTCACCACAGCATCATGCAAAGTTAACCAACCCATTGCCAGAATAATATCAAACTCATCAAAAAGTAATAGCATCAAATCAGCCGGAAAACAATTGTCTCGAAACATTAACGGACAATTCCTGCAGACTTTATCAACTGAAACACATCTGCCTAGAGGGTTTGAAACTCTAATTACAAATTCAGTAGACTCTAAAGACAAAGTCTTACTATTCACTAAGTTCATGCATATATACGAATGTGTTGATCCAGGATCTATCAAAGCAATCACATAAGAATCATAGAGAGTAAATGTACCCGTAATCACATCTGGCAATGAAGCTTCCTCACGAGCTCGAATAGCATACGCTCTAGCAGGTGCACGAGCCTCAGATCTAACAGCTGTGTCTTTCGTTCCTCTTTGACTACCACTTACATTTCCCATATTTCTGGGAGGTCTACCACGAGAAACATTATCACTCTGTCTCAGATTCTAAACATTATCTTTTCCAGCTAAATCTGGGGAGTCTTTAATAAAATGGTTTCTCGAACCACAACTATAATAAGCTCGATTATTACTTTTTCCCCAGCATTCACCAAAGTGTCATCTTCTACATTGCTCACATTCAGGCCTTTCATTCATTGCATTATCAACACTACCAACAGACGTGGCTGAAGATTTGTAATTCGATTGCGATCTAACACGATCTCTATTCAAATATCCCACACTAGCCTTTGAACGGCTTTCATCATCTCTAAACTTTTTGGACCCAGACTGAAATGATTTACCCGATGATCTCTTTTGTACCTCTCTAGCTTCAAAATTAGCCTTTCTTTTCTCTTTCCTAAGATCTTCCGCTTTACATGCTCGTTCAATAAGCACTACGAATTCTTTGATTTTCAGAATCCCAACTAACAAGCGAATATATTCGTTCAAGCCGTCTTCAAAGCTCTTGCACATTATTGCTTCTGAAGATACACATTCACGGGCATACTAACTCAACCGTACAAATTCTCGCTCGTATTCTGTAATAGACATACGACCTTGCTTAAGCTCAAGAAACTCTTTACATTTCTGATCAATAAATCTCTGACTGATGTATTTCTTTCAAAATTCAGCTTGGAAGAAATCCCATGTAACCCGTTCACTTGGAACCACTGATGTCAAAGTCTTCCACCAATGATACGCCGTGTCTCTCAAAAGTGAAACAGCGCATTTTATAAATTCTTCAGAACTCAAGGATAATTCATCAAACACTCTTATTGTGTTATCTAACCAGAACTCAGCCTTTTCCGCATCATCACTTGTTGTAGCTCGGAATTCTTCAGCTCCATATTTTCTAATCTTGCCAACTGGTGGTCTACTCAACTGTACTGGATTCACTCGTGGCACATCCGAAGTTTGAGGAGGATTATCCGGGGGTGGAAGTTGTTGTACATTCGGATTGGTTCTAATATATTGGATGAACCAATCGTTAATTATCTGATAGAATGCTTCCTTAGCCTCGCTGTCACGGTTACTCATAGCCGGTCGGGAATCATCTTGCACCGCCCCTTACGCGGGAGCAGGCGCATTGCTTTCAACATCGTCAGCTACAGCTCTATCGGGATCCATTTTCTATATAAAAGCACATTTCAATGTCAGGAGTCATCACCCTATCACAGGTTCAGATATATGACATGTATAGCTAGACTCACATACGCTATGGTAGTCCTAGAACCGACTAAACCATTACTCTGATACCAACCAAGTGTAACACCCCTAACCCGTATCCATCGCCAAACTAGGGTTAAGCGGCATTACCAAACATATCGAAACACTTCGCATTCATTTCACAAATATCATAGCATCATAGTCAAACATCAACATAAGTCCCTTTCTTAGGTCAATGAGACCTTAAACATATATTAGGAAGAGGTCGGGACTAAACAGTACATGTTCACTACTTTCAACACTTAGAAAATTTTTCAATTCTATTGAGGTCACACGCCCATGTGTCCAGGCCGTGTGCCTCACACGGGCATCAGACACACCCATGTGAACCAGCCATGCCAAAACAAGGTGACCATACTGACTTTCACCCACGACAAATAGGCATGCCCGGTGCTATGGCCCTATGATACTAAGCTAGCTACTGACTCTAGCCCACGGCCATATGACACGCCCATGTGGCAAGGCCGTGTAATTTTAAGAGAATACTGCTTTTCTTACATGGCCACAAGGCACGCCCGTGTCCCCTGACCGTGTGGCATAATGCAGACTTAGTTTAAGCCAACTTGCCACCCATTATGGGTCAACCTACAACAAGGAAATAAACATATATGTTTGTTCAATCCAATCAACCATTCTTTAAGCTAAAACATAGATCATTCATGCCATAGTTGTAACACCCCTCACCCGTATCCAACGCCGGGACAGGGTTCGAGGTGTTACCTGATTTAAACTCAATCAATCACACAAAAACCAAGCCGTAAAATTTTGATCAATCTAAAAAATTTTCTTGTCACATGCAATCTGTCCCATATACGGGCTTATGAGGCCCAAAATATACATTCGAGGTGGTTTGGGACCCAATCGAGAACTCATGAAAAACTTAGTAAATCTCTTGCATCAAGGCTTCATACGCCTGTGTGGGTATAGAGCACACGCCCGTGTGCTAGGGACACGCCCGTGCCCCGAACCCGTGTCCAAAAACCTGGAATTCTACCAAAACCACACGACCAAGGCACAAGCCCGTGTCCTATGACTGTGTCCTTTACACGGCTGAGACACATGGCCGTGTCTCTTGCCCGTGTACTACTACCATGCATACTGACTTGAAAAACTTAGGTGTAGTGGACACACGGTTGGACAACACACCCATGGGGGTAGACCGTATGTCACACACAGTCTAGACACACGCCCGTGTGTCTACCCGTGTGGACAATTACAAGGTGATTTTCCAAGCCATTTGTCACCCTCGCAACATGTGCACACATACTTATCCAATAACATACAACATGGCATAAATGAGCTTTTAAACATCTACAAACATGTTATGCTCAAGTCATTTTCTTATGCAATAAATATCATAGAATTTGCTCACATCATTACCACATACTAGTCAAAACTATCATTACATCACAAACCTCATATCCATCACTAAGCATACATAATCATTTCCACAAACCATTCATGAGGCATTATTAACTATTTACCAATCACCTAATCTTGCATCAGTTACTAACTCATCAATGAATCTCATTTCAATCTCTAGGCATACATGCTATAAGCCACATCACAAGAGATAGTATCATACATATATATGAATAAACATCTAGGCCCACAACATCATTAGCCAATATAGGCCAATTCACATGGCTACAACACTTTATCAATACAAGCTAAGACCTTTGGCTGAATCATAATATCACTTACTCAACATTAAAACCCTATACATGCCATAGACTCGAAACACTAGGATTTGCTTACACCAATAACGTTAACTCGACAGTATGATAATATCTCTGACGGCCTCCAACCCGAGCAAACCTGGCAACCCTAGAGAACATGGGAAAGAAAGGGGTAAGATTTACGCTTAGTAAGTTCATATGAAAACAATTAGCAGCTCATTTACATGTTTTGTCAATGTTTTATCAATGTTTACAACATATACTCAAGTTCATGACAAGCTATCTTCCTGAGAAACAGTCACTAAATTATTTATATCTGGAGCTAAGAAAGTCCAAATTAAGTTTCGTTAATTTTACATGAAACTAGACTCGTGTATCTTTCTACAATTAATTTTCCAGAATTTTTGGTTTAGCCAATTAGTACAGTTTATTCCTCAAAGTTACCCCTGTTTCACCGTCTCACAGTTTAGACCTTTTTTCATTAAAGTCCAATTATCTCATAGCACAGGACTCAAATAATGTTCTCATCTATTTATCTTGAAACTATACTTATTGAGGATTCTAAGAATATAAATTATAACTCATAGACATTTTTTTACAATTTATAATGATTTTTTAAATTCAGAACAGGGGACCTCGAAGTCATTCTGACTCTGTCCCATGTAACTTTGAATATCTCATTATAGGAAATTCTTTTGCTTACATGGTTTCTTTTATAAGAAACTAGACTCAATAATATTTATTCTCATATTTTATTCAACTCTAAATCATTTTCCACTATTTTTAGTGTATTTTCAAAGTTACACTACTGCAGTAACTCAAATCTGTCAAGGCTAAGTTACTCATAAGCTTAGTGTACATACTTGTACAACTTGCAACATAACTCAAGTACATACCTGTACCAACTCGTATTAAAGTATATAATCATACCTTCTTTAACATGCCCCCTTAGGGCTTTCATCACATCATCCATTTCATTACCCGTTGAATACTCGGGATGCTAAAGGATGTTCGGAATTATCATACGCCGAATAGAATGCCCAAGGCCATGTCCCTCACATGGTCTTACATGGATCCACATATCGTTGTCATATCCCAGATATAGTCTTATACGAGGTTTCATGTTAGTGCTGATGCCATGTCCCGGACATGGTCTTAAACTAGCACACATATCATCACATTTTCATTGAATCCTTACAAGCCAATTCCAATAGAGGCATACATCCACATTTTGTACAATATCAAGTATTAAGCACATCATAATGAAATTTAGCATTACTTCCATACGAACTTCTAATATTTTAGGCCATACATTTAAGGCCATAACAATAAAGAATTTTAATTCAAGCATGATATTGCATTATTGTTACCATACAAACTTACCTCGATACCACAAAGGTGAAAAGGACGTAATCATCCCTTAATCTATTTCTTTCTGTTCTAAGTCCAAATCTCGATTTTCAACATCTAAAACATCACATTTAGCTTATTAAAACAATGTACTAATCAAATTAGTCCATTGACAACTTTGGAAAAATTTACAATTTTGCCCCTCTATTTTGCCAAAATTAACAAATTGCCCCTAGGCTCGAAAAATTATTTTTATTCAATTTCTTTACTCAATAAGCCTAGATGAACCATTTTCATAACTATGGCAACTCACAAAAATCATTATTACACACACTAACACCTTATCTTACAACTTGGCAAACTAGCCCCTTTTTAAGGTGTTTTCATGCAATTTCTTTCACAAAGGTTGTTTATTAGACAACTACAACTCATATTCTTCCATAAAAACTCAGCAAACAACACATATACTCTCATGGTAAAACCCTAGACTCTTCATCATTTTGCAAACTAGACCCCTCATATGAAAGCTCATGCTTTAGGGGTTCTAAAAATGTAAAAATCATCAAGAAACAACCAAAGATCACTTACTTGTTAGGGCTTAAAGTGGCTGAAAGTTTAAAACTCAAAACCCCCATTCTTTGCTGCCATTTTCGTGAAGAAGAAGAAGAAATGAAAGAGAAATGACATTTTATTTCTTTTTCCTTATTTTATTACAAATTAGTCAATTAAAACACCTAAAAGCCATAAATTTTGGCTTTTTGACCAATTGGTCTCTCCTTGGCCGGCCACACACTTAAAAAAGGTCTAATTGCCCTTTAAATGCCTCCAATTTTAGTTCTCTAGTCTATTAACACATTTAGGCATTATCACACAACTTTTACCTTTTATGCGATTTAGTCCTTTTTCGAAATTGGACTAGAAATCGCTAAAATTAACTTACCAAAATTTACATGCACTTATAAAATTATATTATAACACATAAAATAATACTAAAATAATTTTATCTGGCCTCAGAATAGTGGTTTCAAAACCACTGTTCTGACTAGGCCCAAAATCGGGCTGTTACAATAGTTGCAAATTAACATCACATATCATAAGTCTTTCTCAACCATAAGTTCAAACACAATTTAGTCAAATCACATGGCTAAATATATATACATCACAAAACATACTTCACAACTACTAGCCTATACATGCCATACTTCAAATATTTACATTTTCAAAAGTACCAAAATGAGATCGATAGTGTGGTGACGATCCTTGACTATCCCCGAGCCTTCAGTAGCTACGATAACTGTAAAACAGATAGTAATCACACAGAGTAAGCTTTCAAAAGCTTAGTAAGCTCGTACTCAAAACATTCATAGTATATAAACATAAAATGATAACCTATGAGTATTTGCACAATTTCAATCCAGAAAACTATATCAATTCAATGATTCATATATATAACATCATCTACCACTTAGGCATTATACATACCTGAAGCTTCCCGTGCTTATTCACTTTTGTACTTACCTCATGATGAATGTTCTAAAACTTTCCACAAGTTATTCGTGTTTTACACATCAGCACATTTAGTGCTATAAGGTTAGCCGAAGTTAAATATTTCCGCACACTTAGTGCCATCTTGAATAACCGAGACTAAGACGGTATCGCACACTTAGTGCCTCAAGTAGCCGAAGCTAGTTAAATCACACACTTAGTGCCAAAGCTTCCGATCCATCACCATATTATCCAATTCAATTATATACAACTTATGTAGAATAAAGGCATCAAAACTTACTTAACATCACATTTTAAGTACAAACTTACCTCGTACTCGGAATTTGTCGACTCGGACTATCTACTCGATAACCTTCGACTTTCCTCGATCTAAGTCCGAATTCCTCCTTTCTTGATCTAAACGTATTCAAAATTAACCCTTTTATTCACCAAATAATTCAATTCAATTCATAAACACATATTTAGGGCATTTTACAAACTAGCCCTCATATTTTCACATTTCGACACTTTAGTCCATATTTCACAAAATCACAAAATACACATAATTTGTTTGCACACAAGCTCAACCAAATTTTCATGGCTCTCAAACAAGTCCACACATTTCATTTATTTTACATTTTAGTCCTTCAAAATAACATTTTCACTGATTAGCTCAATTTACTCAAATCTAACTAAAATTCAAAGATAAAACATGTAAACTCAACATCAAACTTTCATATTTCACCATTTAGCAACACAAAACTCATGAATTCATCCATGACACATTTTCAAATCATCAACAAAATCATAAATTGAGGCATGGGCTTTATAGTACACTTAGCAACAATCACAAAAATGTAGAAATTATCAAAAACCGAAGCAAAAACATACCTCAATCAAAGAATACAATGGCCTTACCATAGGCGCTCTTCTTCTTTTATTTTCTTTTCTATTTTCGTCTATGAAACATGAATAAAGGCTTTATTTTATGCATTGTTTTATTTAACTAATACTTATTAAACAAATTCCCATTTTACCCTTTATTTAAACATATAAAAATCATTTGAAATATGGCCATATATGTCCATTAACTAAGTAAATGGCATAATAACCACATAAGGACCTTTCTATTATAAAGCCAAGTCAAACAAGCACTTTTAACATCTAGTACATAGCTTTTACCTTTTACGCGATTTGATCCTTTTTGCAAATTAAGCACACAAACAGTTAAATTTCCACACGAGACTTTTACACATGTCAATTCAGTTACCATATACATGAAAATTAATATTAAAATATTTTTCCAACTCAAATTTGTGGTCCCAAAATCACTATTCCGACTAGGGTCAAAACCGAGCTATTACATAATATAAACTCATGGAGTGATGTCGGGATTCCAGTCCAGGATAAATCCCTTGTAGCAACAAACACTCTTAATGAGCTTGGATCTGAATTACCAGTCCAGGCTAAATTCTGACCCTAATCGAATTACCCATCCAGGCTAAATCCTTAATGCACACATATTCTTCGAGAGGCTCAATCACTCAAGGAACACTCATCCGAGCTAGATCCTTTCTATATTTGAGATCAACAGATTACCCGTCCGGGCTAAATCCTTTTTTGCAACACATGCAGGATCTCAAGTCATGTAAGCCATGGTTTATCCATCGAATTTCCCTTTTAACTTCAACCGGGATTTTCTCTTTTCATCAAGTATCTCATTATGCATAGCTGATCATGCAATGTACATCCAATTCAACACATTTCCATGTTTATTTAGACATTAGTCCATGAAAAATTCATTTTACAATTATATTTAGACATTAGTCCATGAAAAATTCGGGCTAAAATGGGGAAAATACCAAGTTGTGGACGAAATGGTAAAAGTAGTCATTTTCGCATACGAGGTAAGTTCATATGAATGTTGGTAACATAGTTATTATTTTAAATGTTTTAATGTTATTTAAATGAAATGATAATTATTATGAAATATTATACTGTGATAATTGTTTGTTAATATGTCAAATTATGTGATATACTTGGAAATGTGAAATACTACCGAGTATCGGTAACGGCATTCCGTAGAAGATGGTTGAGACACATGATTGGGAAAAAGGTCCCGTTGAACCTTAGGAATGGATTAGGATACAAGTGACATATCACTAGGATATTTGGGCATCCGAACTCGTTGAGTTGAGTCTGAGTTCACTTATGGAAGCGAATGTCTGAACTCGTTGAGTTGAGTCCGAGTTCGAGAGATGTAACTAGGCATCCGAGCTCGTTGAGTTGAGTCCGAGTTCACTTATGGATGCGAACACCTGAGCTCGTTGAGTTGAGTCTGAGTTCACTTATGGGCGGGTTACATTGTAGCTTGGCTACATATGTGGCACTTATGTGCAAACTTTCCATGTATCCGAATTATATTCCGATGTGTTCAACGGGTAAAATTCTACTCAAATGGAGGAATACTCGAGATGAAAGGGACGTATTGGTAAGCTTTGTGAAATGAATACTTTGAACAGGTATGTACTTAACCCTCGGGTTGAAAACTCGATATAACAACAATATGGTAAGATGATAAATGAAAATGTGATATGAATGTCTTGGTGATGATTCTGCAAATGATGTTTTATGTTTGCTTATATGGTTATGTTACTTGCTATTTGCATGTGAACTTATTAAGCATTTATGCTTACTCCCTCCTTTTCATTCCTTGTAGTTTTGACAAGACAGCTCGAAAATCGGGAATGGTCGGAGGCTCGCTCACACTATCCGTATACCATCTTGGCATAATGGCTTGTATATTTTGAGTATGGCATGTATAGCATTATAATCATTTTGTATATATGGTCTTATGATATGGTTATTGAGTGGTATGTAAATGCTTGGTAATGATTAGACATTGGAATGGCTAATCATGATCATATTTGGTGTTATGTATGCTAAATTGCTAGCTAATCCATGGAAACCATGAAATAGGTAAAATTTACCATAAAATAGATTCAGACAGCAGCAGTGACGTGAGTTTGAAAAATCACTAATAATAGTATAGATACAATTAGATGATGAATAATATATGGAATCGAAGCTTGATGAGTTTATTTTCATATGGATGGAACAAAATAGGTATATGAGTTATATTTTATGAGATGTTTAAATTTTTGTGAAATAGGGCCAAAGCGATTTCTGGATCCCCTGTTCTGACTTTGGAAACTCACCATAAATTTTTCAAAGATAATTATAAGTCATGATTTATATGTACAGATTCCTTATTGAGCCTAGTTTTATTAGAAACAAACGACATAGTCATTGAAACTCTGTACAAGGAGATATCTGATTCGTAATACACAGAGGTCAAAGCAGTCAAACTCTGAAACAGGGGAGACTTTAACTAATAAACTGTACTAATTTGCTTGACCACAAATTCTATAAAAAAAATTAGTAAATAGATATATGAGTCTAGTCTCAGGAAAAATTTACAGAATTGGATTTCAAGTTTCCTAACTCGAGATATGAATTTTTAAGCGACTATGACGCAGATTGTTAGCTTGACTGAAAATTTTAAAAATAAATTGTTTGAGCTGTTTAAGTAATGAATTAAGTCTGTTAATACCTCGTGTTCGACTCCGGCAACGGTCTCAGGTACGGGGCATTACAGAATTCTAGCTATATTAAATGCTAAAGCGAGGTTTTCCTTGAGAAACCAAGAAGCTTAGAAATGTGATGGTGAATGGTAATCTAAATGAGTTCAGAGTGAATTTACTTCTGATGTTGAATTTTAGGCCAGACGTGACTTCTATTATTATTGTTATTTCGAGATAGAATCTGTGTACAGTAATCCAGAGTCTATGTAGAAATTTTGTTATGAGGCTCAGTGTGGCACGTTTGTTCATCCAAGAGTAATAAAATGTGCAGTTATATAAGTAGATGTGCTAGTGATTGTGAATGTTATACTTTAGAATCTGTATTCAAATGGCGATATGTTAAGAGATAAGAGTCTAAAATCAAGTGTATTTAGGACTAATACAATCAGTGATTGTGCGAGAGTGATAATGAGATTGAGTTACTATAGATTTCATATTAGGATTGTCATTCTCTCTGGAAAGGGAGATGTTATTTGGATTGTGGTCAATTGTTTGGCAAAAATTTGCATGTTTGTTTCAGTATGTACAGAGTTCTTAATTGACAGATCAACTGAGCTATGTGTTCTTGAGAGAATAATTTAGAATTTTGACAATATGTTCCGACACTGTGTTCTAAAGTTCAAAGTTTATTGGAAAGAGATATACGAGGTGAAATCAATTTGTGACTCTGAGAAATTAGTGAAAGTGATTCAAAAGAGTTGGAAGCAACATCTTCTAGTAAGATTTTCAGAGACGAAAATCCCTAAAGGGGGAGCGTTGTACTAGCTCAATTTTGGGCCTAGTCAGAACAGTGGTTTCGAGACCAAAAATTTGACGTAATAAAATTTATTTTTATTATGTTTTTATGGTTTACAATTTTACAGAATGATTTGTGAAAATCTCATTCGAAAATTTTGACATTTGGGCACTCAATTTAGTCAAAAGGACTAAATTGTAAAAAGTGCAAAAGTTGAGTTCTACATGAGGTGTCCAATTGTTATGAAATTTTAAATTTGAGGTCCTTATATAGTAATTAGACCATTGGTTAAGTTGGTAGGCAAAAACGGACATGGTTAGGCATGTTTCCAAAGTTTTTCATTAAGGGCATTTTGGTTATTTAGTTATTAAAATGAATTAAAAACAAAATTAAAAGCCAATTTTTGTCCATCTTCAACTCCTTGGCTGAAACATGCATGGAGAAACCATGGCTAGGGTTTTCAAGCTTCCAAGCTCGATTGTAAGTCCGTTCTAGCCCCATTTTTAATGATTTTTACGTTTTTGAAATCCTCGTAACAAGATCTATCTATTTATACCATTTATTTGAGCAAGGTTTTATGTTTAAAAATTTACCGATGTGTGTCATGCATGTGTTTTGATGTTTCATGGTAGCTTATGAAAGTGTAAGAAACGACTTTTACTAAGTGATTTTCACTGAAAACGTCCAAAAAGACTAAATTGTAAAAGTTATAAAATATGTAGTAAAAGTGTGTTTTAATGGAAATTGTGGGTTGTTATAGTTATGAAAATGATTTGGCTAGGCTTGTATGATAAAGAAATTGAACAAAAATCATTTTACGAGCCTAAGGGCAAAAGTGTAAATATGAAAAGTTTAATGGCAAAAATGTAATTTTTCCATAGTATGATTTTTGGGTCACCTTGAACAATGTGACTAATAATTGGGCTAAATGTGATGTTATAGATCAAAGAAAACGAGATTTGGGCCTAGAAAGAGGGAAAACGAGTAATTGACGGTTAGGTCCATCTTTGTCATTTTTGGTGTCGAGGTAAGTTCATGTGTAAATAATGCAATATAATGATCATATTTTTAATGCTTTATTAATGTATGAGTTTCTATGTTTAAATTATTATGATGAGTGCATGAACGATGTTATGGATTATGAGAATGACATTGTAAACGAGTTCGACAAGGATGTGACATTGAGAAAATCCTGTTTGAACCTTAGGAATAGTTTAAGATACAAGTGACATGTCACTAGGAACCATGTGATTTATGATCTCATGAGATATGTGATATATGTTTATGTGGTTCCAGGTGCTGGTCTTGTATGTCCTACCGGTGGCTGGGTTGTCCGACATGTGTTGCGGATACCTGACAGCTTGTGTGCGCAGACCGTGTAGCTTCGTCCTGATTGACAGCTTGTGTAAGCAGACACGTGAGTAGCTCGAGAATGAGCTTTTATGTGTTTTGTGATATGAGGTAGCTTTAGCTATTTATGTGGCACTATTGTGCGAGCCTTCCGTGTATCCAATAGTATTCCAAGTGTTCAACGGGTAAATCAAAGATGAATATGAGAACGAAATTACTACGAGTAAATAGGCATGTACATAAGCCTATAATTGTAAATTCATGATTATTGGGGAAATAATTGTTTATTACCCATTGTGATTGATAGTGTACATACTTGTGATGTTGGATATAGGATAAATATAAATGATGATCACCTGTTAGGCTTTTGGGCTGAATTGTGATGTGATCCAATATGTTTACATGCTTAAATTGTATTTCAACGGGTATGTTAAGAACGAGAAAGTATGTTACTATATTACGAGTGATACAGGTATGTACATTGAACTCATGTGAAGTGAATTTGGTATATGATGAATTCTTGGTAAGAATGTACACGAACAAGTTATGCTTGTGAAACATTGATAACCTTGTGACAAATGATCTATATTTATGATGAATGGATGCATGATAAGATTTTATAATGATCATGTGATAGGCTTATGAGCCTAATTGATTTGTGATATAGTACGATTCATTTATTTAAACTTTGTTTCACTGGATATGAGGAAAAGAAAGACAGGCATAATTGTCGAATAATGTCATTATAAGAATATAGTAAGATACGAGCTTAGAAAAGTGAAAGGTGGTTGAACTATATGTTGAAATTATGATTACTCATAAATAATGTACATGTGATTAAGAGGAAGGAAATAACTTGTTACTTAATGTGATATGTTATAATGGGGAGACTATAGTGGCCAGGCTAATGCCAAGGCATGTAAATGGTGTTTATGAGTTAAAGGAGTAAGCACTACGAACGAATAAGTGAAAACTTTCAGATTGAATGCCTATTGTAATAATAGTATTCTTCTGGATGGATAAAGTAAATGAATGTTAATAGTTGTTATTTATTTGCATATGAACTTACTAAGCTTCAAAGCTTACCCCCCTTCCTTTCCCATCTCTTATAGGTTAATTTAGCTAGCTCGGGTTGGAGACCGCCGGAGATGCCATCACACTATCAAGCTATCATTGGGTATAATTGAACGCAAGTATTTTATGTTTATGGCATGTATAGGGACTTTGTCTTTGATTAATTATGTCATTATTAATGTGGCCAAATGTGTTGGCTTAGAATGATTTATGGTCTAATTTGTTTTTAGCTATATGAATGATGGCTTATGTTGATTATATGATTATGTATGTACTTATGTCTTTGAGATGTGATTTGTGATTGTGTGTTTGTGATAGGTTATGTTATTAGTGATGAATGCTTGATGATTTAATTGGGATTTGTTTTGTATGATGATAACCATGGCTTAAATGAGAATTGGTAAGTTGGGTTTGACAAAATATGAAGTTTTTTGCATGCATAAGCAAAGATGAAATGATCATGATCATGCCTTGTTTGTGTATGTTTAAGTACTCGATTATGCCATGTTAATTTCCTTTGTATGTGTTTGTGCAAATAAGGGTGGAAATTGGCTTGAAAAATAGCCTCAAAGTTGTCCACAAGGGTAGATACATGGGCATGTGTCTAGGCCGTGTGTGACGCACGGTCTGCCCCAGGGGCGTATATTTCGGCTGTGTCCCCTGTACCCTAGTTAGGTAAAACAGAATGCCCAATGGTAAACATAGGGGCAGAGACACGGCTGTGTGTCTCGGTCGTGTGAGAGGCATGGCCTTAGGACACAGGCGTATGACTTGGCCGTGTGACCCTATTTTGTTCATGATGTCATAAACAGAGAGTTACACGGGTTAAAGACACAGGCGTGTCCCAAGCCACACAAGCGTATGTGGCCACATGGCTTTCCCACACGAGCGTGTAACTCCCCAAAATAAGAAAATTTTCTAAGTGTTGCAAAAGTTCCAAAAGTTATCGGTTTAGTTTCGAACCACACCCAATGTATGATTTGGGCCTCGTGGGCCCGTATAAGGGATGTTATGCATGTGAATGAAATGTTTTAAATTTGGATGGAAATTCATGTCTCGGTTTTGTATGTTTATGTGAGTTTATGTCCGGTAATGCCTCGTACCCTATTCCAGCGTCGAATACAGGTAAGGGTGTTACAACTTGGGCCAATTTGACCCTCTTATTAAACATAAACAAATTAAATTGAAATTAAAATTAAAAATTCTTTTTGTGCTACTTAGAAAAAAATTTCTCGAAAAATTACATCAAATTAAATTTCCAGGAAAGTTGTCATATTGAATTTTGCCCCCTCTACTAAAAATGGGCAAATTATCCTCTGTACATTAAATCAAAGAGTAAACCGATCATGTCTATAAAAATTTCATCAATTTCTACTGTTAAAGATTGACATGACTAACATAGTAACCAAACAGTAACATGTGGCATGCCACATGTACCTCATGCTAACATACAAAAACCAGTTTTTTAACAATAGAAATGGATGAAATTTATAACAGAAGGACCATTTTACACTTTGATCCAACGTATAGGAACTAATTGGCCCATTTTTTGAGTAGAGGGGGCAAACTACAATTTGGCTTCTAGTATAAAGGCCATCATGGTACTTTTACCTCTTTCCAGTTTGGTAAGCTCCTTCCATCCAAAGGCATACAGGAAGCACCAACAATAAAGTAAACTTTGTTTTGAAAGATCATAGATGTTAGGCAAGAATAAGAGTTTGTTTGTATTGAGTTGGTAGAAGAACATCATTAGATTGGGCAATGTTCAAGAATAAAGAAGTCTATGGGATGCTCGGCATTACTCCACATCATCACTATGAGCATAAAGCATTGACTAAAAACACAACATTGGGATAAGGATGAAATGCAATAGTCTAACCATAAAGAAAACACAAGAAAAGTAGATGAAATCATAAATCTTTGGAGGGATCACAAATGGTCTCACTTAAGTTCCAATCTCCTTAAACAAAATTAATTTAATATACTTAAGTCAAGATAAATAATTTCTAAATTTTTTATTTATTAAAAATAAAAATAAGAAAAATCAAGAGTACGTTAAATTGAAAGAGGTTTCAAGTCGCTCAACTTCACCATCCCAATAGTGTTTGAGACTTTGACCATTAACTTTAAATGTAGCTCCCTTGTTTTTGTGTAATTTTACTGCTCGATATGGATAAACTTTGTGGATGTTGTAAGGTCTAGTCCATCGAGATTTGAGTTTCCCAGGAAATAACCTTAGTATCAAATTGCACAACCAAAGTTTTTTACCTTCTCTAACTTCATGAGGTTGTATACAGTTGTCATGCCATCTCTTAGTATTTTCCTTA
This sequence comes from Gossypium hirsutum, assembly GCF_007990345.1. Classification (NCBI taxonomy): domain Eukaryota; kingdom Viridiplantae; phylum Streptophyta; class Magnoliopsida; order Malvales; family Malvaceae; genus Gossypium; species Gossypium hirsutum. The sequence goes on from NC_053434.1 coordinate 49,205,897, forward strand.
TATATCTTCGCATTCTCATATGAAAATAACCTCAACTCCTCCAACTCGTCAAGTTGTAACATTCTTCTCTCACTGAATTGCTTTAGGTCAAGATTTAATTGTTTCAAAGCCCAGTGAGCTTTATTTTCCAACTCAAACGGAAAATGACATGCTTTTCCAAAAACTAACCTGTAAAGAGCCATTCCTAATGGTGTCTTGAAAGTTGTTTGATAGGCCCATAGAGCATCATCGAGCCTTCAGGATCAATCTCTTCAGTTAGGTCACACCACCCTCTCAAGAATTCCTTTAATCTCATAGTTTATTCGTTCAACTTGCCCACTTGACTGTAGATGATAGGTAGTGGAAATTTTGTGTTTCACATCCTACTTGTCAAGTAACCACTTAAGCCATTTTCTTACAAAGTGAGATCCTTCATCATTAATTATAGATCCTTCATCGCTAATTATAGCTCTCGAAGCCCCAAATCGTGTAAGCACATGCTTACGTAGGAATCACATGACAACCTTAGCATCATTCGTTGGATACTCCTCGACTTCGACCCACTTGGATACATAATCCACAGCTACTGAGATATACATGTCACCATAAGAAGAAGGAAATGGACCTATCAATGCCCCACACGTCAAATAGTTCTACCTCTAGAATGTTAGTAAAGGGCATCGCTTTCTTTCTTGACATGTTCCCAGTTCTCTGGCATCTATGACAATATTTCACATATACATACGCATCCTTAAACACTGTAGGCCAAAAAAATTCAGCTTGTAAGATCTTTGCTACAGTGCAGAAACCACCAAAAATATCTCCACTTGGATATGAATGACAATGGTATAGGATCTCATCAATCTCGCTTCTTGCTATGCACTTCCTCATTAATACCGAGATCGTGAAAGAATTTCTTCCTTTGTTGGTATGTCATTCCGGAAGGTATTATTCCATATGCTAAATAATTCACATAATCAACAAACCAAGGAATTTCATGAATTTGACTTACCTCGAAGATATGCTTATCTAGAAAATTCTCATTTATAGGAACAAGTGAATGAATTACCTTGTTTTGTTCCAACCTTGACAGATGATTAGCTACTTGATTTTCAACTCCTTTTCTATCTTGGATTTCAATGTCAAATTCTTGGAGTAAAAGTATCTATCAAGTTAGCCTCGATTTAGCATCTTTCTTTGTGAGTAAGTATTTAATGGCCACATGATCGGTAAAAATTGTGAGTTTCATACCTATGAGATAAGAATAAAACTTGTCAAAAGAAAAAACTATAACAAAGAATTCTTTTTCAGTTACCATATAGTTAAGTTGGGCTCCTGTCAAAGTTCTGCTTACCTAGTAGATAGGATGAAACATTTTGTTTCTTCTTTGCCCCATCACAACTCCCACAGCAAAATCGCTAGCATCACACATCAACTTAAAAGAAGAGTTCCAATCAGGTGTAATGATTATAGGGTCTAAGATTAACCGATTTTTCACATCTTCAAAAGCATCCAAGCATGTTTTGTTAAATTCAAAAGTGGTGTCCTTCTCTAAAAGCGTACACAAAGGTTTGGAAATTTTTGAAAAATCTTTGATAAACCTTTCGTAAAAACTAGCATGGCCTAAGAAACTTCTAACTCATTTCACACTAATTTGAGGTGGTAATTTTTCATTACGTCCACCTTTACTTTGTCAACTTCAATCCCACTTTTTGGATATTTTGTGTCCTAAGATAATTCCCTCCTTAACCATAAAATGACATTTCTCCTAGTTAAGAATAAGATTTGTCTCCTTGCGCCTCTTAGGTACCTTAGATAAATTACTCAAACAAACATCATAAGTATTACCAAAAACAAAAAAAAATCATCCATTAAAACCTCAACAAAATTTTCTACAATATCAATAAATATTGTCATCATGTATCATTCAAACTGTGCCAAGTGCATTACATAAACCAAAAGGCATTCACCTAAAAGAAAACGTACCATATGAGCAAGTAAAATTCATTTTGTGTTGGTCTTCTAGGGTTACAACTATTTGGTTATATCCTGAATATCCATCTAAGAAACAGTAATATTTGTTCCCTGCCAGTCGGTCTAATATTTGTTCCATAAAATGTAGCAAAAAATGGTTCTTTCACGTACCTTTGTTTAATTTTCTGTATTTAATACAAATTCTCCAACCTGTGACCGTTCTTGTCGGGGTCAACTCGTTATGTTTCTCAAAAATTGTGATTCCACATTTTTTTGGTACACATTGTACCAAACTTACCCACAAACTATCTAAAGGGTAGATAATTCTCGTATCTAACCATTTGATAACTTCTTTTTGAACTACCTCTTTTATCATTGGATTGAGTCTCTTTTTCCTATTGCTTTTACATCTTTCGCCCTCCTCTGAGATAATCTTGTGCATATAGAAGGACAGGCTTATTCCTCAGATATCAGCCATGGTTTAGCCGGTCACCTTTTTAAATTTATTTAGAACTTCAATCAGTTGCTCCTCTTGGTGTTCTGTTAATTCTGCTGAAACAATCACAAGAAAAGTAGAACTATTACCCAAATAAACATATTTAAAATAGGAAAGAAGTACATTTAGTTTAAGTTTGGGTGGTTCCTTGATTGATAACTTTGGTTGTGTGAATTCTCAACCTTCGAACTCTAATAGTTCAAACTGTGCTAGTTGAACATAGTTCCTCGAATTGGCTTCCATCAAAGCCAGACTTTCCTTACCTTATTCATCTTCCAATGGCTCAGAGCCTAAAGTACTTTCCAATGGGTCTTCTAAAAAACTAATATCTTATTCCATAGAAACTAAGGTTTCTAGCTCCTCCATCACTGAACATTCCTCCGTCAAATTAGGAAATTTCATGTAACACTCCTTACCCGTATTCGATGCTAGAACAAGATAGGAGGCATTACCGAACTCACATCACAAGCAATCATACAATTTTGAGTCATAAATTTGTGTCCAAATTAGAACCATTCGCATTTAACCATAAAGTCCCTGATACGAGCCTACAATGCCCAAAACATGCTTTGGAAATGGTTTGGGACTAAACTGAGAAATTTAGAAATTTTTACAAAACATAGAAAATTTTTCCACTAAACAGGGGTCACACGCCCATGTGAATATGGGATACGCTCGTGTGGGTAGGCCGTATGGTCACACACGCCCGTGTCCCAACCCCGTGTAAATCTTTGAATTGTAACCCAAGAACAAATTGAGGTCACGCGGCCAAGTCACACGCCCGTGTGTTAGGTCATGTAGATAATTAATTTTCATAAAATAGGTGCAGATTTTACACGACCAGGGCAAACGCCCGTGTTTGAGGCCGTGCCATCCACACAGCTGAGACACACACCCGTGTCTCTGTCCGTGTGCTCAATTCTAAGCATTCTATTTCCAAAATTAAGGTGCAGGGGACACATGGCTGGATCACATGCCCATGGAGCGGACCGTGTGTCACACACGGCCTAGACACACACCCGTGTGTCTACCCTTGTGGACAAAATAAAGGCTATTCACCAAGCCATTTGCCACCCTTATTCACACTTACACTTACACCAAATCAAAGGCACAAAACATGGCATACTTAGGCAACCAAACATCCACAATCATGGCTAAATCATATCATTCATTACCAACGCGTAACATATTTACTATACCATATCTTACCAAATCAATTCATACCAAACTCACATCTACAAGTGTCAACATGAATACTTTCATCATGCACAATTCTGCTTAGATTTCCTAGCACACTAAAGGACCAATCTCATCCATTTCACCACAAATCATTTAACCAATTAAACATATAAAAACCCATTACAAAACACATAAACAAAAAGGCATTAACATATATAAATATATAATTGGGCTTACAACCATTTTAGCCAAAATAAGCCAATTACATGCCTAAATACCAAATCACTTTAAACAAATAGAAGCCAATACATTTGGCCAAATCAAATAACACATATAACAAAATGACCAAGTCCCTATACATGCCATATTTTGAAAATACTAAGATCATCAAATACCCAAAATAACAGTTTTGATAGTGTGAGGCGAATCTCCGACAATCTCCGATTCTGAGCTAGCTTAGTGACACAATAAAAACATGAAAAAAATAAATGGAGTAAGCTATATAGCTTAGTAAGCTCATATGCAAGAAATAAGCAACCTTACCATGCATATAATATTCAAATAATATAACATGATTAAATGAAAATTTACTATAGTCTCATGAGCATAACTTATTCCATCACAAATCTTACTTTATATTCATCATTCCAAGCATTTAATAGATATGAGTTTCATGTACATTCCTGTACTACCTCGAAATGAAATTACACATAATCTTATCTTTGAAATACTCGTGAACCACTCAAAATAATAATGTCGGATACTCGGGATTCTTGCACACTTAGTGTCACATATGTAGCCAATGCTACCTCAATCCCATATCACATAGTTGCTTGCTCTTGAGCTATCATCGGGCCTACTCACACAAGCTGTCAAGTATCCGCAACATATGCTGGTATACTCAGCCACCGGTAGGACGTACAAGACCAGCACCCTGATCACATGATCACATAACACATAATGACCCTAGTGACGTGTCACTTGTATCCTACCTTATTCCTAAGTTTCAAACGGGATTTCTTGCTCGTCAATTCGTCTTCGGACTCGTTCATAGGATTAAGCTAATCCACATTTATCAAACATACAATTCATGCAATATTAAAGAAATAAAATACAATCATATTAAAGCTTATTTTTAACATACGAACTTACCTCGGTACAAAATGGTTAATAGTTCGATTTAGTCCACAACTTCGTTCTTTCCCCGGTCTAGGTCAGAACCTCTTCTTTCTTGATCTATAACACCAAATTTAACTTATTCAATTACCACATTATTCAATTTAATCCCAAAAACACCTTATGGAAAAATTTATATTTTTTCCCCTAACTTTTTAACTTTTTACATTTTAGTCCCTAGACTCGTAAAATGATTTTTTTCAATTTCTTCATTACTCAAGCCTAGCCAAATATTAATAGTACTCATAACAGCCCACATTTTTCATTTATTCACATTTGTACACACATTTCACAACTTTTACAAATAGGTCCCTATTTGACTTTTTCATCAAAAATCACTTGGTAAATGTTGTTTATCTAACACCAAACATACATTTTCTACCATTAAACATCAAAATAAAAAAATATTAATTCAACATGGGTAAAATTTTAGACTTTGATTTTCCTTCAAATTAGTTCTTGAAATAGCTAGATTAGGTTGAGACAACTTCAAAAACATAAAAATCATTAAAAACGAGACAAGAACGGACTTACAATCGAGCTTGAAAGTGGCCTAACCCTAGCTATGTCTTCTATTGAGAAATTCAGCTATGGGGGGACTAAATTAGGGAAGATGACATCTTTTTGTTAGTTTTATTTGTCTTTATTTACCAAATAACCAAAATGCCCTTAATGCCTAACTTCAAAATTTTACCCATCCATGTCCATTTTTGTCCAACTTAAAGTATAATGGTCTAATTACCATTTAAGGACCTCCAATTTAAAATTTCATAGCAATTAGACACCTCTAGCTTCTAGAACACATATTTTGCACCTATTGCAATTTAGTCCTATTAGTCAAATTGGACACTTTGTCGATAAAATTTCTTAATGAAATTTTCATACAATCATTCAATCATACTGTAGACCTTAAATAAATAATAAAATTAATATTTATACTTCAAATTTGTGGTTTCAAAATCACTGTTTCGATTTGACCCTAAAACAGGTTGTTACACTTCATCGTTTTGAGAACATTAAATATTACCTTTTCTTCTTGAACTCTCATTGTAATTTTTCCTTTTTGCATTCTTATTAATGTTCTTTTTGTAGCTAGGAAAGGTCTCCCCAAGATGATAGACACCTCATTATCTACTTCAAAATCTAAGACAATGAAATTAACAGGAAAAATAAACTTATCTACAAGTACCAAAACATCCTCAAACTTTCCTTTTGCGTATGCTAAATATTGATCTGCTAGTTGAAGTGTCACATCTTTGGGTCTTACTTCACCTATCCCTAACATCTTGAAAATAGACTTGGGCATCAAGTTGATGCTTGCTCCAAGACCGCATAAAGCTTTACCTTAGTAAGATTCTCCAATATTACAAGGTATAGTAAAGCGTCCAGATTCCTTTATTTTTGGAAGTAGCTTGCTCTGTAGGAACAAGCTAGACTCCTTCATTGATGTTACAGTCTCGAACTCACTGAGCCTCTTCTACTTGGACAAAATGTCTTTCATGAACTTGACATAATTGAGCATTTGTTCTAAAGCTTCTACCAATGGTATATTGATGTGAAGCTGCTTTAGAACATCCAAACTGCACCTCTTATTTTCTACTTATATTGTTGAATTCTTTGAGGATATGAAGATTATGGTACTTTGGACTAGACTGGACAACTTTTCTAACGAGATAAATCTGCATCTAAATAAGGTGGTAGCTTATCAAATTCACTAGTTTAGATTTTACCTTATCAGAATTTGTTGGTTCTAGCTCTTTTGGTGTAGGAATTTCAACTTTTGGTTGACTTTCTCCTTCTCAATGGGTTCATCTTCAACCACAGCTTCCTTGGGTTCCAAAGTCTTACCACTTCATAAAGCAACTACCTTGCAATATTCCTTACCTAAATACCTTGGATTTTTTGTATCGTTTGGCAATGCTCATTGCGGTCTATTACGAAGCTCTCTAGCTAACTAACTTATTTAGTTCTCCAAATGTTTTAATGTTGCTACTTGGATTTGGATTAAGCGTCATTCTTCACCATGTACACCTTTAACAAATTCTCTAAACTATTAGATGATTCAACTTGTAGTGGTTTTAGAACTTGTTGATTAAACCCTTAGGATTGATTTGATCTATACTGCGTATAGGTGTTGTTTGGTCCTCTTCCTTGGCTATTCCAAAAAAAATTGGATGGATTCGCCATAAAGGGTTGTAGAAATAGACTGGGGTCCTTGTCCACTTCTATTTTGGTTTTGATTTCCTACATAGTAAACTGACTCAAAATTTGATGGACAATTCTCAAAAGAATGTTTGTCCTTACAATATACACAGGAAATGACATCAAATTGACTTGGTGGTTAGGCTATAATATTATTCAATCGTTAGTGGTAAACTATTTCAACATTGAAGAGATAGAAGATACCTAAGCTGAGAGTGAAGTGAGGGTATCTACTTCATGCACTCCAGCTACTAGTCTTCCTGAAGCTGCTCAATTTGTCAACAATTGGTTATTGTTACTGGTTATTCTCTCAATGATCTCGTAAGTCTTATTATAAGACTTCGACAAGAGAACACCATTAAAAAAATCTACCACCAACCTTGTGTGTGCATTAAGACCATTATAAAATATCTCCAATTGGATGCAATGTGGAATCTCGTGATGAGGGCATCTAGGAAGTAACTCCTTGAATCTTTCACATGCCTCGTATAAGGATTCATCATCCATTTTTTGAAAAGTTGTGATCTCAACTTAACATTTTTACTAGGTGGGAAATATTTTACCAGAAAGGGTTAAGCTAATTCTTACCGAGTTGATATTAAATGTGGGGGCAAGGAATTAAGCCATACTCATGCTCAATATCGCAACGAGTATGGAAACAACTTCAACATCAATGCTTCTTTAGTTAAACCAGCTATCTTAAACGAATCGCTCACCTCCATAAATAGTCAAAAGTGAAGTTGTGGATCTTTTATGGGAATTCCACTAAATTGGCCTATTGTTTGAAGTATCTGAAACATCACAGGCTTCAATTCAAACTGTGGTGCCTTAATCTCCAGTCTCCTAATTTCTGGATTTAATTCATTAAAAAGTGACACAACATACTGCCTTATGGCTCGATCACTATCACCAGTAATAAGGATTGGATTACGAATATTAGCGGCTCCATTTCCTTGAACATCGTTTTGGTTTTCAAGGTTCATCTTTGTGACTTTTTTTTGGGTTAATCTTTCTCATCTTATTTATCGAAATGTTCTCTAAATTTCAGGGTCTATAGGAAGTAAATCGATGATTCGATCAATGCTCATAAACACCTAAAAAATAAATCACAAAAAATAAAAATAAAATAAATAAAAATAAATAAACCAATTTGTAAGGAATAATTTCACAAATAACGATTAAATTAACAGTCCCTGACGACGATGCCAAAAACTTGTAGCACTAGGGTTTGTGTAAGTATACGTAGTTGTTATCAAGTAATAAGTAAGTATAAGAGTTATCGTCTCCACAAGGACTGTATATGTTAATCAATATTTTGCAAAATTAAAATATTTTGCAAAATTAACGTTTTACAATTTGGTGAGAAAAACACAATAATTTCGAGTGATTAATGTAGAATTTAATAACTAGATGCAAAATTATCCTAAATGCAAAATTATCCTAAATGCAACTTAACCAATGTGTGATGAATAATTAAGATGAATGAGATGGTTTTAGCAGCAAATTCGCAAGATTTAACAACAATAATATGAATAGGCTAGAATAATTACAATAATTAACTTGGTTCATTTTTAACATGTTCACAATGTTCCAAAAAATATTCAATGGCAACTCGATCTTTCATTAACTTTGAAACCAGTGTTAAGTCATTATACTACCATGATCATATTTAACTAAGGGTTTCTTAGAGTTTATGTGAAATAACAGGGATGGATTAGGTTTGAAACAATTTAATCACATAAATCTAAAAGTAATGCAAGATAATAGAGCTCTCTCAAGTTATTACGAACCTTTAATTTAATCAAGCTGAAATCTAAATTAAGCATGCACCTTTCAATTATTGCTTCCATTAATCGTCATCTGGCTAGGGTTGACCAACTAATTCTAATGCATTCAATCACATTTTAATGAATGAAATAGATGCATGATTTTAATTGAAAGCATGAACGATTGAGGCACAGAATATTATAAACATAAATCAAATGGACTTCATCAAATTTATATAATCATTCTAGCTAAACAAAATTAAGCTAACATCATTAATGAAAAAAACAAAGCAAATTGCAAACATGTTGTAGCGACGTAAAAATTGGTTTCGGGGTCGCTAATTGTGGCGATCTAGTGAAAAAGTTTGGAAACTGAAGTTCGATTTTGAAATAAAAGGGGTGTCGCCACCGATCCTTTTTATAGATGTGATCGGACACCTTATAAATTTATTTTTGAAATGAAAAGAAATGAATTTAAGTCCACGTTAAAATCCAGAGAAAAAATAGGGTTCGGGAGTCAGTTACGCGCGAGAAAGGTATTAGCACCCTCGCGACGCCCAAAATTGGTATCTCATAAACAGATGTTGTCTTGATTTTTTAAAAATACGAGTTCAATATAAAATTTAGTCGTGATCCGATTAAAAGAATACGAGAAGTTTTAAACTTTAATTTTTTTTTGAGAAGGATATACCGTCCTAACACGAGTCGATTGATGTTCACCCAACATAGCGATGAAATCAACGACATGGTGTTAAATCGATATATTGCCTTACGTATTGAAATTAATAAAAACACGAATAAATATTTTAAAATAATGAACAACGGAGAAATATACAAGAATGGACGGGAAACGAAAGATAATAGTTGGAAATACATCATGGCACATAATACATACAACAATGATATTTAAAAATAATGACAATGCACGCAATATTACATGTAACAATAGTATCATATAAGAGAATACAATGAGAATATAATAAATATACATACAAGGATAATTAAGAGTATATATGTAAAATATATATATAGTATTAGAAATATATTATATATATAGTGTTTGAAGTATATACATGAGATAGTAAAAATACATAACTAGCAACGATAAAATATAATATATACATATATGTGTAAAAAAATATAATATTAAAAAGGGGTATATATATGCGTAATATATATAAATACATATATAATATAATGTTAAAATATTCACATAATATAAATAATAATAATGTTGAAAACATCTATTAATAATAAATATATACTTATATGTATTAAAGATATATTCATAAATACTAAAACATATACTAATAATCACAATAGTAAAGATAAAAATGTATACGTGACATAATGCAAAAAATATATAAATGTTATGATATCTAAAAACATATACATAAAAATGAAAGAGATATATGACGAATAATGTAAAGATATTTGTATGAAATAACAGGAAATATATGAATAGCACGATATTTATAAGTGTATACTTAATATAATTATTTTTTAAAAAATGATATAAATAAATGAATACATGAAAATAATACCATATACACAAAAATACCTATATATATACACGTAATGAAATATGTGAACAAATATTAATATTAAAGAATATATAATATATGTATATAATAGTAGAAACGAAACGAAAAATATATATATAGTTAAATATAATACAATAATAATAAAACAAACAATGATAACAATATTATATATATATAAAAATTAATATTTAAAATTGAATTAAACAGCAAAAATATTATGAAATTTAAGGTAAAAAAAAATAGATGAAAAAGGGATGAGATTGGATTAAAACCAAATCTTTGGGGCGAATTTTGAAAAAAATTAAAGGAGAAGGGACTTATTAGAACGCGCGTTAAACTATGGGGGATCAAATAAGTAATTTATCTAAAAACTTGAAACGACACCGTTGGAAGGGGGACTAAATCGCAAAGTGTAATGGATTTCGGGGTCAATTTATAAACAACGAATAACTTGATTGCGAAATATAAAAATGCGGAAGGGCCAATTGCGCAAATAGCCCTTCCGCTCAAAAACACACGGATCCTGCCCTGGTGCGGGTCGGGTCGACCCGACCCGCATCCAAAACGACGTCGTTTTATCATTAAACAGGGGGGACCAAAACGGTGCGTTTTGGTCCCCTATAAAAGCTAAAATTTTTTTTAAAAAATTCATTTGAGACCAGGTGAGGAAAAAAAAGGAAAGAGGGGGAGGGAGGGCCTGGAGCGATTTTCGGCCAGGGGAGGGACGTCAGTTCGATCGCCGGCGCCGGCGCCGGCCGCCGTGGAGAGGTAAAATTTTCAAAAAAAAATTTATATTTGTTGTATATTTTTATGTTAAATAGATAGAAAATAAAGAAAAATATATATGTATGTAAAAATCAAAAGGAATAAAGAAAAAAATACAACCTTTTGTTTCTTCTTTTTATTTTTAACAATCACTGCTATCTGTTTATTTAAGACTGTAAATTTCTCTTTAGTGTTTACACAGTAGAAAAGAAGAATAAGGAAAAAAAGCCCCCCTTATACAGCTTCTGATTTCGGGTTTTATAACCCTTTTACACCTATTTTTAATTGTTTCTTGTCTTGTCTGATTGCAGGGAGTGGGTATGGTGGAGGTGACTGGTGGCTAGTGGAGTGGTTGGGGCAGAAGGCAAGTGGGGAGGGTTGCGGCTGAGTAGGCTAGGGTTTCTGAAACCCTAAGTCTGGAGTTTGGGCTTCTGGGCCTGGGTCAAGTGTTGGGTTTTGGGTAGTTGGGCTAAGGTTTGGGTAGGGTTTTAGTGTATTGAAATGGATCAATCGGGTTTGGGTTGTAAAAGGGGTAAATGGGTTTGTAAGGGGTTTAATTAAAAATGGGTTTGGTATTAGTGGGCCAAAATTGGCCTACTACAGCTGCCCCTCTTTGCTCATTGTTGTGTAACGGGAATGGAGCAAAGACATAATGAAAGGCCAATTTTGCCTAGTCTTGCTGAGTCTTGACTTCATTGGTGCTCTTCTTGTTCAGATAGTCTCCTTCCAGTCCCTCGCATCTTGTAGCTTTAGTTCATTCTACAGTGACTTCAAAGAGATAGAAACTTGTATCTTCAATCTACTCGTATCTTTAAGGATGTAAGATCCGTCGTGATCTGCTCTTCTGCAATCTCAGAGAGATGAGATCTGATATGTTCCGCTACAACTTCAGGGAAGTGAGGTTTGTGGTCTTTTCTTCTGCAACTTCAGAAAGGCAAGATCTTATATCCTCGATCAGCTTCACTGCAACTTCAGGGAGACCAGACTTGCAGCTTTGACCTGCTTCACTGCACTTCAGGGTATCTAAATCTGGTGTCTTCCATCAGCTCCAACTTTCTTCTTTGCTTGGCATGTGATCCTGAGCTCAACTCATTTCTCGTAATATGAATTGACTCTCTCGTAATATGAGTTGATTTTTTTGAAAAACAGAAATCAAAAGGCTTAACTCACCTCTCGCAACATGAGTTGATTTTTGAAACATAAACTAAAAATACTTCAGCGCGTGGCTTGAGGCTCGACTCACCTCTCGCAATATGAGTTGATTCTTTCAAAAACATAATAATGAAAACAGAAATGGAAAATACCTCGGTGTGACCTGAGGCTCAACTCACCTCTCGCAATATGAGTTGATTTTTTGAAAGACAGAAATTGAAAGGCTTAATTGAAAATACCTCGGCGTGTGACCTGAGGCTCAACTCACCTCTCGCAATATGAGTTGAAATTAAAACACAAAAATTGAAAATACCTTAGCGTGCCCCGAGGCTCAACTCACCTCTCGCAATATGAGCTGATTTTGAAAAAGTAGAAATTAAAAGGTTCAACCCACCTCTCGCAATATGAGTTGATTCTTGACAAACAGAAATTGAAATTACCTCATCCTGTCCTGAGGCTCAACTCACCTCTCGCAATATGAGTTGATAGTAAAATTGAAAATACCTCAGCGTGCCCCGAGGCTCAACTCACCTCTCGCAATATGGGCTGATTTTGAAAAACACAAATTAAAAGGCTTAACTCACCTCTCGCAATATGAGTCAATTTAAAACATAAACTAAAAATACCTCGGCGTGCCCCGAGGCTCAACTCACTTCTCGCAGTATGAGTCGATTTTGATAACAAAAATTAAAAATACCTCATCGTGTCTTGAGGCTCAACTCATCTCTCGCAATATGAGTTGATTTTCCTTGAAAAGCATGAATTAAAAACAGCAAAATACCAAAACCTGTCCTTTGGTAGAACTCGGGTGTCTTTTCCTTTGATTCAGTGCGACTCTCATTCAAGATTTCTTGCTCTGCTGGAGTACCTGTATATGCTATGTATGATGTTATCATGATATGCACATGTTTGTCTTAAATGCTTTTATGCCTACATGATTATGCAATGCTCCTTAAGCATGTTTGTCGTATGTCCATTTAGCCACGATTGTTGAGGATATGTGTTCATTGCTTTGATTCTCGACCTGTCTTCAAGCTTCACGAGTAATCGACGTTCCTCAAATATCACTCTTCTGCCCTCGATTGAACTTTGTTCTTACTTTGAGACTCTTGTGCTTATCAAATTTTCATCCAGGTAATGCTTAACATTTCTTTTGTTTAGAGTATGTTATTTCACCATTTATCATGTAAATAAACACATAATGAGATGCATGAAAAAGGTCAGATAGGGAAAAAAAATGATATTTCATATTCATCTATTTCAAATGTGGCAAACAAAGCAAGTTAACCAATGAGAGTAAAAAATGTCAAAAAGAAAGAAAGGATCGTATTCAACAGATACAAATGCTCTAGATATTCAACACATGAACTCTTCCTCGTTCCTCAATCAAAAATCTTTTCGAGCGCGGCTTCTTGCGTAGAAGATTTCGAGCTTTCAGAAATGCTTCAAATACTGTAGCCTTACTGCTTGACCTATCGTTCGACCGCCAGATTTGTTTCATTAGGACGCCTTCTTGGGTTTTCATCCTAATCCTTTTGTACTAATCAAGACGCCCTTTTTGGGTTTTCGCCTTGATCCCCTCTCTCTTTTTTTTTTTTAAGATGCCCTTTTCGGGTTTTCATCTTAAGCATAATATTTCTTCACAGCATCTGAGTTCACTAGATTCGACAACTCTTTCCCATCCATCTCGGTAAGGATCAAAGCTCCTCCTGAGAATGCCTTCTTTACGACATATGGTCCTTCCCAATTTGGTGCCCATTTTCCTCGCAGGTCTTTTTGTATTGGGAGAATTTTCCTCAGCACGAGTTCTCCTTCATGGAATTCTCTTGGCCGTACCTTCTTGTCATGGGCTGTGATCATTCTCTTCTGGTACATTTGTCCATGACAAATTGCCCTGAGACGCTTTTCTTCAATGAGGTTCAGTTGATCATATCGAGCTTGTACCCATTCTGTTTCTTCTAACTTTGATTCCATTAAGACTCGCAGAGAGGGGATCTCAACCTCAATAGGTAGCACAGCTTCCATTCCATAAACCAGAGAGAAAGGAGTTGCTCCTATAGATGTTCGCACAGATGTGCGATATGCATACAAAGCAAATGGTAGTTTCTCGTGCCAATCTTTATATATCTCAGTCATTTTCCCAATGATCTTCTTAATATTTTTGTTGGCTGCTTCCACAACCCCGTTCATCTTTGGGCGATAGGGCGAGGAGTTATGATGCTTTATTTGGAATTGCTTGCACACTTCTTCCATCATCCTATTGTTCAGATTCATGGCATTATCTGAAATGATTCTTTCAGGCAAACCATATCGGCAAATGATTTCCTTTTTCAAAAACTTGCACACTGCAGTCTTCGTCACATTGGCAAACGAAGCGGCTTCAATCCATTTTGTGAAGTAATCGATAACCACAAAAATGAATTGATGTCCATTTGAAGCTTTTGGAGAAATTGGCCCTATGACATCCATGCCCCACATAGAAAAAGGCCACGGAGAAGTCATGACATGAAGGGGTGAAGGGGCTACATGAATTTTATTGCCGTAGATTTGACATTTGTGGCATTTTCTGGCAAAATTGATGCAGTCACTTTCCATTGTCAGCCAATAATAACCGAGTCTCATGATCTTTCTGGCCATATTGAAACTATTGGCATGCGTTCCGCAAATTCCCTCATGGACCTCTTCAAGTATTTTTCTGGCTTCAACATCATCCACACATCTCAAAAGCATCTGATCCTTTCCTCTTTTATACAGGATATCCCCATCAAGAACAAATCCCGCTGCCATTCTTCTAATTGTTCTTTTATCGTTCTCATTCGCTTGTTCGGGATACCTTTGATTCTTGATATATTCTAAGATATCATGGAACCAATGCCATCCGTCTACTTCTTTCTCAATGCTACAACAGTGCGCAGGGACCTCGTATATGCTCATTTTGAGGGGCATTATTTCTGCTTCTCTACTTGCTTTGAACATTGAAGCCAAAGTGGCCAGGGCATCAGCCAGTTGGTTCTCTTCTCGTCGGAAGTAATGAAAAGTTATTTCTTTGAATTCCTTGATCAATCCAGCCACTAAATCGCTGTACTTAATCAATTTTGAGTCCCTCACTTCCCATTCTCCACGGATTTGGTAAATCACTAGGGCTGAGTCCCCGTACACCTCCAAGATCTCGATGTTTCGTTCGATAGCTGCACGAAGCCCCATGATACAGGCCTCATATTCTGCGATATTATTGGTACAGAAGAAGTTCAGTCTTGCAGTGAACGGATAATGATTCTCGTCTGGTGATACCAGGATTGCTCCAATTCCATGCCCTAAAGCATTTGACGCACCATCAAAGCACATCTTCCATGACTTCTCTTTTGATGACTCGGATTCTATATCTGTGATGCACATTAAGTCTTCGTTCGGGAAATCGAATCTTAAAGGCTCATATTCCTCTCTCGTTCGAGTTGCTAAGAAGTCAGCTATTGCGCTCCCTTTTATCGACTTCTGACTTACATAGGCAATGTCATATTCCGAAAGGAGGATCTGCCATCGTGCCATTCTTCCTGATAGTGCCGGCGATTCCATCATGTATTTTGTTGGGTCCAGCTTTGAAATTAGCCATGTCGTGTGATACAACATATATTGTCTGAGTCTCCGAGCTACCCAAACCAGAGCGCAACAATATTTCTCAATGGACGAATATTTTGCCTCATATTCAGTGAACTTTTTGCTGAGGTAGTAGATCGCCTTTTCTTTCTTTCCTGACTCGTCATGTTGTCCCAGTACGCAACCCATTGAATTTTCGAACACTGTCAGATACAAAATTAATGGTCTTCCCGGAGTTGGCGGTACTAGCACTGGAGGACTAGACAAATATTGTTTTATCTTATCAAAGGTCACCTGGCATTCGTCGTTCCATTCTCCCGGGTTATGTTTTCGAAGAAGCCGAAAGATTGGGTCGCATTGGTTGGTAAGTTGAGCGATAAATCGGGCGATGTAGTTTAATCTCCCTAAAAATCCTCTAACTTCCTTTTGCGTGCGCGGAGGTGGTAATTCTTGGATGGCTTTTATTTTATCTGGATCAATTTCGATACCTCTTTCACTGACGATGAAGCCCAGCAATTTTCCCGAGGTAGCCCCAAACGTACATTTGGCTGGATTGAGCTTTAGCTGGAACTTTCTCAGTCTGTCGAACAACTTCTTCAGGTTCACTACATGCTCTCCTTCCCCTCGGGATTTAGCAATCATATCGTCAACATAGACCTCTATTTCTTTATGCATCATGTCATGGAATAACGTCACCATAGCCCTCTGATATGTTGCCCCAGCATTCTTTAACCCAAAAGGCATCACCTTGTAGTAGAATGTTCCCCACATCGTTATGAAAGTAGTTTTCTTCATATCTTCCGGGGCCATTTTGATCTGATTGTACCCCGAGAATCTATCCATGAAGGAAAACAATGAATGTTTTGCTGTGTTATCCACCAACATATCAATATGTGGTAAGGGAAAATTATCTTTAGGACCTGCTCGATTCAGGTCACGATAATCCAAGCATATTCGTACTTTGCCGTCTTTCTTTGGTACCGGGACTATGTTAGCCACCCATTCTGGATATTCGGAGGCTTGTAGGAAGCCAGCATCAAATTGCTTCTTGACTTCCTCTTTTATCTTCAACAACATCTCAGGCCTCATCCGTCTTAGCTTTTGTTGAATAGGCTTACATTCTGGCTTTAATGGGAGCTTATGGACCGCTACATTTTCATCCAATCCTAGCATGTCCTGATATGACCATGCGAATACATCTTTGTACTCGCGGAGCAAAGCAATCAAATTATGCCTGGTGCCCCCTGAAATAGAAGTCCCAATCTTCACTTCTTGCTTCCTTTCTTTAGTTCCCAGATTTATTGTTTCAACAGATTCTTGATGAGGCAAAATCTGTTTACCCTCTTGTTCCAACATCCTTAGCAAATCAGGAGACGAGACATAGTCTTCAGCATTTTCTTCGGCTTCGAATTCTCCTAAACAAACAGCCTTCTCAAAATCAATTTCAAGATTCGTAACGGGCTTATTCATGTCGTCAATATCTGAGCACCTGAAAGTTGAATGGAAAAGGAAGCTATAGAGGGACATCCAAGTATTGGAAACAACAAACAAAATATTATGTCGTGGCAATGAGGCAAATGTAAGGATAGGCTATGAAATGAGAAAATGATTATGAAATTAGTGATAATGCGAAAAATCGTGACAAAATGCATCTTCATTGATATTCATTTAAATGATAAAGAGCGAATGCAAGCTCTTACAAAAGAACTCTATTATATCTAAAGACACAATAGAAGGTTAATGTTTAACATTACTCTGAAGACTTATAAACTACAAGAAGCTCCTCGGCAGTCCAATTGTTCAACATGAAACTAGGAGGGCAAGGGCGTATCCTCGAGACATCTTTACTTGCACCAGCCTCTTTGTCAATGAAATTTATACTGACATTCTGAAAACCCCTTTCAATTAACCCCAGCATGTTTCGTGGATCATCTTGTCCAGGGTACATAATTCCCGCAGATGTAAATGTTTTTGACAAAGAAGGGTACTCTATTGGTTCCCATTCTGGTTCTCGGCCCAAAGTTCTTGCAATTCTTCTCTCTTGATCCTTCTTCCACTGTCTTCTTCTTTGACACATGTTAGGCTGGAACCCCAAACCGTATCGGGCCCTGTGGTGCACTGGCTTTAAAGCCCTGACTATTCCTTGCAGATATCTCCCTAAACTTCTTCTCGCTCGAGCTCCCCTTTTTACGGTCAATTTGACACCCATTCTAGTATTTCTCGACAGTTTTGGCACCGGAATTCTGTTTCCCTCAACAACAAAAGTGGCATTGACGAATTCAAGGGATCGGAAGGAACATTCCAATGTGTCTTTGTTCACTTCCAAGTACGGTGCATCGGTAGAGACAGATGCGACTATGTCTTCTTCTCCCTCGATAGTGACCAAACAACCGTCCATGATAAATTTCACCTTTTGATGGAGGGATGATGGGACTGCTCCAGCAGAATGGATCCAGGGTCTTCCCAAAAGGCAGTTATAAGAGGGTGTAATGTCCATGACTTGGAACTCGACCTCATAGATGTAAGGGTCCACTTCCAAAGGGATTTCGATCTTTCCCGTGACTTCACGCCTCGTCCCGTCGAATGCCCTTACCGTGGAATGACAGGGCTTTAAGTAGGACAAATCCATCAGTATTCTGGAAAGTATAACCAATGGCATAACATTTAACGCTGACCCATTATCGATGAGTACGTTCGGTATTATGTAGCCCTTGCAGCGAGTCGTGATATGCAGCGCTTTCACCGAGCCTCTACCATTTGGCGGTATCTCATCATCACTAAAAGAGATGAAATTGTCCGCATTCAGATTGTTTACCCACCTATCAATCTTTTCGACAGATATGTTGTTGGCCACATAAGCTTGATTTAACACCTTCAATAAAGCATTTCGGTGTGGCTCTGAATTTCACAGTAGAGATAGAACTGAGATTCGTGCTGGCTGCTTGCTCAATTGTTCAACCACACTATACTCGCTGTGCTTAATAAATTTCAAGAATTCTTGAGCTTCTTCCTCATTCACAGGTTTTTTAGTTTCTTGCACGGGTGGAATTTCTTGCTCGACTTCGACTTTGTGCATCACTGCTTTCCCTTTTTGCTTCGAGTCGCTACTTTTCTTTACCGGTTCAACTTCTTTAGAATAACATCGTCCACTTCGAGTAAAATGACCTACCTCCCCAACATCTTCAATTATGGCTTTGGACTTTTCAACTTCCGGTGTAACGATATTAACATCATATCTCCACGGTACTGTTTTGTTGTCCTTATACGGGAAAGGAGACGGTACTTCAATTACCATCTGTGGTTTCAATGGCTCTCTCATCGCGTCGTAATAAATTACCAACGGTCGATCAGCACTATAAGGGGGCCTTGATGATTGGCTATCAGAGACGCATACTTCTCTTTCGTTGGCATCTTCCCTCTTGTTAAGGACCTTGATCTCCTTATTATCCATCCGGTCTTGAAGTAGCCTTTTAAAGTCCTCACATGACTGAATGTCATGTCCAACAATCCCATGAAAATTGCAAAAACTTTGACCTTCTTCTCCAAAAATTCTATCAGAGTGACTGAGCAATCCTTTCTTAACCAATGCCTCCCAGATTTTCTGCAGAGACGTCCTTATTTCTGAAACACATCGAATCCTTTCTTAACCAATGCCTCCCGTGGCGTTACTGGCACTATCGAATCGTAGGACACCCGCGTCAATGAGTCCTTAAACTCTTCTTTTGAAAGCAAGACAGTTCTTAGTAGAGTGCCCCTGGTTCCCTGCGTGGTATGCACAACTAGCGTTTGGATCGTACCACTTTGGGTATGGAGGTTTAAGGGGTACCATGTAATGGGGAGAAATTAGCTGTTTTTCCAAAAGTTTTGGGTACAATTCCCCATATGACACAGGGATGGGGGTAAATTACGGTCTCTCGGGATTAGGCCTTGCTGGTCTTGGTTCATTTCTGGTTTGGCTTTGAGCGGGTACCATGTTTTGTGAGAAGGAGGTGACGGGTCTTTGATTGTTCGTGGCGTAAACGGGATAGGAATGAGGTGGTGCTTGGTGATAAGGGGTTTGAGGAGGATAATAGAAATTTGGAGGTGGATAATTTCGAGGTCGGGGTTGATTTGGATATGGATTAGGGGCATAACGGTTTCCCATTCCCACCATATGGGCTTCTGGTTCTTTCTTCTTCATAGGCGCTGCCCTTTTTGAACCTTCTGAACCTTCCATCCTACCGCTCTTGACGGCATTCTCTATGAGCTCACCAGATATTACAATATCCACAAACTCCTTCGTGGCACTTCCCACTAGTTTGTCATAAAACGGTGCCTTTAAGGTGTTGATAAAGAGAACGGTTATCTCCGTTTTTGTTAGTGGGGGTTCCACTTGAGCTGAGACATCTCTCCATCTCTGTGCATACTGTCTAAAAGTCTCTGATGACTTTTTCTCCATCATTTGCAAGGTCATACGGTCTGGCACCATATCCGATACATGCTTGTACTGCTCGCAAAATGCTGACGCCAAGTCCTTCCAGGATAGAATCTTTTCTTTACTAAGTTGATTGTACCACCGAAGAGCTGACCCTGTTAGACTATCTTGAAAGCAATGTATGAGTAGTTTATCCTCGTTCACATAACCGGTCATTTTTCGACAGAACATAATGAGATGTGCTTTTGGGCACCTTGTCCCATCATACTTCTCAAAATCAGGCACTTTGAACTTTGGAGGCAAAATTAGATCAGGTACCAAACTGAGTTCTTTGGCACCTAGTGCGGAGAAGACTTCAGTGCCTTCTATTGCTTTGAGTCTTTCCTCTAAACTCCTATATTTTGCGTCATGGTTATCCAATTTCAACTTGGCTACCTCTGTTGGGTCATCTAGATCTGGAACTAATGGATCAGCAGGACTAGCCCCTGGGTTCGACGCGAATATTCCTTGCCCCAAATTAGAGGGTGGAGCAGGTGGCATAGGTCGATGTTCCAAGCCTGTGGGTTCCCCTTGAGTATACCCTCTTTGTGTTGTATATGCGGGCGGTGGAGTGAATCCCGGGGGATAGAGTGGATCCTGATCGTGGTGAATTCTTGACTGAGGTTCCATAACATCGGGGTTCTGCACGGGTCCTTTTCCTTTGACCAAAGTTGTCATCATCTCCATCATTTTGGCCATTTGATCTCTTTGCTCGAGTGATTCCTCTCGAGATCTCACCATTAGGTCTCTCGTTTCTTGTTGCGATTTGGCCAGTTGCTCTTGTAATTTCTTTTGAGCCCTTTCCATCCTTTCAATTCTCTTATTGAATTCAGCCTCCATTACTCTAGCTTGTCGGCGCGTTTTATACGGATGACGTGGTTCCAGTCTTGTGGTATTACAACTGCGAATTATATATTTTATCTTATATGATATGCAATGTATGAATGAATGCATGAATGACTGCATGAATGTCAAATGAATGTCAGTCATGAATGAATATGCAAAAATTTGGTGTTAATTTCAAGATAGCCCCTATTTAGGCATTTCCTTAATCAAAGGAGTATTACACAACGTTTCGGTCACTCGTATAATTGACTCCTCCATTAGAATCCCGTTTTTGGCAACCAATCTCTAATCAACACATTCCTAACAAGATGCCTTCGATGCATGATGAAAAATAAAAATACAGACAAACGACCTTGGTTAGCGCAACACATATAAACAGAGAAAAACTGTGGAAAAATCTAACAAATTAAGCTACTTGGTCCAGTGGACTCGATTCCCTTGCTTAGAAAGCACAAATGTAAAAGAAATAGAAGGTAAGATGTGCTTTTCCCGTGTACTTATTTCGGTGACTACTAAACGAGCGGAGGTTCGGCATGGCTCTAGTTGGGTGGCTCGTATGGTTCACTATATGCGGTTTTGGTTCTAGACAGGTACTCGAATTGCTCGTACTATCATCTGCTAAGATTAGCACGAAGCCTCGGTCATAACCCATCACAGGCTCACGAGTTCAATTCGAGGGATTACATTTACTTATGCCTACGCGGAGGGACAAGTTAACTCACGAAAGCATAAGTCATATGTAACCCGAAAGTATTCACTAGCCTGTGCGGAGGGACGAGTTAACTCACAAAGGCATAGCGTTTACTTTCACTTAAACGGACAGAGCCCGGGTAGAGACCTTATGTTATGCAAAATGCAAGTGCACGGTGTGTGGGAGAAACTTGCAATCCTTCCATTAATTTTAAAACTACAAAACTAAAACGAAAGATAAAACAAATTAGGAGATACGTATGTATGATTTTTTCGAAAACAAAACTTAAGGATCATGATTAAATATTAATTTGAACACGAAAATTTGAAAATTTTGACAACACGCGTTTAATTCAACTCGACTCTCAAAAATGGAGGTCCCCAGCGGAGTTGCCAGCTGTAGCGACGTAAAACTTGGTTTCGGGGTCGCTAATTGTGGCGATCTAGTGAAAAAGTTTGGAAACTGAAGTTCGATTTTGAAATAAAAGGGGAGTCGCCACCGATCCTTTTTATAGATGTGATCGGACACCTTATAAATTTATTTTTGAAATGAAAAGAAATGAATTTAAGTCCACGTTAAAATCCAGAGAAAAAATAGGGTTCGGGAGTCAGTTACGCGCGAGGAAGGTATTAGCACCCTCGCGACGCCCAAAATTGGTATCTCATAAACAGATGTTGTCTTGATTTTCTAAAAATACGAGTTCAATATAAAATTTAGTCGTGATCCGATTAAAAGAATACGAGAAATTTTAAACTTTAAATTTTTTTGAGAAGGATATACCGTCCTAACACGAGTCGATTGATGTTCACCCAACATAGCGATGAAATCAACGACATGGTGTTAAATCGATATATTGCCTTACGTATTGAAATTAATAAAAACACGAATAAATATTTTAAAATAATGAACAACAGAGAAATATACAAGAATGGACGGGAAACGAAAGATAATAGTTGGAAATACATCATGGCACATAATACATACAACAATGATATTTAAAAATAATGACAATGCACGCAATATTACATGTAACAATAGTATCATATAAGAGAATACAATGAGAATATAATAAATATACATACAAGGATAATTAAGAGTATATATGTAAAATATATATATAGTATTAGAAATATATTATATATATAGTGTTTGAAGTATATACATGAGATAGTAAAAATACATAACTAGCAACGATAAAATATAATATATACATATATGTGTAAAAAATATAATATTAAAAAGGGGTATATATATGCGTAATATATATAAATACATATATAATATAATGTTAAAATATTCACATAATATACATAATAATAATGTTGAAAACATCTATTAATAATAAATATATACTTATATGTATTAAAGATATATTCATAAATACTAAAACATATACTAATAATCACAATAGTAAAGATAAAAATGTATACGTGACATAATGCAAAAAATATATAAATGTTATGATATCTAAAAACATATACATAAAAATGAAAGAGATATATGACGAATAATGTAAAGATATTTGTATGAAATAACAGGAAATATATGAATAGCACGATATTTATAAGTGTATACTTAATATAATTATTTTTTAAAAAATGATATAAATAAATGAATACATGAAAATAATACCATATACACAAAAATACCTATATATATACACGTAATGAAATATGTGAACAAATATTAATATTAAAGAATATATAATATATGTATATAATAGTAGAAACGAAACGAAAAATATATATATAGTTAAATATAATACAATAATAATAAAACAACAATGATAACAATATTATATATATATAACAATTAATATTTAAAATTGAATTAAACAGCAAAAATATTATGAAATTTAAGGTAAAAAAATAGATGAAAAAGGGATGAGATTGGATTAAAACCAAATCTTTGGGGCGAATTTTGAAAGAAATTAAAGGAGAAGGGACTTATTAGAACGCGCGTTAAACTATGGGGATCAAATAAGTAATTTATCCAAACACTTGAAACGACACCGTTGGAAGGGGGACTAAATCGCAAATGTAATGGATTTCGGGGTCAATTTATAAACAACGAATAACTTGATTGCGAAATATAAAAATGCGGAAGGGCCAATTGCGCAAATAGCCCTTCCGCTCAAAAACACGCGGATCCTGCCCTGGTGCGGGTCGGGTCGACCCGACCCGCGTCCAAAACGACGTCGTTTTATCATTAAACAGGGGGGACCAAAACGCTATAAAAGCTAAAAAAAATTTTAAAAAATTCATTTGAGACCAGGTGAGGAAAAAAATGAAAGAGGGAGAGGGAGGGCCCGGAGCGATTTCCGGCCAGGGGAGGGATGTCAGTCCGATCGCCGGCGCCAGAGGCGGAGGCGGCCGCCGTGGAGAGGTAAAATTTTCAAATTTTTTTTTATATTTGTTGTATATTTATATGTTAAATAGATAGAAAATAAAAAAATATATATATGTATGTAAAAATCGAAAGGAATAAAGAAAAAAATACAACCTTTTGTTTCTTCCTTTTGTTTTTAACAATCACTGCTATCTGTTTATTGAAGACTGTAAATTTCTCTTTAGTGTTTACAAAGTAGAAAAGAAGAAGAAGGAAAAAAAGCCCCCCTTATACAGCTTCTGATTTCGGGTTTTTATAACCCTTTTACACCTATTTTTAATTGTTTCTTGTCTTGTCTGATTGCAGGGAGTGGGTATGGTGGAGGTGACTGGTGGCTAGTGGAGTGGTTGGGGCAGAAGGCAAGTGGGGAGGGTTGCGGCTGAGTAGGCTAGGGTTTCTGAAACCCTAAGTCTGGAGTTTGGGCTTCTGGGCCTGGGTCAAGTGTTGGGTTTTGGGTAGTTGGGCTAAGGTTTGGGTAGGGTTTTAGTGTATTGAAATGGATCAATCGGGTTTGGGTTGTAAAAGGGGTAAATGGGTTTGTAAGGGGTTTAATTAAAAATGGGTTTGGTATTAGTGGGCCAAAATTGGCCTACTCCACATGTTGAATAAAAAGAACAGCAATAAATATTAAGGAAGAAAAAACTCTGAATAATTTTGACAATCCTCCAGAAAATGATCATGGTGGCTTCCGCCGATCCTCCTAATTTCTCTTTTTGCAAAATGCTCTTCAAGGTGGCTAGCCAACAGAGAATTTTCTCTAGGAATTGCTAGCTAAATAGAAGAGGAAAATGGATGGTTTGTGCGTGAGAGGGAGAGGAAAGGAGATAAGAGAAAAGATGATAGAATGTGAAGTGAGGGATGATGGATGTTGTGAAATGGAAGGCCTATTTATACTTGAATGAATGCTTAGAGGTTTGCTAAAAATAGTCGAACCATTCCTTAAACATCTCTTTCACTTGGCTGGCCATGAAATTCGGAGAGGGGAGGTTGTTGGTTTCTTGATTCATGCATGAAATCAAGCATGAATCAAGTAAGGGTTGGATAGTTTCTTGGGTGTTTGTTGGGAGCTGGTTTTTAATTGTTTTACAAATGTAGGGACCTCTGAATAAATATTCTGAAAGCTTATTTTGGGCTGCTCCTAT
Source organism: Gossypium hirsutum (assembly GCF_007990345.1). Lineage (NCBI taxonomy): Eukaryota > Viridiplantae > Streptophyta > Magnoliopsida > Malvales > Malvaceae > Gossypium > Gossypium hirsutum. The sequence continues at coordinate 49,231,244 of NC_053434.1, forward strand.
GCCCTTGCCGAATTGGGCTTCTTTTCCCCCTTACTTGGACAGTTTTGTGACCCAAATAATTGTCAGCCTTGTTCTTCAATTAAATCAACTTGAACTGGATCAAAATGAATTTCTCTTGACCAAGTTTGCTTGCCTTTGTTGTCCAACTAAGGTGAAATAGAGCTCATGTCCATGTATAAATAAGATAAGCCTCTCAACTTATTAATTCCATGGTCCACTGTTATTATGTAACATGAAATAATTAAATTATGCACAAATTTAATACATAAAAGCATAAAATTACATACTTTTACTAAATCATGTCCATTGTCTCAATGTAAATAAAATTCACCCAATTAAATATCAAATATTCAATAATAACATAATTTTTAAGTAAAAAGGTGTCATAAACAACTAAAAAAATCTAAATAATTTAAAGTTTACAAATCATAACACTCTTGTAAGATTATTTAAAAATCCAACGCAAAGGAGAGTGCCTTTAGATTCATGCCTCATTTGAAAAATAAAAATTCAAACATAGTTTCAGTTCATAGTTAGGGTGCATTTGGATAGGTGATGAGATTGCCTCTTGTATGATTAAAAATAATGGTAGTAGTGAACCCTATGTGGTCGCCTAATAGTCAAGGTGTTCTCCGCTCCAAGTGTGGCTTGAGTTCGAGTCACGTTAGTCGCGTTAGCCATATTCTTGTAATTCGCCAAAAAATAATAATAATAGTAACAGTGAGATTAATTATTATAGAGGACTGAATAATGTAACTGTGAAATTAAAATTAATGGTTTTATGTGTTTGGATTCAAACACAATTGTGATAATGAGATGAAAATAGAAAACTATTAAATATATTAGAATAAAATTTATACCTTATGAATATTTGGATGATTTGATATTTATGAAATTATAAATTTCAAATTATATTTTTATTAAATTATTTTATTATTTATTGTTGATTTAAATAGTGGTTTACATTAATCAAAGTACAGTTTTATTCCATATATTTACATGAAGATTTTAATTTATAGACTAATTGTTATATTAAATAATATGTTTTTCTTTATTGAAATCAATTGTAAAGAATAAAAGATAGAAAATAGCTTTAGGGTGTATTTGTAAAATGCCAAATGCTTTCAAGCCAATTTTTCAAAACCTTTGTTTCAATCAAAAATTATAAAGTAAGTTGATGAAGGTATGTTCAGTTTTTTAATGAATTATTTATTCTTCTTTTTTTTTAATCATATTAAAGTTCTGTAATCTCTTTTCTTTCGTTATTCACCTATTTTTATTGTGTTTTTGTATTATTTCGTAGCTTGACGCTTATGTGTTGCACATTTTCTAACAAAGTGAAATTTCTTTATTTTGTTTAATATCGGTAATTTATGTTTTCGAATCAAAGGTTAGATTACTAAAAAAAAAAAGGAACAGTCATTTTGAATTCTAATACTAGTAATTTATGCTTTGAATATTGAAAAGAAAAAAATTTGAAATTGCATTAGGCATCAAAACATGCTTAAACCTAGGCTGGAGATTTGGGTTCTGATGCACGTTTTCTATTTTTAAATTTTTTTCATCTCGTTGGTGTTGTCATTTTGGTCGGGTACTGATTTTTTTTTCCTTCCATGTGCGGTTATAATTTTATTTTTGAAGGAATGATTCAGTCTTAATATTTGTGATTTTGTTTGATGGAATTTTTTATTATTTAAATTTAAATTTGAATTTATATTATTAAGATTATAAAGAATTTTTTTATGTAAATTGTTCTATTTTTATATACAAATAAAATTATAAAATATGTAATATACTATTACAAATTAACATTATTTTTTATATTATACGGAGATAATATTGTTAATATTAAAAATCTTTTTTATTATACAAATATCTATCACAATTATATTTTAAAATTTTTAATGTCTCAAATTAAATAGTTAATAAATTATTTTTAGTGTTAGTTTTTTATCATTGTTTACTCAAACAATATCATACTTCATGATTTGATGTAATAAAATTTTTTATATTTACATAACTAACATCACTGTGTAAACAATATATAGCTTTCATTATAAACAATTATATAAATTTAATTTGAAAAAAGATTTATGTTAAATTAAAGTCATTTTTATAATAAGTAAATTAAGTAAAATAAATATAAAACTTATGGTAAACTTCATCCAACTTTTACAAACTTTTAATTTAGCCACCCAAATAAATTTGCAAATTAGGCACTAAAGTTACATACTACATTTATTTTGATTACTTCCCATTGAAATGGGTAATGGAAAACCCACGTGAAATTTGGTATAAAATTTTGAAATTATTGATATTTTCCACCTATTAATGAAATTTCCACATCAAAATTTGTTTAAAAAAAAAACACGATGTAGCATTTCTAACCCAATCAGCCAAACATAAGCCAGGTAAAAAACAAGTCTTTCATCGATCGCAAGGTGAATAAAAAAAAAACTTAGTTTCAGTGTGGGGAAAAATTACAGAGGGAGAGTTCAAACTTGGTTCGATCGAAAGGAGTTCTCAACAATGGATAGGAAATTATGGAGATAGAAGGGAAAATCCAAGGCGACGAATGGTAATTTTTTTATTATTTAAGTTAATATAATATGCAAAACGTATTTGATTTGAAAGCCTTTTGAATGGGTGTGTGAACTGACTCCAAATTCAGGTGAAATATGTTTAAAGAAAGTAAAAATTTTGTTAAAATTAAATTTTTTGTTTGAAGAAATATATGGGTAACGCCATTTTTTTGGGATTAAAAAGAAGTTGCTTCCATGTAGATGATTAGTTTTTTTTTTAAATTGTAATCTAAAATTGGATGTTGTGAAACATTATATTCTTCATCTCTTACCGTTGTAGAAAACTTATCTTCCATCTCCTTGCTTTCCTTCGTTTTACCTTCACAGTTTCCTCTCATCGCTATTGTGTCACCACTGCACCAGAGAAGCGAGAATAAGCAAAGAAAATTTTCCCCAATTTTTAGGGTTCTTCATTTATAAATAAAAGAAAGTAGTGACTAAAATGATAATGGTTTAGTTATATGTATAAATTCTGATGTGAAAATTTCATTAGTAGGTAGAAATTATTAATAATATCATAATTTTATATCATCAAATTAGAAGTGATGAAAATGAACGTATTTTGGTATCTACTTTGCGAAGTATTTTTTTAAGTGTTTAAAATGAAAGTTTGTAAAAATTGAATAACCATAAGTGTAATTTACCTTAAAATTTATACTACGAAACTTTTAAAAAAAATTGATTTTATAAAATGTTTGCCATAATGTTTGAAAGTTATTTTTAAATAAATTATAATGAAAAGTTTTAACAAATCTTTTTGTAAATGAGTATATTATTTTTTATAATATATGGTAATGACATGTAAATAAATTAGTCATATTTTTTGTTCGTCACTTTTATGAATAAGTATATTATAACACATATAAATAAACTTTTAAATAAAAACTTTAGAATTTTTTTTAGCATTTAAATAATATAATTATTTTTATCATAATTTTATAAAATACATAAAAATTATATTTATAATGTAACTTGGAAACTTTTCGTAATAATCATTTCAAATACTCATACATGTGCATATTTATAATATAATTTTTATAACTTAAACTTATGTAAAAATAAATTTTTTAAAATTAAATCTTGATGAGTGTTTAAAAAATCATATGATCATTGAATTTGGGTGTAACTTCTTAAACTCCCACTTCTTTAAAATTAAAAAGTGTAATTGAGATATTCTAATTACACAAAATTCAATAACCCGAATATGTCACTCGGGTGTAGTTATTTGGTTTTTCCAAACACTACCTTAACTTTAACTTTTTGTATGGGTTTAATGTACACATATAATAAAAATTATTGATAAAAGATCACTAAAATAATTTTGGTATAAATTTTTAAAAATTATTTAAATTATTAAATATATTTAGGATAAGCAAAACTTTATTTGATTCAAAAAAATAAAAAAAAAATCAAGTTATTTGAGTTAATTCGAATAAAATATTAATGTAAATACCTATTTTGTCCCTATCAATTTTGAAAAAGAACAAATTACTCACTCTCTTAACAAAAATTACAAAAATAAAATAAAATTCAAAATTCAAAATAGTTATAAAAATTTTTAATTTTATATTTTTTTAAAAAATTAAAAACTTAAAAAATTTTATAAAGAATATAAAAAGAAAGTTAAAATTTTAAAAATTTTCTAAAATAATAATTTTAGGGATTTAAATAAGTTAATTAATTTTTCAAGTTTATCTAAAGCATCTTTTTTTTCTTTTTCTTTTTTTTTTTTTGCTTTCAAAAATTTTCATCCAACATGAAATTAGTTTTACTATAGCGAGATTTTAATTTGACATGTTTAATTTTTTAATTTAACTCGAATAATTTTACTTGATTTGACTTGACTCGAATTTTATTTCATTTGACTCGATTCGAAAAATTTTCAAATCGAGTTAAGATATCAAAATATGACTCATCAACTCAATTAATTCAAAAAAATTTTACTCGATTCGATCGAATATATACCCCTACAATATTTATGATATCAATATACACAAGTAGCCAAAATTATTGTCTTTTATACACAAAAACGGTATAAGATAATTAATTATTAATTTAAATAAAAATTTATTTACTGAAGGTAAGAAATACTATTTTATTATATACAATTTTTTAATATAAATAAAATAAACTGTATTTATTAAATCATACATAGTGAAATTTCATGCATCAAAATTTTAGGCCTGTACGTAGAATTGTTTCCTAAAATGTTTATGTACCTTACTTCACAATATATACTAGTTTTATTCAAGTGCGATGCAGGAATCTATTATATTTAATAATTAAAATATATTAAAGTAATTTATTTATTTTTTAAAATTAAAAAATTTTAAAATAATATAATAAAATTTTAAAATAATATATTAAAAATAGTTAGAGTAGTTAATAAATAATGTGTCAAAATAGGTTACTGTAAAAAATAGATTTTTATATTAATAAAAAAAGTTAAAAGCAAATTTTCATTATAAATAAAATTTACATTTTATAAAAAATTCTACTTAAAATTAATTTTAAATAGAATTTATTTTTAAATATAAAGAAAATATTTATATTTATTTCTAAACTAAATGTATTATATATTAATTAAGAACTAGGCCTAATAATTATATTAATATATAATAGATGAAGTGTCAAGCCTTGAAAGGGTCTACTTCTCGTAATCCTATAATGACACGTAGGATTACGTCCTAATTTAGTTGTATACATTTTATTTTAAAATTAAGAAATTAAACTTAATCAAATTTAATATTCAAATTGAAAACAAAATAGTAAAGATACAAATAATTTGAATTTATAGTGATTTACTTCAAAGTAATTTGTGAATTAAATTAAATCCAAATGACCGAATGAAATGATTATAACTTAAAATATTTTTTATTTGAAATGATTAAAACTTATAATAATTTAAATTTAAAAATGAATGATCTAAATACAAAATAATTTAAATTTGAAATTCATCGAACTCAAAATAATAAAAAATAAATTGAAAAATTAATTTAAATTCATTCAACTTGAAATCAACTCAACTTAATACTATTTAATGAATTGATAGTGCATGGTAATTATATACAATCAGCTGTAAATAAATGATTTCAATGGGATAAATAAAAATGTTTAGGGTTATTTGTATAGGATATGTTTTAAATTATGGCTTAGATTTTAAATTGGCTTTCAAATATAAAACGGCTTTCAAGTTTTTAAAATATTAATATTGTGTTGATCTAATTTGGACATTAAATGTTAATTAAGAATTGACAAATGAGTATATTTAAAATAAATGAATTAAATTTAAATACATATATACTAGTCACATGGACAATTTGGATGACCTATTAAAAAAATAGATTGTATCACTAAATCTAGGATGACTATGTCTTTTTCTAACAAATCATATTGAAATTGTCCATACAATAAGTCTACTAGCAATATATAGGAGTTTTTCATTTATAGTTCTTAGTCGTGTTATGGCATATATATCGAATTTTCCAAGAAAATGATGTTACTAAATCTATTAGGAACTGTTCTTAGAGGACTTTGTCATGATAGAGCATTGTGATGGTGTTTGCAAAATTGGACTCTGAGATGATAAGGAGAAACCATTTGAGACTTGACCTTTTGTGCGTCATTGTGGTAGGTCTCTTGGGACTTTTCGTAGTTTACCATTTGCGCGTCATTGTGGTAAGTCTTTTGGGACTCTTGGCAGTTTTCTTGATTGACCTATGTTCATCATTAGGTTGGTCTGATGATGGAGGGGATAGGATGCAATTTTCGATGATTTAATCAAGGTGATGCATCTCTAGTTTATTTCTGAATTCTTCCAATGTCGTGGTTAATGTCAATTTGTCTTTCTCTTCTATTAAGCTTACCAGTTTGTAGTGTCTTATGTATCATTTGTACTATATATTTTGTCTTTATGTTATTTTTTCTCCATGGTTCTTATTAATGACAATATCTTCGTCTCTAAAAAAAATTTAATCTTAACTATGTTTAATGCTTATATGTGTCAGGGTAGAACAATTGAATACCTCATTAATAAGGTAATTAATTTTTTTAATACAGTGAATAAAAATTTAAACACCATATTTGGTTAACTAGAATGTAATAGAGGAATAATAGAATAACTACTTAATATGAATGGAATAGATAAGTAATAGGCATTACTAAATTTAGTTCAAAGAATGGAATAGATACGTAATATGCATTACATTGTTTGATTGGATAAATTTATTTAAAGAATAAGTGAGTAATAGGTATACCGTTGAATTTAAAAAATATTTTTTTTTGGTCAAAAAAGGAACATGCTTAGATTAAAGATCAAAAGATAGTATGGTACATGACATGGCCCCCAGCATTCACTAACAAAAGTGGAAAAATAGAGCTCAGGGAGGATTATAGACATTACAAAATGCATTAAGAGTATTATCATTCCTTAGAGAGGAAATTTGAGCATTACCCCCTTAATGCAAAACATGCTTCAAGCTCTTAGAAGTCACACTATCAAGAAGCATACTCCATTCATCAATCATTTGGGATAAGAGAAGATTAGTATAGTTTGTATTAGACATAAAATGCATAATAGTAGTTGCATCCACTTCTATCTTTTTATGTTCAATGTTTAAATCATTTGCTAGCATTAATTTGTCTCTTAGTGCCCATAATTCAGCTTCACCACTAGTAGCCAATGTAATATGTCTAAAGGAGCCAATGATCCAACTACCTTCATAATCCCAAATTAAAGTTAATGCTTTCACAGATCCCAGATTGCCAATTGAAGAGCCATTTATATTTAGCTTGTGAGGGCCCACAACATGTGGTGTCCTTTTAACAGTTATAAAATAGGGTAAGGCATGTACTTCATATTTATTTTATGAAAATGGTGATAAGATCTAGTGCCGTTAGAGTATTGATTTCATCTATGTACTTGTAATTTTTTTAACAAATTGGTTTAATAAATAGTCATTAGTATCATTCATATCTCTTGTATATTGTCCTCCATGGTTTTTGCACACAAAATGAATTGAAAATAAATATTAGCTCATTGATTATCAAGCGTTTTAACTAATATCAAGTGATAATATGTGGTTGGATCGTAATTTGAGAAGATAACTATCACATGTGAGTATAATATGTGAAAGTGCAAGTGTACATGTCGAATCAAGTAATAAAGTAGTAAATAATATCGTCTCCTCAGGGATCAGATAGGATTAATTCAATTAAGCTATTACTATAAACTATATGAATTAGGCTGTGACAAAATAGAATAACAATTTTTAGAGGAATAATCACATATGCAATATTAAAATCAAATAATTAACGTACAATGTTATGGAAAAGATATTGAGACAAAGTTGAGAGGATCTACACTGTTTAATGGGAAGGATGGGATTACTAAGATTCTTTCCTCACAATACAATAATGCCATAGGAAAATCTTAACCTATCTATTATTCAAATTAAATCTAGGTAGTCTACTTATTTTGAGAGTCAGAATTCAAGCTACCCTACCTAAGGCTTTGTATGTTTAGAGTGCAGCTCTATGTCTAGAGTGCTACGAGTATTTTGTCAAATACTCGCTTATATCATTCGATCACAATTCAAATCATCTAACTTTTTAGAATTAAATCAAGTTTATGGACATACCATACATTCATCTATGTCTAAAAACAGCATGCACACATTTTAAAATAGCGCAAATCAAATGAAGTAGTAAATCTAATCATGAAAATGCCTTGGTCATTAAAGGAACTAAAGATTCATCCAGTAATCTCAACCTGATGATATTAGCTCATGAATTGAAAATTAAAATCCAAAATGAAAGTATCATTCAACAACATATTTCCACAATTAAAATTCACAAAAATCAATTAAGATAACGAAGGAAGAACTTCAAGAAGCTTTCTCTAATCCAGCCCTCAACTCTAGTGCTGCAATATCTTGTGAAGCATGGGGTTGAATGCTTTTCCTTCTTCCTTGTGTTGTTGCTTTGTTCTTTAACTGCTACCCTCTTTCCTTGCATCTCTCGATCTCCCACGAGAAATTGTGTGAGAAAAAACTACCCCACCCCTTCCTTTTTTTTCTCTTTCTTCTTTTTATAGGGTAGGTCCACCTCTCAACACACACTCTTTGCTCCCTCTTTTTTAGGTAGATGTTTCTGGTATAAGTACAGCTGGATGAAAGTGACACGGATTGATAGCTGAGTCAACATCTTCTTAGACTGGTCATGGCATTTGTGCTGGCAATATATTCAACCTTTTGTCATGAAAAAACTTCACTCATTCATTTTTTCCTCCTTTTTGCACTTGCTATAAACAACATGCAATTCATTTCCTCCCACAAGTAAAAGTAACATATAGTGACATTGAAAGGACAATCCAAGCTTCATGATGCAATGTTATAAAAATACTAATATAATTTCTTAAAATGCAACAAAATTTACTCAAGTACGAACAATTAACCAAGTCTAGATGTCTGAAATATAACTCTTTTCAAGATTTATCAATAACTTTTATTAGTATATAATTTAAACACATCCTTAGTTTAATCAAAATTAAGCAAATCGATTGAAAGAAAAACATGTGATCTATAAAGTCCAATTGGGGAGATACCTTGTCTTAGGTATTTGAGTAGATGGCTCCTAAAAGATAGAGACATAAATGTGACTAACTGGACTGATAGTATAATGAACATGACCCCAAGTAAAATAGATCCTAAATTCATTTATAGATTTATTCACTTGTGACGTTCATAGTGTGACATACCTTAACCTTGAGTGGATGATGGACTATATATTTGTAACTCATATACTTTGATGAAAATGAAAGTCTGAATTCAAATAGATAAGGAACCGACAGATGGTACATTGGGTATATAAATTTTGCATGATGTAGTATCATTCCACAATAGTGAAACTCATAGTCTAATAAAGGGTAAATGATATCATCTCATTAAAATTAAATGATAGGTCACAGGTCATTTTTCTTAAAGATAAATGATTTAATTACTATTTATCAGCAATTGACTTTCATTGTAACAGCCTAAATTTCGATTAAATCGGAACAGTGGTTTCGGGACCACAAATTCGGGCCAAAAATAATTTTTTTATTTTATTATATTAGAAATGTCATGTGAAAATTTTGATAAGAAAATTTTACCGATTATGTGTTTAATTACGGGAAGGACCAAATCGCATAAAATGCAAAAGTTGAATTCTAGTAGCTAGAAGGATTAAATAGTTATGGAATTCAAAACTTAAGGTCCTTATATGGCAATTAGACCAATAATAAAAAGTTAGTAGATTTTTTTGGATGATTCATCCATGGAAAATTAGAAAAAGGTTAGGGACTAAATTGGAAACCAAAATTATTAAAGATGATAAATTAATTAAATAGAAATAAAAATCATTTTTATCATCTTCTTCCAAAAATAATACATGGAAACCCTAGGAGAGAGAGAAGAAACTTTCTTGGCCAAATTGGGTAAGTTTTCTTGTCCCGTTTTTAGTAATTTTGATATTTTTGAAATCGGGATAGCTTAATTTATCTATTTGGGGGATCAATTTGAGAAGTCATCAAAGTATGGAAAATGGGTCGTGGATGTATATGCTGAAAATTAGAAATTTATGGTAGAAAATGAAAAGTTGTTAATAGATAAACAACTTTTACAAAGTGATTTTTGATAAAAATATGATTTAGGGACTAAAATGTAAAGTTGTGAAATTGAAGAAAAATGTTGAATTTTTATGAATGCATGTGCTGTAAATTTTGTAATTGGATTTTGATTAGGCTTGGAATAGGGAGTAAATTGCACAAATTTTATTTTCTGAGCCTAGGGACGAAATGAGAATTTATGAAAAAATTAGGGGTAAAATGGTAATTTTTCCTAGGATGAAAATTAAGTCCACTTGAATGTGAAATATGATAAATTGATGTAAAATTCACTCGTATAGATCCAGATAGACCAAATTCGAAGCCAGAACAAGAAAAAGAGGAAAATGTTGGATTTGTAGATGTTATGTACACGGACATTGTCGAGGAAGTTCGTGTAACTAAATTGTGTTTATTTACATGCTTGCATTGATTGTGTTTATGTAAATTGTATAAATATCATAAATATGTGAAATGATTACATATCCGATCAAGCCCAATAAATAAAAATGTTTAAATTAAATGATAATGTCCGATAGATGATAAAGGATAAACTATGAAAATGTTACTTTTATGCTTGGAATGAATGTGGAATGTGATCATTTGAATTATATGAATGATTATAGATATATGAAATAATCACATGCCTGATAATACTTGAAAAATGTTAAATTCCGTTTGAATAAATGAAAATCAATGGATAAATGTGATTTCTCGAAATGAATGAGGTCCTGCATTTGTTGCTTGTGGGATTTAGCTCGAACGAGTAATCCTAGTGACCTCATTTTTTAAAAGATTTAGCCCGGACGAGTAATCCTGATATAAGCCCTCTCGAGCATATGTTTTGGATTGGATTTAGCCCGAACGGGTAATCCAGATCAAGCTCTTTAGAGTATATGTCATAAAAAGGATTTAACCTGGACTGGTAATCCTGTTGTATATATAAGTGGCTCGAGAGTGTACTCTCTAAAATAATACCTTATGGATACCATTGAATATGAATTGACGAATCCTGATTTGTACACCTCGGGTGTACTACCTGTGTAACCATCGATATTTCAGATAAATTCAATGGGTAAAAATCTTGACATGAGAATATATGAAAAAGAAATGAGTTATTACACATGTCCGACTGAAATACAAGAAAATGATGATGCATGAAAAATGATATATGAAAATATGAGATAAGGATAACTGTACATGAACTTTATTTGATGAATATATGTTCATTCTTGATTATAGACTTGTACACCTTGAGTGTACTAATCATGACCTTGATATTCCGAGTAATATGAGTAAAGTTCTAATATGAAATTATTTGAATTCGAAATGAACTAGTATGAAATTATGCTTGTAATAATGAGATGAATTATGCATGTTGAATGAATACATGTTGTGGAAAGCATATGTGCTGGGAAACTTGATTGTTGTTGAGTCCATATATGTTTTGATGTTATTATGGAACATATGAGTAACAAGGGCAATAAGGATGTGTGTAGGGCTTGAATGTGTCTTGCATAGTTACCTCAAAATAGAATTAATGGTAAGTTAAGTACCATGTTATACAACTTACTAGCATTTTATGCTTACTTAGTTTTATTTTCCTGTTTTATAGTAAATCGGAAGCTCGTTGGATTGGAAGCTTGGCAGAGATCACTTACACTATCCATCAGCCCATGTCGGTATAAGATGGTAAATCAATTATGGTTGTAATGGCATGTATAAGACATATTGGCCATATTAGCATGTAAAGGTAAATGATGCTTGTAATTTAGCCATTGGAATGGCTAGTAATGGTTTGTTTTAATATACTTGTAATGTCAAACTATGGTAGCTATATATATGTTAAGTAGTTGATCAAATTATGTCTAACTTGAGGACTTAACTAAGGTAAGATTATAGACATGTATGCATGAAATGATATGCCATGATGAATTATGGAATTCGGTTGATTTGAATGCTTGAAATGGTTGGTATTTGCATGTGTGATTCAAGTGTAGGTTATAGGTGTGATTTTGGGTGAGAAACTGTATTTTTTATGTTTTTTAAAGTTCAAGAGCTTGATTTAGCTAACCCGTGTACTAATTTGAGAAACTATTAAAGTTTTCAAAAGTTGTAATTGATGAGTTCTTAAAGTTCTTGTTGTTTCATGGTTTGATTTTAAGCATAGATACGAAAAGGTACTAATTTGTAAAGTAAAATTTGTTAGTTTTGAACATAGCGGCTAAAGTGTAAGTATTTAAAAATAGTGTGAAATTTCTATAATTATGGAAAATATAAGGTTGTAAAAAGATGGAATTGAGATTGGTTTCGAAATTGAATCTCAAATTTGAAAGCTATAACAATTTTGGATTTAAAGACTAAATTGAATAAAATGTAAAACTTTAGGAAACATTCAGTAAACGAAATTGAATTGAATTGATAAATGAAATGAATTATTATAAATCAAGATTTGAATCCATCGGAGGTTAATCGAGGAAAAGGTAAAATTACAGAATAGTCCTCGATATTTTTGTTGTTGTTTTGTCAAGTAAGTTCATATGGAACTTACTATGTTAATTCTTGTTATGTTTGTAATGTTTTGTTTTGCTTGTTACTTGAGTTGATGTGAATATAATAATATTTGGCATTGGAGGGACTAAATTTAAAGTATTGTAAATGTGATAATTATAAACATATATGAAGTACCGAGTGGATACGGTACATTTTATGATGGGATGACATGTACATGATAACACCACAGTGATTCAAATGTTATGAATACAGTATTAGTGCCCGTGTAAACTTAGTAAATGATTAGGATATGATTGGCATGCTAATAGGGTTATTTGCACGCTTGTACGGGTTTAGCACTTCTGTGCTCTTTGTTTAGCACTTCGATGCTCTCTATTTAGCACTTTGATGCTCTCTAATCATCACTTTGGTGCTCTCTAATCAACACTTGGTTCTATCTACTTATCACGACAATGTTCTCTGTTTAGCACTACAATGCTCTCTGTTCAGCAACACGGTACTCTCTGATGTGGTGTAGTTACCCATGTGTCCAAGTTTATTTACTAGAGTTCATTGGGCTAAATGGTTAATATAAATTGAGAAACAATAATGAAATGGCATGATCTTGATAAGCATTTGGTTAGGTGTTGGATTGATTATGAAAATGATATTGGAATGTTGGTTAATAGTGAAATGAAGTGTTACATGTTGATTTATTATGTGGTACGTTTATATGAGAATTCACCTTGTGGAATTGTATTACTATGTTTAGGTCTAATTGTCAAGTTGAGTAATTTATTTTGTTTAAATGTAAAGCGAGTTAAGTCAATGTTTTATTCTTATGACTTACTAAGCATTTGATATGCTTACCCATTGTTTTCCTTGCTTTATAGATTTTCAGCTTGCGGAGCATGTACATAGGATTAATATATGTGTTTACTTTGAATGGTAGTTTTTATTTGAACCTTGATGGTTACTTAATTTTGGCTTGGTCATGGTTATATGAAAATGTGTATATGATGATAATTTGTTAACTAGCCCAAGTATCACTTGAATGGAAATTTTGGTAGTAATTTGGTATATGGTTAAATTGATGATCTTGAATGGCTATATAAGATGTATAAATTGAGAGTTTATAAGTAAAGAATGTTGTGAATATGTGCTTATGTGATTGTATGAATGTTTTGAATGTTTTGGAAATTGGATAATTGAAATATATGCATGTTTGAATTGGTTTATGTAGGTTGATAATGTGCTTACAAGCACAAATTAAGTTTGTGATAGTTTGGGCATGGAAAATGGACCAAAATGCAAGATTTTTGACATATTTGTCACTAAGGTATTGATACCTTAAATGAAGCATCGATACGTAGTATTTTTCAAATAAATTTTCAAATCATCGAATGTCAAATGGTGTTGTTACCAGATCAAAGTAATGATATTTTATATTAGAGTATCGATACTATACAAGGGTACTAATACTATCGTACTTTTGTTTTAAATCATTGCAAAACAGAATGCTAAATCGATATTGATACTAAGGTAAGGTATCGGTACCTAAAGAGAAGTATTAGTACTATAAGTTTAGTATCAATACCTTTTGATTTAAACTAATTTTAGCTTGAAACAGTATCGGTACCTAGCAAGGTGTTGATACTTGTTTTGAAATTTTGAAAACTTTGCAATTTGGCCCCAATTCATGTTCGCATTTAGTATTTGAGCTTTCATAAGCTCAATCAAGTCACAAAAAAGATTGCATAATGTACTCATGAAATGTTTTGATTATGAATGCTTGTATTATGGTGTAATTCGATTATTAAATGTTGTAATTGTTTTGTTATTGTCTGTAGCATCTCGTAACTCAAACTCGACGATCAGGTTGGGCGAAAGGTGTTACAATGCGTTTTCTCGCTAAGTACAAAAGGTGACTTAAAAATTAATTTAATTTCCTCAAATTATTATTTAATTAATAATTGAAGTAAGAATTAAATTAATTAGTCATTGTGGATTTGTTGAATAAGACAATTAAATATATTTCTCACAAATTCTAATATGATAAAGTTGTCATAACTTAAATAGAATTGGATATGGGTTGAGAAAATAATTTAATTGAGAAGTTAATTTATTAAATTAAATTAAATTAGATTAATTGATTAAATAAATAATATTGTGGGAGATTGAAAATAGTTATTGGGTTGAATAAATTATAAGTGTTGCATAAAAGTTTAGATAACACATATAATTGTACCCAGTACATGAAGAGCCCAATTAGGCTTTGTTACATGTAAGGGGAGACAAACCATAGTATTATTTAGGGTATGTTGCCGCCCCTATGTCTTCTACTTGAAGTAGAAGTTGTATTTTCTATTAAAATATAATTATTTAATTAGATATTATTCAAACAGAACTTTTGCACCATTTCTTTATAAATAAGAACAATGTGTTAAACTATACACACACATTATTGAGCATCCTTATTCTATCAGAAAAATAGTAGAAATTTATTTTACAAAATAAATTATGTTTTATAGGAAAAACACAATTTTCGGTTATAGAGAGAATTAAATTTCCTGTTGAAAGTTAATAAAAGTTTTCATTTTGTGCGTTTGGTTTGTATTGTGTTTGAGTCCAGATTCGAAGCAATTCGTGGTTCAAGAATAATGGAGAAAATCATTTAGTAAAAAGTCGGGTCGACTTAACTGCCTTGTACAAAGCATAAGTAAATATAACAAAGGATCGATTTTCTAAAACGATTTTCCTAACAATTTATACATCATTAAAAGAATGCACATATTTGATCATTTATAAATCAAATAATCCGTAGATTATTGTAGACCAATACAAAAAAAAGGTTGTTGCCAACACTCAAAACACAATCCGAACATAACTTAAATTTGATAATAACAAAATTAAAAATAAAGATTTGATTTCATAAATCAAATGTTCCAGGCTTGACACTAAGGGGGATCAATGCATGTGAGATACCTGAAAATTAAAAGGCAATCAATCTCCATTTTAACTCACAAGACATAAAGTTCTCGAAGCCAAACCAAAGAACCATTAAGAAAAGGTTGTTATTTGATATTTTGGAAAGATTTTTTTTTTCAAAAAAGAAAAGGCAACAATAAAATCTGTCAAAATATCAAGCAACAACTTGGTCAAAACTCCACAAAGAAATATCCAAAGTCTAAAATATGCAGCTTCACCATATCATGCAAAGAAACGCTTCCACCATTAGACCGTAAAAAATTTTCATCTCTTCAATCACAACTTAAAAAATAGAACATATCAGGTGTCTCAAAACTACGTTTATTAATAATAATATAACACATTATTAATGTGTCAAATAATTTTTTTAATAAGATAAATAAAAATATTCAAAGGTTACTTTCAACTATTCACCAACTTTTGCCATAAATTTCATCTTAATCATAATCCTTTTTGAAAAAAAAATAATTAAGCTCTTACAAATTACACCTTATTAAATCTTTAAACTAATAAAATTGATCAAATAAGCCCTTTGACTAACGTTGACTGTTAAAATGCTAGCGTGGTCAGTAGCGACACTGAACTTGGACAAACTGGTATCCAAGTTCAATCACTTCAAAATTTAAATTTTTAAATTTTAAAAAATATTTTTAAAAAACTAATATTTTTAAAAATTTTAATTTTTTTGAAATGTTATTAAAATTTATAAATATAATAAATAAAAATAAAAAAGTTTAAAAAATATATAAAATTAATTAAAAATTTAAAAGTTAAGTCCAAAATGAATCTAGATAAAAAACTTGTCTAGATTCATTCAAGAATATAAAGTTTAAAAGTTAATTTGTTTAAAAAAAATTGATGCCTATCAATGTTTTAATTCTATTGGTAACTTTTAGGATGTACAAAAAATAAATAAATATTTTATAAAATAAATATAAATAAATATTAATTTTATTAATCGTTTGTGTAAAGTTTTTTTTTAAATATATGAATATATCCAAATTACTTAAACCATTTAGGCTAAATAGTTGATACACCTTTTAAGGTAAACATGTAATTAAATAACTGATACACTTTTTTAATTCGATATATACATACCTTTAAAAAAAACCTTTACACACAAGATTAATAAATTTAAAATTTATTTATATTTATTTACTTTATAAATTTTTTTTATTTTTTTTATACATCCTAAAGGTACTGATAGAATTAAAACATTAATACAAATATCAACTTTTTAAGGAAAATTAATTTTTAATAGTTTTTAAACTTTATATAATTTAGAAAAATCTTCTTAATGAAACTAAACATGTTGTTGTCCAGATTCATTCTGAACTTAACATTTAAATTTTTTTGTTAATTTTTAATTTTTTGAACTTTTTAAATTTTATTTAATATTTTTATAAATTTTAATTTTATTTTACAAATTTATAAAAAATTTTAAAAATATTTTTTCAATTTTTAAAAAATAAAATATTTTTAAGCTTTGAAATGAATAAATCTATGTTTGTTCATTCCAATAAAAATTTTAAATATTCCTTTTAATGTTTTTATTTTTTATTTTTTAAATTTTTTAAATTTTTGCTAACGTGGCAACTAATCACGTCAACAATTATCATTGACATTGAGTGCTATATTAATGACCACATCAGTGTTGTAACAATCAACGTTAGTCAAAGGGGCTTATTTGGCCAGTTTTGTTAGTTCAAGAGCTCAATTGGGTGCAAAAAGTTTATAGGGAATTAATTAACTTTTTAAAATAGTTCGATGGCCATTTAAACCATTTATTATTTAGTTGGTTAAATGTTAAATTTGAACCCAATCTTTTAAGAGTTGCTCACAAAAGAAATACTTAAACGAAAAGTAATCTTTACAAAATAGTCAAATAAAAGCCTAACCTTTTCGAAAATGCTCAAATAAGGGTAAAATATTTTCAAAAGTACTCAAATAAAGGCTTCTCAAATATTGTATATCAAATTTCAATTTATGTTTTTATTAAAAAACTTTTCAAGTAATATCTAATTAAGTTGTTATGTGTTTTATTTTAAACATGTCAATATTTAGCTAATTGTTACTACAAATTAAGTTGAAATACGAAAAAAAAACTCATATTTACATTTATAAAAAAATTTAAAAGATTTAACTCTTATATAAACCATTCTTCAATATTCATCCTTAAGTTATTTATTTCAACTGTCATTAAATTCAACTATTGTAATAAAATGTAGTTGACACCTTCATACGGTTTATTATGTAAAATGTTTTACATTAACTTTTTAGATTTATTTATTAAGAAAATAATAATCTAACGCGGGGTCAGTGCCCTTTATAATATTTGCATGGGATTGGGATGTTTATTATATAGATTTTATTAAAATGAAATTTTCTCATTTTACTATTTAAATATTTTTTTATCATAAGTGATATTTAAATTAATATTCTATCTTAAGTTAGTATTTTGTTAGTTAAATCGTTACCCATAAATCTCTATTTAAATTATATATTTTTTCAAGTCGATATCTAAAGTTACAAGTAACACCTAACCTATTCTTCTATTACATATGCATAAATTTTAAAAATATATATATTTTTATTTTTATTTGTCATAAGGAGCACTTACACTATTCTTTTACATTATTTCTCTTCTTCCTTTATAATGTTTGACAATACCGTTAAATGTTTGAAATTGACCCTCCTAAGGTCGAGATACTAGCAATTAATTTCATTTTCAAACTTCACCACCTACTTGCTCAACTTGACAAGGTCAAAAAATATTCCTTCATCGAACAAAACTAATGTTTTCAAAACTAGATCAGATTAGTTGTTTGGATTGAGAACCGGTCCGCAAATAGAAATTGACCTGGTTGACTGGGGAATTGATACAAATCAGTTAAACTATTTTCTTTTTGTTTTTAAATATTTTTAAATTTTAAATTATTAATTTTTAATATTTTTAAATATATATAAAGAAAATGATTCTTTTTTGCTATATGGAAAATTTTAATTAATTATATTTTTTAAAAATAATAAAATTAACGGGTTTACTAACTATTGAACTAACAGAGGCATTGACTTGGAAAAAAATAGTTTAGATATTACTTGTCACAAATATATATATATATATATACCAAAATAAGAAAAATGACATAGTTTAAGTATTAATTTGTGAGTTAAATTTCAATTTAATTGAAATATTGACTTGAGAAAATAATAATTTAAAGTGATAAAAAATTAGATATCAAAATAAATAAAAAGATATAATTTAAGGACGAAACCAAAATGAAATAACCATGGCGACGGTAGAACATCGTAAATGTGTTGAAAACGAAGTCCATTCATAGTTTTTGTTTATTTTCTTTAAAAGAAAAAAAACAAATGTGCAGGATATTTGTGGATGCCTACTTGGATGGTATGGTGGATGTCGCAATAGTTGACCCACACATTGGAGACACCCTCAGCCCCCACAATCACAACATCCTATGCAAACTATCAAGTGTTTCACTTATCCTATTCCCTCCCATATATTCATCTATGTGTGCTGATATTGTCTTTTTTTCCCAAATAAAATTTCATTCATTATTGAATCAAACCATTCATGGAAAAAGAAAGATACAAGTACTTATTGACGGTGAAGAATAAGTTTAATCAATAAAAAAATTTCACCCTAAAAAATACAATAATTACAGTACATTAATTGATTTTGTCACAATTTAAGCACGTTATATTTAGGATAACTGTAAGCAACTAACAAAATAAGAGAATCGGGCCCAAATAGTCTAAAATGATAGACAGAATCCACAAAAAAATCGAACATCCATTAAATTGAAAGCAACAATGATAAATTATCCCTTAAAAATTATTAGACAAAACACGTTAGTGAACAAAATAAATTAAATATAAATAAATACATATAAAATAAGAATATAATAGTTTATATTTAATTTATCAAATATGAAAAATAATCAAAATTAAAATCAAATAAAAGTTTAAATCAGAAGGAAGAATAGGATTTTACGAAACGTTGAGGCTTGTGAAATACAGTTTTCTTAAGACAAATTCAGTCACTCCTACGGTACTTAGAGAAATGTTGGTCGAATGTCTCCTAGGATACAACAACAATAGTGATCAAAGTAGTAGCACCTCTACAACAATCAACGAACGAACTTTGCCTTTTTCTATCACCGGAAAGTTTGAAAATTACGAAGATGAAAAGAAAGAATTTTGAGAGCAATAAAATTTTGGTATGAGAAAAATATCAGTGTTGGTTTAACCTTACAGAAAACACAACCTTTTATAGCCATGTAGGATGGTGGAAATTTTGGAAATAACCACAAAATCTACCATTAAGGAGCCAAAAAATCAATTTGATTTAAAAGTTATATCAAATTGATTGGAATCAGATACTATCCATATATAAGCAGATTATGTATGCTGAGGAAAAATAAATTTGTGTTGGGCTTAAATATCTGCAGGCCCATTTGGGTCCGACCGGTCCGGGCATTTCGCGTCATCGACATCATGTTGGTACGCCCCAACCCCATCGAGTTTGGACTTGCACCTCCTGCACACGAGGCAAGGTTACAATCTTAGTCATTCAATTACCCTTCAAGAGAGTTCACATATATAAACACATCTCACACTTGGTATTTAACCAATGTGGGATCTAAGCCTTTACTTTTCCTCAACAATATTTCCAAGTAGCTTACTTTGAGCATCAATTTCTCATTCATCACTCAACCATTTTGAGCATATGATATACCATTGTAAAGGTATCATGGAGTAGAATATGAAACCATAATTTTATGATTCAACTCTCCACCTTTACTTATTGATAATATACCTCAAATTCCCATAAAATGTAATTTTTTCAACAATCCCCCACGTGAATGAACAAGTGATAGTTTTATTAAAAAACATTGACTCAATGTGGTGATAGAATCTACGACCGATAGTTGCATAGGATAGGTAAGTATCCACCCTTAAACCTTCATTTGTGAAAGTATATTTACTTTACTAGCTGACCAATAGACGTGATGTCCTTAAACTATTCTGTCTTTTGTGTAGACGATGATACACCTCACAAAACTGCCTCTCATGATAAGGTTTTAGTTCTCATGGGTATGTTCATGTAGCCATGAACATCTCCTGGTTCTACAACAGTTTGAGAGAAATATGCTCCAATAGTCTCCTTGAAGCGGCCCTAGTTCAATCTCACATATGTGACTTATGTTGTTCGGCTCACTGAAACATACAATGGTCATAAAAAGCATTGCTTAACCTATCTCATTTTTAGTCACTGTTTACATTATAGGAACAGACTTGGGATAAATACCTCCACAGTGACCTCACAAGATCTATGCAATTAGGTTGTCCCTTTGAACTTAGATCTTGGGATCTCCAATCAACTAGGTAGGGTTTTCCTTCACATAGCACCTTTAATTTTTCATGGGCTTTAGTCTCGTTCCTTTCGATGTTTTATCAACCTCATCTCGATTCAAGCCTTTAGTTAGCGAATCTGTAATGTTATCTTTTAATTTTACAAAATCAATAGAGATAACTCCGTTTGAGATCACTTGTCTAGCAGTATTATGTCAACGACGTATATGTTTCGACTTAACCATTATACATTATATTTTGTGCTCTACCAATTGTTGCTTGGTTATCACAATATATGCATATTGTGGGCATATGTTTTGACCAGTCAGGAATAACCTCCAAGAAGTTTTGAAGCCATTCTACCTCTTCTCCAAATTTGTCTAAAGCTACAAACTCATATTCTATTATGGATCTAGTTATAATCGTCTCTCTTGAGGATTTCTATGACACAACTCCTGATCTTAATGTGAAGACATATCCATTTGTGCCTTTGGTATCTTGAATATTAGATATCCAATAGGTATCAGAGAATCCTTCTAAAAAGCAGGATCTCTAGAATAGTGTAATCCATAATCCTAAGTATATCTGAGATATCTCAATATTCTCACAATTTCTTTCCAATGGTTTTCCCCTGGATTGCTTGTGAATATGCTTAAACTATTCATGGTGAAAGTAATATTTGATCTCGTGAAGCTCATAAAGTACATTAGACTATATATGACCCTAGCATATTCTACTTGGTTAATACTTCCACCTCTGTTTTTGGACAGATGTTGACTCATATCTCTTGGAGTTCTGGCTATACCGGAATCATCCTTACTAAATTCCCAAGAATCTTGTACACATAGTGTGACTGAGTCAATATGAGACCTTCAGATGACCATTTAATTTGGATACCGAAAATTACATCTGCTAGTTCATGTCAAATTTTGAATTTAACATGTTTTTGGTACGTTTTACCATTTCATTGTTACTTCCAACAATGAGTATGTCATCAACATATAAGCATAGGATTATATATCTAAGATCGGTAGTTTTGACATACACATTTGTCACACTCATTAATCTTGAAGTCATTTGTCATCATGACATTATCAAATTTTTCATGCCATTGTTTTGGTGGTTGCTTAAGTTCATATAAAGACTTCACCACTTTACAAACTTTTCTTTCTTGTCCTGGAACTACATAACCCTCAAGTTGTACCATGTAGATTTATTCATCAAGATCTCAATTTAGGAAGACTGTGTTAACATCCGTTTGATGTACTTTTAGATTCCGCAAACTAGGAATTGTAAGTATCATCCTTATGGAAATTATTCTAGATACTGGAGAAAAAATATCAAAGTAGTCAATGCCTTCCTTTTGTCTATAACCTTTTATAACTAATCTAGCCTTGTACTTATCAATTGTTCCATCTGTTTTCATTTTCCATTTGAAAATCTATTTAGAATTTAGTGGTTTAATTCCCGGAAAAAGATCCACTAATTCCTATGTATGATTTTGCATGATGGAATCAATTTCACTTTTAATAGCATCTTTTCATGAGGTGCTTTTGGATGATCTTATAGTATCATTATACATTTGAGGTTCGGCCTCTGGCATAAAAGTTAGAAAATAGGATCCAAAAGACTTTTCTACCCTTGCTCGTTTACTTCTCTTTGGCTCTATCTCAGTTTCAGCCTCGTTAGGACTATTTTCATCTATAGTCTTTGAAGTTAATTTTGTTGAACTTGAATAAACTTTTCTAGCTTTACAAGGGAAGACATTTTCAAATAATGAAACATTATTTGATTCCAATATGGTATTCTTATGAATGTCAGAATTTTTCGATTCATACACAAGAAACCTATATGCAATGCTATGATCTACATAGCCAATAAAAATACAATCCACCATTTTAGGATCTATTTTCATTTGCTTTGGTAATGGAGCCTGTGAAAATATGAAAAAAAATTAAAATTAAAATTAAATAAAAGTTTAAATTAGAAGGAAGAATAGAGATTTTACGAAATGTTGAGGCCTATGAAACACAGTTTCTTTAAGATAGATTCAACCGCATCCACGGTACTTGGAGAAACATTGGTCGAATGTCTCCCAGGATACAACAACAACAGTAGTCAAAGTAGTAGCACCTCTACAACGATCAACGAACAAACTTTGCCTTTTTCTATCATCGAAAAGTTTGAAAAATACGAAGAGGAAAAGGAAGAATTTTGAAAGCTACAGAGTTTTGGAATAAGATAAATATCAGAGTGTTGGTTTAATCCTACAGAAAACACAGCCTTTTATAGGCATGTAGAATGGTGGAAAATCTGGAAATAACTAAAAAATCTACCATTACTGAGCCAAAAATAAATACGTGTTGGGCTAAAATAAAATCAAAATTGGAATAAAATCTATTGAACAGTAGGAATAAATCCCGAAATAGATTTTATTCATTTTTTTAAAAAAATTATTTTAAAAATGATTTTTTTTCTTTTTGCCTTAGTGTTTCGTTCGTCTCGAATTAGAGAATTGCAAAAATAACAAGGATCTGTCTTAAGATTGTTAGACAAAACATGTTAGCGGACAAAATAAATTAAATATAAATAAACACATATAAATAAGAATAGAATAGTTTAGATTTAATTTATCAAATACAAAAAAATTAAAATTAAAATCAAATAAAACTTTAAATTAGAAGGAAGAATAGGGATTTTACGAAATGTTGAGCCCTGTGAAACACAGTTTCCTTAAGAAATATTCGACCGCTTTTACGGTACTTGGAGAAACGTTGGTCAAATGTCTCTCAGGATACAACAACAACAGTGATCAAAGTAGTAGCACCTCTACAATGATCAACAAACAAACTTTGCCTTTTTCTATTACCGAAAAGTTTGAAAAATACGAAGAGGAAAAGGAAGAATTCTAAGAGCTACAGAATTTCAGTATAAGAAGAATATCAGAGTGTTGGTTTAATCCTACAGAAAACACTGCCTTTTATAGGTATGTAGGATGGTGGAAAATCTGGATATAACCACAAAATCTGCCATTAAGGAGCCAAAAATATATTTGGGTTGGGCTGAAATAAAATTAAAATTGGAATAAAGTCCTTTGAATGGTGGGAATAAATCTCGAAATAGATTTTATCCACATTTTAAAAAAAAATTAAAAATGATTTTTTTTCTTTTCGCCTTGGTGTTTCGTTCGTCTTGGATTAGAGAATTGCAAAAATAACAAGGATCTGTCTTAAGATTGTTAGACAAAACATGTTAGCGAACAAAATAAATTAAATATAAATAAACACATATAAATAAAAATAGATTAGTTTATATTTAATTTATCAAATACGAAAAAAAAATCAAACTTAAAATAAAATAAAAGTTTAAATTAGAAGGAAGAATAGAGATTTTACGAAACGTTGAGACCTGTGAAATACAGTTTCCTTAAGACAGATTCGACCACTCCTACGGTACTTGGAGAAACGCTGGTCGAATGTCTCCCAAGATACAACAACAATAGTGGTCAAAGTTGTAACACCTCTACAATGATCAACGAACGAACTTTATATTTTTCTATCACCGAAATTTGAAAAATACAAAGAGGAAAATGAAGAATTTTGAGAGTAACAGAATTTCGGTATAAGAAGAATATCAGTGTGTTGGTTTAATCCTACAGAAAACACAACCTTTTATAGGCATGTAGGATGGTGGAAAATCTGGAAATAACCACAAAATCTGCCATTAAGGAGCCAAAAATATATTCATGTTGGGCTAAAATAAAATCAAAATTGGAATAAAATCTGTAGAACTACGAGAATAAATCTCGAAATAGATTTTATCCACTTTTTAAAAAAATTATTTTAAAAATGATTTTTTTCTTTTTCCCTTGGTGTTTTGTTCATCTCGGATTAGAGAATTGCAAAAATAACAAGGATCTATCTTAAGATTGTTAGACAAAACATGTTAGCGGACAAAATAAATTAAATATAAATAAACACATATAAAATAAGAATAGAATAGTTTATATTTAATTTATCAAATACAAAAAAAATCAAAATTAAAATCAAATAAAAGTTTAAATTAGAAGGAAGAATAGAGATTTTACAAAACGTTGAGGCTTGTGAAACACAGTTTTCCTAAGACAGATTCAACCGCTCTACTACACTTGGAGAAACATTGGTCGAATGTCTCTCAGGATACAACAACAATAATGATCAAAGTAGTAGCACCTTTACAACGATCAACGAAAATCCTTTGCCTTTTTTTATCACCGAAAAGTTTGAAAAATATGAAAAGGAAAAGGAAGAATTTTGAGAGCAATAGAATTTCGGTATAAGAAAAATATTAGAGTGTTGGTTTAATCCTACAGAAAACACAGCCTTTTATAGGCATGTAAGATGGTGGAAAATTTGGAAAAAACCACAAAATCTGCTATTAAGGAGCTAAAAATAAATTCGTGTTGGGTTAAAATAAAATCAAAAGTGGAATAAAATCCATTGAACGGCGGAAATAAAATTCGAAATAGATTTTATACACTATTTTAAAAAAATTATTTTAAAAATAATTTTTCTTTTCGCCTGGGTGTTTTGTTCGTCTCGGATTAGAGAATTGCAAAAATAATAAGGATTTGTCTTAAGATTGTTAGACAAAACACGTTATCGAATAAAATAAAATAAATATAAATAAACACATATAAAATAAGAATAGAATTGTTTATATTTAATTTATCAAATACGAAAAAAAAATCAAACTTAAAATAAAATAAAAGTTTAAATTAAAAGGAAGAATAGAGATTTTACGAAACGTTGAGACCTGTGAAATACAGTTTCCTTAAGATTGATTTGACCGCTCCTACTGTACTTAGAGAAATATTGGTCGAATGACTCCCAAGATACAACAACAATAGTGGTCAAAGTTGTAACACCTCTACAACGATCAACTAACAAACTTTATATTTTTCTATCATCGAAAAGTTTGAAAAATACGAAGAGGAAAATGAAGAATTTTGAGAGCAACAAAATTTCGGTATAAGAAGAATATCAGTGTGTTGGTTTAATCCTACAGAAGACACAACCTTTTATAAGCATGTAGGATAGGGGAAAATTTTGAAATAACCACAAAATCTGTCATTAATGAGCCAAAAATAATTTAGTGTTGGGCTAAAATAAAATTAAAATTAGAATAAAATCCGTTGAATAGTGGGAATAAATCCCGAAATAGATTTTATCCAATTTTTAAAAAAAAATTTAAAAATGAATTTTTTGTTCTTTTCCCCTTGGTGTTTCGTTCTTCTCGGATTAGAGAATTTCAAAAATTATAAAGATCTATCTTAAGATTGTTAGACAAAATACGTTAGCGAACAAAATAAATTAAATATAAATAAACACATATAAACAAGAATAGAATAGTTTTTATTTAATTTATCAATGTAACGCCCTAATTTTCGGGAATTCTGTGAATGTTGGCATAGGTTTAATTATGTTAGTGTGCCTCTAGAAGGCCCAAGCTTAAGATAGAACCCGACAATTTTAGTTAATTTTTGTTCCATAAGAAAAAGGGGGTGAAATTATGAAATAGAACCTATGTGAAAATATTTGAAAATGCTATAGGCTAAATTGAAGTGGCCAAATAAATAGGAGTGCAAAATAGGAGGATTTGCATGACAAACCTCCCATTTTACATGAAGTGGCCAGCCATCATGTTGTTGTAGACAATATGAGCACTTGATATCCATAATTCATGGTACAAATTGATAATGTGTTAGGTAAATGTTCCATGATAATGGATTAGGTAAATATTCCATGATAATGGGTTAGGTAAATGTTCCATGATAATGGTTTAGGTAAATGTTCCATGATGGACATTTCATGTCTTTTGTATTAAAGAATTAAATGGATGAAATATGAAATTTTATTAAAAGAAAAAGGGGTGAAAAGAACAAAGTTTTATCCATCTTTGTTCATTATAGCCGAAAGTTAGAGAAGAGAAAGGAGAGGAGAAAGCTCTTGAATGTTCGGTCACTTGGGGAAGAAAATTGAAGGTAAGTTCATAGTAGTTTGCTTCTATCTTGATGTTCATGAGTTATTCTTAATTCTACCTTAACTCTTGAAGCATATTTTGGTTTTTGGTTGTGTTGTGAGCATTTGGTCATGAATTAAAATGAAGGAAATGGTTGTTGTTTCATGTTCTTTTGATGAAAAATGGAAGATAGGTGAAGTTGAGCCAAACAAATGAGCATGCATGTGCCTTAGATGGTAAGGGGAAAAATCGGCTAACATGTTGTGCTTTAAAATGATGAAATGGAGATTATACTTAAGTAAAATCATAGATATGTGATGATTGATTGGTGATATACATGTTTAAATAACAAGTATGCAAGTTAGGTGTGAAAGAGTGATTTGGTAATAAATCTGCTTGGGACAACAGCAGTAACGTGACTTTGGAAAATCACCGTAAATTGTGGGAGATGAGTTAGAAGCTGCATAAATTATTTAATTAAAGCTTAATGAGTCTAGTTTCAAATGGAATAAACGAGAACATATTTTGAATTCTGTACAATGATAAATTTGATTCGTAATGAAGAGTGGTCAGATTAGTCAAACAGTGAAACATGGGAAACTTTAAGAAAAATCTGGTATTGATTGGCCATACCAAAATTCTGAAAATTTTATGGATAGAAGATATATGAGTCTATTTTCAGGGAAAATTAACGGCACTTGATTTGGAGTTTCCTAGCTCCAGTTATAAATAATTTAGTGACTATTGCTCAGGAAGACAGCTTGCAGTGAAATTATGATTATGTGGTAAACATTGACAAAAATTTGTTAATGAGTTGCTTATTGTTTTCTTATAAGCTTACTATGATCTGTAGGTGTGGTTGGCCGAATATTGTAAGGGGTTAATACGTAGTTTGTATTTGAATAATTAGATTAACGTGTTAGTAACCCAACTGTAGGCGGTTCGTGTGTGGATCTCGTCAGCATATCGTCGCAAACAGGTGTGTAACTGACACCCTCTCATAGACTAGATTGGCAAAAGCCGAAAAGCCGAAATGCCGAAAAGTCGGTATTTTGGGAATTTGCGAGTGTGCGAATGCTCGTAAGATAGTTGGGTTTGTATATTTGGTAATCTAAAGTAATAAACTGCAGTACGCGCGATTTCGTACATTTTGATAATTTGGGCTTAATGGGCCAAAGATCGGGTTCATGGGCCAACGGGCCCAATTCGGTAAGTATGCGCGGTAAGTGTTCTGATAGTACGTAAATAGTTAGGATATGCATGAAAACCCTAAAAGCATCTAAATTACTATAATACCCCTATGTATGGAAAATTACTGTTATACCCATAGGTGCAAAATTACCGTTATACCCCTAGGGTTAATTTTGACTGAAAAGCATGACGATCTGATTCTGTATGATGTATGCCATGATTATATATCTGTTGCATGGGGACATGGGTTATATTATGGAGGAAGCGTCCAGGTGGCTATGCCACAATTATCTGATCTAGTGGCTCTGTCACATATATCTATTCTGGTGGCTATGCCACGATTATCTGATCTGGTGGCTCTGCCACATATATCTGTTCTGGTGGCTCTGCCACAATATCTGTATCTGGTGACTTCGTCACAATATCTGGTAGCCTCGCTGCGATTTCTGTGGTGTGTAGCGGTTGGGTGGCTCGAGTAGTCTCTCTACATGGTGTAAGGCTGGTACGGGGGTGTTATGGATGAATCTGGGTTGGGTTTCTGCATAAACATGTAATATCTGTTCTGTTCTGTTATGGGCCTATGGGCTTTATTCTGAATTCTGTTCTGGGCTAAGGCCAACTTATTCTATTTCTGTGGTTTGAGCTGATATAGGCTATGGTTGGGTTAATTTACACTGAGTTTCCCCAAACTCACCCATTTTATTTTCATCCACGCAGGTAATCCCCAACCATAGTGGGCTTGGAGCTGTGAGGGAATTCGGAGTGGCCACCTGTTCT
Organism: Gossypium hirsutum; assembly: GCF_007990345.1. NCBI lineage: Eukaryota > Viridiplantae > Streptophyta > Magnoliopsida > Malvales > Malvaceae > Gossypium > Gossypium hirsutum. The sequence continues at coordinate 49,260,293 of NC_053434.1, forward strand.
GAAAGTTTGATTTTCTTCTGGTGAACTGGACATCCTTTTATTTACGTTTGAAGTTTTGGGTTTTTAAATGTAATAAGTCCGCTTAATTATTTTTGATGGTTTTAATATGTATTACTAAGATAGGTATTACTTATTTTAACTGTTGAAATTGGATAGCTTTAGGGCGCGTTTTCAAAACAATAATTGATTTCAAAATAACACGACAACAAGCAAAGCTTCCGCAATGAAAGTATTTTCCAAAATTAATCACTTTTCCTAAAAATGACTTAATCAAATCGGTTTCCTAGAAATATCCATGACGTTAAGGTGTGGCAATGGCGATATGCATGTCTAGGATTGGATCCGAAGGGAGCTTGGTACTTAAGCAGTCCGATAGACTCACCACCCCTTTTCCGGTTTCCTACCTGGTGCACAGCTTCCATTCACTTTAACCTATAATGAAATTATCTTTTAAAACACTAAGTAAGTTTTTCTAGATCAACAATATAAAATGTTTTGAACGATTCGATGTGGCATGTCGGATCCGGTCATAACGTCTGGGCCGAGTTTGGGGTGTTACAATCAAATACTAAAAACTAATCAAAATTAAAATCAAATAAAAGCTTAAATCTGAAAGAAGAATAAGGATTTTACGAAATGTTAAGGCCTGTGAAACATGGTGTGCACCCTAACCCTATCAAGTTTACATCCCCTTGCACATGAGGCAAAGTTACAAGTTTAGTCATTGAATTATTTTTCAAGAGAGTTCATATATATAAACACATATCATACTTTGTATTTAACCAATATGGGATTTAAGCCTTTACTTGTCCTAACAATATTTTCAAGTAGCTTATTTTAAGCGTCAATTTCTCATTTATCACACAACCATTTTGAGCATATTATATACCGGTGTAAAGGTCTCATGGAGTAAAATATGCAACCATTATTTTATGATTTAACTTTCCACCTTTACCTATTGAGAATATGCCTCAAAATTCTTATAAAATATAATCTTTTCAAAAAAAAACATTGATGTAAGACAAAAATTTTAACATTTTCATAAAAAGTACTTAATAAATAAAAGAAAGCAACACAAAACATATAACAGTTAATGTTAATGTTAATTATCTATAACTTAAAAAAAAACATTAACAAAATTAAGACATATTCTTATAATATATAATAGAATTAAAACAACAAAGATGAACACATGATATGGGTGTCGTAATCGCATTTGTAAATTTATATTATTCGACAAAATCATTATTTTATATCATATAATTTATATTGCGTTTAATATTATCCACTATCTCACGCACTTTTAGCCAATTTGTTCGACTTGCCTCTTTTGGTCGTGACAAAGGCTGAAAAGCCCTCTAAATTTTTGACACCATGCAAATGCTTTCTCAACAATCTCATCATTTTTCACCCAATAAATAAAGAAAATTATCTGCCCTCTCTCTTTAATTCTTTATCTTCAATTTTGTCTAAATGGATTTTTTTTTCATCCTATTCTGTTATTTAAATATTTTTAATGTTATAAATTAATTGGATACTAATTTAATTGAATATAATAATTTTCTTAACCTTTTCATATATAAAAAAGTTTATTTTAATTTGTCATTTAATTTTTCATCTTTTTTAATATTTAAACTTGTATTATTTATCAAATCACCTTAAAATGAATGAAAAATTTAATATTTGTTAATTTTACTGCATGTAAATTGCCACGTTAACAATTAATTAATTTTTAAAAATATTAAAAAATAATTTTTTATATATTTTTATACTTTTTAAATAAATATAATAATATTTTTGAATTTTTAAAATTTTAAAAAATAATTATTTATTGATGTTGGATTCACATGTATATCACGTCGGTAAAGTTAATAAACATTAATTTTTATTTATTTATTTTGGAGTTATTTGACAAACAATATAAATTTAAAGACTAAAAAAATTAAAAAAATTAAATAAAAAATTAAAATAATTTTTTTATAAATTTAAAAGTTCAAATAAATTATTATACCATATTATTGAAAAATTACCGAACGATCAGAATTATTATTTACAATAATTTTATTTTAAAAATATCATTGCATAAATATTTTTATTTTTTTCATTCGCATAGTAAATCTACCATAAGAGTAGTTTTAGTTTAGATAACTGAACAAATTTATCAATCCGTTTTTTTACTATGGTAATTGCATTATCGCACTTTTCAGTTCATTTTAGTTTAAAAGTAACTCTGATGAAATTAAAATAAATGGTATTACTTTTTGGGTTAGTGGTTGATATATCGGTAAAGTAAATGTATTTTTTTATATTTATTTTTTAAAAATATTTTACTATATTTATAAGATACTCTATTTATAAAATTTAAAAATTTCACTAAAAATAGGAAAAATATTTTTTTCCAAATTTAATATCTTCTTAAATAGAGAGAATAGTACTGTTTGTCTTATCCATACAAAATCTTTTTGGATTTCAGTTGATATAAACTTATAAAAGAAAAGAATTTGTTAAAAAACGCATATAGTTAGTAATTTTTAAAAATTAAGAATTTAGTTTATGTATTTTTATTTTTAAGAATATAATTGTTTTTTTAATTTTTAAATTTAGGTTAATTACTTTTTGTTAATTTCAGGTTAAATATAAAATATTTTTTAATTACATAATTATTAAATGAGTAATTTTTTATTTTAGAATATCAAAACAATAAATTTAATAAAAAAATTAGCATTGGAATTAAATCTTAAAATTAAAAAAAAGTAAAAGAAACTAAATTGCAAATAGATAAATTAATTTCTTAATTTTTGAAAAATACAGAATTATAGGAAAAAAGTTTGTAGTAATTTTTCTTTATCATTGTTCTCTCTGTACATCAAATGATAAAAGAACATCTATTTAAATCTTAAATTCACATCCGTTCCGAATTCCATCTTTAAACAACTCACATCTCGTATCCCTTGTTAAAAAGATTTATCATATAGAAACCAACCAACACTATCATATCCCACCCATAGCTCCACGATATAATACATTCAACAAGTTTAAGAAGCCATTCAGAAAAACCTAAGTTGGTCTATTAATTTCAGACAAACCCATCCACCCTAGTCCCTCACCTCAAAAAAAAAAATGTCTCTCTATCCTTCAGTGCTGTTTGTCCTACTAGTGACAATGGCGGCCGCAGAGACTCTCCGACCAGGGTTTTACGCTCAAACATGTCCAGAAGCAGAAGCGATAGTGAGATATGAGATGATGAAGGCCATGATTAGGGAACCGAGAAGCGTTGCCTCCGTCATGCGCTTTCAGTTCCACGATTGTTTCGTTAATGTAAAAAAACCTTTTTTCACCCAAAAAAAAAAAAACTACACATATATGTTTTAATACGGCAAGCTACCAATAATTTGTTTGCCTTTCTTCCCCTTTGTGTGTTACAGGGTTGTGATGCTTCTTTGCTGCTAGATGATACGCCAAACATGCTTGGGGAAAAACTAGCTCTTTCCAATATAAATTCGCTAAGATCATTCGAGGTTGTGTATGAGGTGAAGGAAGCCTTGGAGAAGGCTTGTCCGGGCATCGTTTCTTGTGCGGATATCATAATCATGGCCGCCAGAGATGCTGTTGCTCTCGTAACTATTCCTACCTTTCTTATCTTCCTATTTTATTATTCTTAAAAATATACGCAACACTTTTTCTTCTTTTTATTTATATAAAAAGCTATATGTTAAACATTTTGCCAGAAATTCAGCATGAATGGGCGCCTTTTGTCCCAACTTTGTCAACTAGGGCGATTGATAAACTTAAAATATTGCCATAAATTATTATAATCTTAGCCCCATCCAGCTTTTGTAAGAAGAATATTTTTTTCCACTTAATGTTCAAAAAAATAGCAAAGATTAGTGATGTTACAAAAATTAAAACAATAGTAGCATTACTTTTTCCATAAAAAAATAGTAACATTTCTTGCACTTAACGTTTCACAGTCATCAGTTACGAAGTAATTATAGTATTGTAGCTGTTAAGTCCACTTGCTTTTCCCTCTTTTTGCCTTCCCCAATAGCCGTTTTTCATTTTATTTTCTTTAATCTTAAAAAATTTCACGAAAATAAAAGAAAAAAGATTGCATGTGCTGGGTTTACTCATTTGTGGCCCTCCCAGCCCAACAGATCTGGTCCGGCTTGGATACGACTTGTATTTTTTGTTCAATTTGACTTGCACTGAATTCTAAAAATTTAATTCTAAAAAGATATTAATATTAATATAGGTTTCTTGAGCCTTAAAATCTTTTAAATTTGGACTACAACTCATGTACATATATATTTAGTAGGGATTTGAACCTCTAGATTATCCTAACTTCTTAATCCTTCTATTTTTGGTTATCAAGTAATTAATTCTACTTAGTGGAGTGAAAAAACCCTTGGAAGTTTGACAGTAGCAGATATTACTAATTGTATTTTGTTTTAAGCTAACTTTGTTAGTAACTTTCTAAGCCTTTTGCTTTACAATTTAGAGACTTTCGACTTAGGATACGAATCTGATTAAATTAACTCATTTATTATTAAAAAATAATTAAATAAATCTAAATTTAAATTATTTTGTTTGGAATAAAAATGTAAATGAAAAAAATATTAATTTTTATATTATTTTAAGTAGTAAATATTAACTTTGTTTGATTCTTTTTAATAGCATATAAATTATATTAATTCGAGAAATATATTGGGTTCTCCATTATGATTTTGTGTAATTCACCTAATGGAGTGGAGGAGTTGGAAATTTTTTTTTGAGGTCAGAATTAAATTGTATAATTTGTATAATTTTACGATAATAAAAATATAATTTTACCATTTTAATAGAGTATATATATGATCTTTATAAAATTTTATAAATTATAAAAGTGATAAATGAAAATCTTTGGGGACCCCGGCTCCCCCACTGATTTTTCACCGGAACTGATGTGGTTGGAGTGTGAGTTAATGCAGGCAGGGGGACCCGACTGGGTGGTGAGGCTAGGAAGAAAAGATAGCTTGACAGCCAGTCAAGAGGATTCCGACAACATAATGCCAAGCCCAAGAGCTAACGCAACTTCTCTCATCGATCTCTTCACCAAATTCAATCTATCCGTCAAGGATCTGGTAGCCCTCTCAGGCTCACACTCCATTGGAGAAGCAAGGTGTTTCTCAATCATGTTCAGGCTCTACAACCAATCAGGCTCCGGCAAGCCTGACCCTGCCATCGAACCAGGGTTTAGAGAAAAGCTTGACAAGCTTTGCCCACTTGGTGGAGATGAGAATGTGACCGGAGATCTGGATGCAACACCCAAGCTGTTTGATAACCAGTATTTCAAGGACTTGGTTGCAGGGAGAGGGTTTCTGAATTCGGATCAAACTCTGTTCACATTCCCACAGACCAGAGAGTATGTGAAGCTATTTAGCAAGGACGAAAATGAGTTTTTCAAGGCATTCGTAGAAGGAATGTTGAAGATGGGTGAGTTGCAGTCGGGGAAGGGTGGTGAGATAAGAACCAATTGCAGGGTGGTGAATAGTCAGGCTTTGGATGTATAACTGGAATCTTGAAGGAGGTAATTTGATTGTGTACGTGAAGCTGCTATTAATAGATTATAAAATTTCAATGAGAACTGAGATTATTTATGAGGGACATTAATGAAAATGAACTTGAAATAGGGAATTATGCAAATATCAATGACTTCTCTTTAGTCTTTGTGGTTATCGTGAGGGTGTCAACTGTCCACTTTCAAAATTAGAAGGTGTTATGTGTCCTTATATAATATTAAATAAATTAATTTTAATTAAAATTGATATATTCATACTAATTAAAAGAAGTAACAAATAATTTTTCAAACAACATAATAATTTTCCGAAAAAGCTTCATAAAATTGTTAAGGCTTTGCATGGTAAGATAAATTGTAATGATAAAAAAAAAGTAAAATAAAAAAAAGATAGAAAAAATATATATTTTTTATTTCTTTCCATCCATAGAGTTGAAACAAATGAGAAAAAATAAAACTTTTGAAAAATTCCTTACATAAATATTTTATTCTCTTATCTTATCATTTATACTTGAAATGATTTATTTTTCTCTCTCTTTTTTATATTACTTTTTCACTTAACTAACTGTATGAAAAAAAAATTAATATACTTTTGTTTTGGTAGTATTTAAGAAAATAGTTTCACCCAAGGCTTCGTGAGAAAATTTTTTAAGAGAGTCAAAATTTTAATTTTTAATAGTCTATATCTTTATTATTTTTAAAAGATTAAATTAAATTTTTATAATTTTAAAAGATTAAAATATAATTTTACCTTTACTAATTTAAAATCTTAAAAAATTTTAAAATATTAAAACAACAATTTTTTATTGTAAAGGAAACTGGGTCCCATGCAGCCCCTCGATTCGTCTCTAATTTCATCTCTCAAACCATACGAAATACGATACAAATTGAACAAGAAAGCAATAAGAAGATTACAGCCTAGGCTCTTCTTTTAGGGTTTTTTTTTCTAGCTAATAGAAACCTCGAAGGGTCGGTTATCTGTTTTGAATGGAAAATGTTACGTGTAGCATTTTCCTTTTGTTGTTTTTATAGACAAGGTTAAGTTAGTGTGGCTTTTTATGGAAGATATCAGGTCCAAATAAATCAAGCTTTGCTGAGCAAGGATCTGCATATTGGATTCCACCACCAACCAGCATTGACAACCTCGATCGAGAGTGCTCAACGATCATCAACGTTAATTCAACTAGAGGCAAACCACCATCCCACCACTTAAATAGCTTACGTCTTGCACTTGCTTTGCTTCCATATTCCCACACAAAAACAACTTGGGAAGCTTTTTACCGGTGCTCACATCTCTATCTCAATGTCTAATATATAATTCCCAAAATGACCTACCACTCTGTTAATGATCCCAAATTTGGACAAAACATCACTTGATTATATCCAATTGCTTTTAAATATAGGCTAGTCATCCACAAGCACCAGCTGGTTGACATAAACTGTGGAATAAAGATGAATTTTGGTAAATTACTTTTCAATAGTTACTTTACTCATTGAAAAGTGACCTATTAATTAGATTTAGATGTAATTAGACAAGAGTTTAGATAATCATTGTAATTGGTGGGTTCCATTGAATTTGATGTAATTGGAACACTCAAATTCAATTCTTAGAGAATAGTGAGAATTAGAATAATTATGTAAGTAATTACATTCAAATTTAATTTTTTTAAAATTATTTTTATATAAGTTTAAGTTATAAATTTTTATCATATAAGTATGAACACATATGAGTATTTGATATGATTATGGCTAAATATTTATTATGTTATAAATCTTAAGAATTTATATTATAAAAATAATTTAGGTGTATTTTATAAAGTTAAAACAAAAATATATATTATTGAAATCCTACTTACTCTTTTTTTTAAAGCAAGATTAATCAATGCATTCAAAATGGGGAAAACCAAAAGGAAAACAAATCAAGAGACCCTAAGAAAATACTGCTCACTCCCTTTCACATCAATGACACATGTCATTCAAAGAAATGAATAAACATAATTACTTTTTAAATTATGTAAAAGAGTTTATTATAAAAAAAATTAATTTACATATTATAAAAGTGTTATAATATATTTATTTATAAAAAATATGGCTAAGAAGTATAAACATAACTGTGTCAACGTTATATATTATAAATTTTAATATGCTTATTCGTAAAAAAAATTACGCACTATCAAGCTTAAGAAGATTCTAGGGCACCCAACCAGACTTCAATCGATTACAGTTCTTGAGAGAGTTTTGAGTTTTCTTCCTTTTCTTGTAACATCCCGATTTTGGACTTAATCGGAACAGTGGTTTTGGAACCGCAAATCCAAGGTCGGAAAAATTATTTTTGATATTATTTTATGTGTTATAGCATGATTTTATAGATATTTGAAAAGTTTGGTGAATTAATTTTAGTAGTTGTATGCTTAATTTCGAAAAAGGGATTAAATCGCATAAAAAGTGAAAATTATATTCTACTAGTCAAAAGTGTTATGTAGCTAAAGAAATTAAATGTGGAGTTCCTTATTGAGTAAATAGACCATTAATAATGAGTGGTGGATGTACATGGAGACAAAAAAAAAATTAAAATGGTCAAAGTTGGTGGCTTTAGGTGACTTAATAGGTAGAATAATAGTAAAATAAAAAGAAAAGCTATCATCTTTTTACTTCTCTTTCTTCTCCACCGATTCTTACCCAAGGAAATGGCATGGAAGCTTGAAAATTTCAGCAGCTTCTAACCCTCACATGTAAGTGATTTTGATGATCATTTTTTATAATTTTTGTATTTTTGGAACCTTTGTAGCCTAATCTAGCTAACGAGGGGACAATTTTGCAAAATGGTTGAAACTCTAGGATTTTTTTCATGAGAATATTCATGTTGTCTGCTGCATTTTTATGGAAGAAAATAAATATTGGTTGTTAAATAAACAACTTTTGTTAAATGATTTTTATGAAAACACCTAAAATGGGTCATTTTGTAAAAGTTGTAAATAATGGAAAATGTGGACTGCCCTAAGCATGAAAAAAGTTCGGCTATGCATGGGTAGTAAAGAAATTGAACACATTTCATTTTACGAGCCTAGGGGCAAAAGTGTAAATATGACAAAGTATAGGGGTAAAAATATAATTTTACAAAAAATGTGAAATTGGGATAATTTGAGTAGCATGTTGAATAAATAAATTAAATATGTTGTTATAGATCAAGGAAGATGAAATTCGGAATTTGATCGGGAGAAAAGCAAGATAATAGAGTAATTGACTTATTTCATCGTTTCATACTGAGGTAAGTTCGTATGTTAATAAGCATTAAATTTGATATGTTTAAATGTTTAATTGATATCATGTATTATTTCATATGTTATTATTGGATCATGAATAATATAAAAATACGAGATCGTATTGAAAGATCAAATTAAGAGAAATGCAGGGTTGAGCATGATCGAGTTACAACATGTTATGAATTGACGGTAAAGACCATGGTTGGACCATGTCAATACATGTAACTATGTAAGACCATGTTTGGGACATGGAATCAGCATTGTTATGTGAGCCAGTGTAAGACCATGTCTAGGACATGGCATCGGCATCATTATGTAAGCCAGTATAAAACCATGTCTGGGACATGGCATCAACATAGTTATGTGAGCCAGTGTAAGACATGTCTAGGACATGGCATTGGCATGAGGCATCGTGTAAGACCATAGCTGGACTATTGGCATCGATATGAGATTTCCATGTAAGACCATGTCTGGGACATGGAATTGGCACAATACATCATGTACAAGTTTTCCCGAGTATCCTTGGTATCCCAAGAGGTTCAACGGGTAAATCCAAAGATTTTGTCAAATAAATGACAATGTATGATCATGTTGAAAGGGTACAGGTATGTACGCAAAATTCATGAGTAATGAATTCGATGTATATGGGACATTTGGTAATAATGTAAATGAGTAAGTCCTACCTATGAAAATTATCTTGTGATGACCTTGTGATTATAAGTCTATGTATAAATAGGTGGTAAATTTGATTGATGATCATGTGTGAGGCTTTTAGGCCAAATTAAATTGAGACATGATAAGTTTAAGTTTTATTGTTGATGTATAGGTTAAATTGGCCAATGAATGGCATGTAAATATTTGATAATGACTAGCTATTAGAATGGCTAATTAAGGATATGCTTTTGTGTTATGTATGATTAAATGATGTTAATACAAAGAAATCATGAAAGAGTAAAGTTAGCAGTAAAATAGTTTTGGATAGGAGCAATTGTATAACTTTGAAAAATCACCAAAAATTATGAAAATTGAAATAGAGGTTGAATAAGATATGAAATTAAATCTTATTGAGTCTAGTTTCACATAGAAGAAGTAAGCAAAAAAATTTCATATTATGAAATGTTTAAATTTTTGTGGGATGGGGTCAAGATGAATTCGGAATCCCTTGTTCTGACTTTAGAAAATCATTAAAAATAGTATAAAAATAATTACGAGTTATAATTTATATTTTTTAAATTATTAATGAATATATTTTCAAAAAAATCAAATGAGAATATCATCTGAGTCCTGTACGAGGTGATAATTAATTTTTAGTGAAGAAGGGTTGAAACTATCAGACAGTAGAACAGGGACGAATTTAAAGAATAAACTGTACTTAGTGGCTGAACCAAAAATTCTGGAAATTTTATGGTAAGGAGATATGTGAGTCTAGTTTTAGGAAAAATTATTGGAACTTAATTTAGAGTTCTATATCTCAAGATATAAATAATTTAGTGACTATAACTCTCACAGACAACTTGATATGAACATAAGTGAATAGTGGAAATTTTTTGCAATTATGATTGCATTATCTTGAGAACATATTATGAGGATTGTTAAAAGCATGTTAATAAATTATTTATTATTTATATACCTACTTACTAAGCTATATGCTTACTCTCTCTTCCTTTCCTTTTTTCCTATAGTGTCATAGATGCTAGCTCGAGTTGGAGGTCGTCGGAGATCCTATCACACTCACAAGCTATTGGTGGGTATTGTAACACCCCCTAACCTCAAACCGTCACTAGAATAGGGTTACGAGACATTACCAAACATATACACTAGCATTTATACAAAACCGAACCATAAATTTTACATTCCAAATCAATTCTTTTCAAATTTCATCATAAAGTCCCTAATATGGGCCTACGGGGCCCAATACATGTTTTAGAAGTGGTTCGAGACTAAACTAGCAACTTTAGAACTTTTTCCTTGAAGATAGGGGCACACGCCCGTGTGGCCTGGGACATGGCCGTGTGGCCAGCCCTTGGGGTTCCCATGGCCGTGGGGCCAGGCTGTAGGTAGATCTGACTTGCACACACGGCCGTGGGAACAGCCCGTGTGACATAAATAGAGAGCCACACGGCCTGAGCACATGCCCATGTGACTTGGCCGTGTGAAAACATGATTTTTAACCTTTTTAAAGCTATTTTCACATGCTAAACACAACTAATTCACACCCAAACATTTACTAATAGTTCTTAAATCAAATATCATTCATTATGCCATTCAAACTTAGCAAATATTCATTCATTCACTTCAATACCTCTTAAGGATTATGTACCACAATTCATATCAAAATTATACTACATTATCATACTAGTCAAACTCATGTAAGTTTAACTTCCAAAATATGCATATTTCATACCATGCTTCAACAACTTTTATAATTATTCACTATCATGTACAAATTAACACCTTAACAACCTAGGTACATGCCATTTTACCAAAAGAAAGGTACTTCACCACTTTGAGTTCGGGATTGGCTTGGATGCTGAGTCCTTAGCTTTCTTTCGTACCTAGTCTTGTGCACGGAAACATATCGTACGCTGAGTATACACTCAGTGGTATTTCTATAAACTAATACTTAAAACAATAATAAACCATGTATATACACTGTAACTTAAAGCCTTATACATTCATTTCATAACTCTTTCATGTAGTTAAGCAATTCATATATATGTATATATTTATATATTTCTTATCACTCAATATCTTTCAGTCACAGTCACATAATCAATAGTAAACAGTCTTTAGTACTTTCATTTACCCTTATTAACGTAATTCGGACCTAAATAGATATGCAGATCCAACCTACACACCTGGGATAATATAAAGTGTTTCATCGGCCGAAACCGAAATACACCGTAGGGTAACAGTAACAGTAACAGTAACAGTCATAGTCAGGTACGAAGTACCTCTTCAGAACGAATTCGAAACAGTCACAGTAGTCGACACATATAGTGTCTCATCGACACACAGTCAGAATACCCCTGAACACTTCCAATCCTATGGCATGCCAATTGTATCCGACTAGCCCGACACTGTTAATAGGGTATTCAAATCGTTTTATTTCAATACATAAGTAGTAATAGTTTCCATCATATCATTCATTATACATTCTAACTAGAGGTATGCATGGGCCGGGCCGGGTTTGGGCCAGACCCAACTAAAAAATTAGGCCCGTTTGCTAGGCCTAAGCCCGGCCCGGGCCGAAAAATAGGCCTAAAATTTTGCCCAAGCCCGGCCCGAATAAAAATGTTAAAACTCAAGCCTGACCTGGCCCGCCCATATTAATTTTTATATTATTTTTATATAATTTTAAAATATATATAAACCATCAAAAATACTAAAAAAATCAAAATAAATTTTTCTCAAAAAATTGAAAATAAATTTTAAAAAATATGTATACTTAAATAACACTAGAATAAATACAATTTAACAAGCAAATGCCTCTAAAATAATAAAAAAATTAGCAAATGCCTTTAAAATAATAAGAAAATTTAACAATAAAATAAGTTTTATATAATATCTAAACAATAACAACAAAATAGTAGCAACACAATATTAAAATAGTAGCAAAATAGGGAGAAAATAATAAGAAAATAATATTAAAAAAATAGTTTTTTTTCATTTAGTAAATTTGGGCAGGGCCGGGCCGGGCTCGGGCCAAAATGCCTTACACGAGGCCCGACCCATTTTTTAAACGGGCCTTACTTTTTTTCCAAGCCCATTTTTCGGGCCTATATTTTTGCCCAAACCCTCCTACATTTTAGGCGAGCCTTCGGGCCAGGTCGGTCCTCCCGGCCCATGCACACCTCTAATTCTAACTATTAAAATAACAATTACATTGTATTAAATCATTAAGCATAGTTTATAGAAATACAAACCGTAATTCTCGAGTTTACTCGATATCCTCGTTCACTTTCTCCTTCCCCTTTTTTGACGATGTTTCTGGCGCTACGTTGGCTACGAGAAATTAAACAATTTAAAAATTATCAACATACTATATCACCTTACACATTTCAATTTCTACACAACTTTTGCTTAAATTCCAATTTAGTCCTATCACCATAACCATTCTTTTCTTCAAAATAAATTCTATATTTTCATTCAATTATCACTTTAAACCATTCCAACTCTTAAATTTTTCAGCATAAAACATTAATTCTACAATTTAAACAATTTAGTTCCTATTATAACAAAACTTATATCTATCTTTACAATTTAATCCTTCTCCCACTTCTAACTTGAATTTCTATCAATTAAACCAATAATTCTTCCATTCACTCAACTTAATCAACACCTAAAAATTCAATAACTTTCTAAATTTCAACAAAATTCAAATAGTATTTCTTCTTAAGATTTCATAGACACCAAAATTACAAGAAAAGGGATTAAATTGACTTACCACTTAAAGCTTGAACCTTAAAACCCTATTTTTCCTTTCTTTTTCTTTCCATTTTTCTTTCTTTCTTTCCCTGTTCTGTTCGTGCCCTTCTTTTTCCTTTTTTTTATGTTTTTTTATTTCTTTTATTTATTCTAACTATTATATTATATCATTATTATTATTATTATTATATTTTAAATTATAATTATTATTTCTTAAATATTAAGTAAATACATATATATTCATACATTTGTACCAATTAAAATTATACACATGTATTTATACTTACCACACATTTGTCACATAAGGCTTATTTGCTAATTTATTTCTTTGACTTTTCTATAGTTAATAATTAAACTTTCACACTTTATTCAATTTAATCCATATACTTAATTAACCCTAATTAAGCTAAATTTACTTAATTAAAATCTAATTAACCTTTCACTTAACTTCGTAAATATTTATTCTAATTTTCAGAATCGAAGACCCAAAAACTCACTTTTCCAATGACCTTAAAATTTGGGTTGTTACAGGTATCAATGATTTTCTAGCATATTAAGTGTATGGCATGTATAGGGATTTGGTTATTGTGTACATGATATTATGAGTTGGCCTAGAATATTGGCCTATGCTAATTGAAAGTCATTGTTGTATAAGGCCATTTAATGTGGCCAATATTTGCTATGTTATAAGTCTATGATGAAGCATTACATGGATGTGCATGCTTGTTTTGGTTGGATGAGTGAATGTGTGATAATTATGTGTGGAAAATACTAAATGTGAATGGTTGAGTAAGTTACATGTTATAATTAGTTAAGTGTGTGTGTGGTTGTGCATGTTGAATGTGATTTATAAATAGTGTGTGAATGTCATGCTGTGGTTATTGGGATGCCTAAAAATGTCATGTTGTGTGTTGATAAACTTAGTATGGGTGTACAAGTGTTTTTGGATGGAAAAAGGTTTGGTAAATAGCCTAACCATCATCCACACAGATAGCCACACGACTTAGAACACGGGCGTGTGACCCTAAATGGGTGATGACATCATAAATAGAGAGTTACACGAGTGAAGGACATGGGCGTGTCCTGAACCACACGGGTGTGTGTGACCACACGGTTTGCCCACATGAGCATGTTACTCTCCAAAATATGAAAATTTTCTTAGTGTCTCAAAAGTTTCGAAAGTTCTCGGTTTAGTCCTTAACTACATCCAATGTATGTTTTGGGCCTCGTAGGCCCATATAAGGGACTTTAAGATAGAAATTGAAAATTTTTAAATTTGAACGGAATTTTATAACCTAGAAATGTTTGTATGCATGCATTTGAGTCCAGTAATTCCTTGTACCCTATTCTGGCAATGGACGTGGGTAAGGGGTGTTACGTTTCTGATCTCTCCATCTTCTTCGACATCTCTATTCAACTTTAACCATTTCTCTAAAGGGAACTTAGTCCAACGTTCTTACCCATCTTTGGTCATTTTCCAGCAAGAACACATCATATACAAGCACTTCACTTCTCAGGTAAAAATGTTCCCCTTTTTTCAAACCTTTTGTGGCTAATGCATGTGCTACCTTATTTGCCATTCTTCGAGTATGTTTAAACCATATCTGAAAATCTTTTTCAATTTTTGAATATCCCTTATGTATGCACCTATTGTTGATCTGTCCAACCCATTATTTTGACTCTTCCTGATAATTGACAGTGCATCGCCTTTAACTTTCACCACCAATAAACTCATTTCCAAGCTCATTTGAACCGTTTGAACACATGTGAGAGCTTTCATGACAAACACCGAAGGTATGTTATTGTTTAGCACCATTTTGGACCCTAGAATCCCTCTATTTGAATCTCTTATCACAATCCCTGAACATGATCTTCTTTCTTGTTTGTTAGAAGCAACATCAAAATTTATTTTGAGATTCAACCGCTCTAGTATTCTCCATCACTTAATCCCTGATCCACTACTAGATAACTTTTTCCTTATCCTATCCAATTCTCATATGTAATTCGTAATTCAATCTACTATTGCTTGTCCTAATTTTCATTTTCCTTCATTCAGTAACTTGTTCCTTTCTATCCAAATTACCCACAAAGCACAACAAAAAAGTTGACATTGGTTAGAAGAATTTTCTTCAAATATCCAGGTAAACCATTCCATACATTTTGAATTTGTCATCGATTGTGGCCAAACAAAATTCAATTTATGCCAAATTGTAACACACCTAACCCGTATCTGTCGCCGGAATAGGTTTACGGAGCATTATTGGAGTTTACGTTTAAAACTAACAAAATTTTAAACAGTTTAATTCATAACATCAATCATAGCAAAACCAATCAATGACATACATATTGTGACATACATATTGTCCCTTATACCTCCCGAGGCCCTAAAAACACATTAGAAACAAGTCGGGACTAAATCGAAAACATATAAAATTTTTAGGAAAAAGATGAAAATTTTCAAACTGCAGGAGTCACACGGCTGTGTGGCCAAGCCGTGTGACACACAAGGTTGAGACACACGCCAATGTCTTAGGTTGTGTGGGCATTCAAAGTAGGGGCACACGGTCGTGTCCCAGCCCGTGTCCGTACCCGTGAAACTCTCTGACTTGGGTCACACAGCCAAGCCATAGGCCGGTGTGCCAGGCTTTGTACCCTTCAAAGTGGCCTCACATGCCCACATGCCAGGCAGTGTAACTGGCTAACTTACAACCTTTTGAAAGCTATAGGGGACACACGACCGTGTCACATGGTTTTGTGTCACACACGGCTGAGACACGCCCGTGTCCCTGTCCGTGTGAACAAAAAATAGACCATTTCCAAGCTGTTTTTCTCACACAATCATACACACACGCACCTAACACCAATTTTCCACATGTAACAAACATTGAAAATGCATCAAATAATACATCTATAAGCTAAACCAATAAGGTATATGTGTATACAACCAATATGCCCAAAAAGTACCTCAATCAAAACAATTAAACATGTATAACCATATGCATAGTTTAGCCAAAAGTTCAATCAACTTACAACTAAGTTTATGCCAAAACTTACCACTTTATTTACCTACCAAATTCACAACAAAAATACCAAATTGGCCATTTGACATTTAACACCATTAGCCATATATGTCCACTACATTCCAAATACCAAAATGACCATATTCAACCATGTCAAAGAACATTCCATTACACACATTTTAAATACCATTTCAATTTTCATCATTTACGCGTCATAAAGACTATAAAATCAACTATCATAACGTCACATATATATACCATAATTACAGGCCAAAACATAATGGCTATAGCATCAACCAAATCACCTATACATATGCATATTTAACTGATTATGACTTAACTTGTTTCCATGCCAAAACATAACATAATTGATACATAACAACCATATCAATTTTGGTCATTTCAAAACATACACCAATTTGACCATATTAACCGCAACTAACAAGCTATCAATAGTACCTTAAGTACCTCAAATCCAAGACAACATTTCATGCCATAATCAACAACCAAAATGACATATATATACCAAACTCATCAATTAAATATTAGACATAGTCCACCTATACATGCCATTATAACCGTGACTAAAGCATAGAAATCTACCAATAAAATCGATGGATAGTGTGATGGATCTCCGACTAGCTTCCAACTAGATCGAGCTTCTGATAATCTGAAAAGTAAAGGAAAAATAACTACATAAGCAATGAATGCTTAGTAAGCTCGTATAAACTTTAGTCATATCAATCCATTTCAAATATGAAATTTAAACATATCAAGAAGAATCCTATGCCAATATCGCAAAATTCATGAAACCATATTCCATAACTCACAAAATGAATAAATCCAAAGCATCACATATACATATCATCCCTAGCATAGTAGGATTTTATCTTTCAAATTTTCTTATTTTCATTTTCATTTCATTACTTTCCATTGCATTTACTTTCTTTAGCTTAAACAACAACATCAATTCAACTCATCATTCCCTTTTTCATCATTTTACACTTCAAGTATGAACTTACTATTTCATTACCTTCCCACACCCATTTCATATGCATAACACACAAGACATAATCATATTATCAACCACAGTTGCAAGCTAGTGCATTTAAACATAGCTCTTTTGGAATGAACCACATGATAAACCATTTCATAATAAATTACATAATTTAAACCTTACCACTCTTTCATGAACACAAGCATATTTCCATTTGGGCACTTACCATTTCAATGCATAACTTATAAGTAAACATCATACAATTCAACCAATAGCTTAGTACATGTCTAAGTATCAAACAACAACACATGTTAGCATACTTAAACATATTTCACATGAATTCAACATGGATAACCATTATGCTTGAATATGATTCAATGTGGATATAACATCCTTCATAACATAACATGCTTTCCATGTAACTCATCATTTCAATGTATTTCATGTATACCTGTATTTGTTCATATTGAACATTTACCGTTTCATTTCCAATTCATGCCTGTTGTATCGAATAGAATATCGTTGGATACCTGGGATAGCTCATACAAAGTGTGCTAACTCATATAATTGTAATCTGTCAATTCATGTACATATATGCTCACACGAGCTGTGAATAAGTATGATCACACGAGCTGTGAAAATGGGCTTGCTCACACAAGCTATGGAGTATCGACAACATATGCTGGACCTCAGCCATCGGTAGGACATTCAAGACCAGCACCCGAATCATGTAAACCCTAATGACATGTCATTTGTATCCTACGAATTCTTAAGGTTCAAATGGGGCTGGTAGTCGTCGTACGTCGTTGAATTTCTATCATTTCATGACATAATAAATTGCATAATAACATCTATATATTAATTAATGTAAAATAGAATAGCACATTAAACAGTCAATTTAACTTACATTTAAGTGTTTATAGTTCATACGAATTTACCTGGCTAAATTGCAGAAATGTCAAAGTACAGGGGCATTTTGGTAATTTTCCATTCTCCTCGATTTTCCACTCGATCTTGATCTAAATTAATAATTTCATTCCATCTATTAGTTTAGACAATAAACCAATGTATTTTATGCAATTTAGTCACTTTTTGACATTTTTATAAAATTATCCTTTTTTACTTTTATTTAATTTATTCCTTGAGCCTAAAACATGCAAATTAACCATTTTTCCCAAATTTAAGCTTACCTAAATGTTCATGGCACCCAAACTAGCCCACATTTGTATTAATTTCACATCAAATCCTTGTGCTTCTACTATTTTAACAATTTAGTCCCTAATCGAAAAATTTATCAAAAATCACTTAATAAAATACTTTTAAATAACAAATAATATCTCAAATTCATCATTTAACATCTAAAATCACAAGATTCATTAATGGAAACATTCAAAATCTTTAACAGTTTCAAAATTGAAGGTACAGGCTAGCTGGACCTAATTGCAACAATATCAAAAACATAAAAATTACAAGAAACGGGGCTAAAATCACATACCAATTTAGCTTGTGAAGTTGCCAAAACCTCCAAGCAAAAAAAAATGGCTTCTTCCCCCGTTTACAATTGGTGATGAAGCTTTGAAAAAGATGATAAATCTTTTGTTTTATTTATTTTAATATAATTATCAAATTACCATATTAACCTTAGTTAATAATTAAATAAAACATCAAATTCATGTCTACTATTTTCCACTAACACATTGAATGGTCTAATTAACCTTTAAGTCAATTTTCCTTTATTCAATTAGCCATTTAATCACTCAAATCAAATAGTGATCAAATTTTATATCTTTTATGATTTAGTCCTTTTTAATTAATTAACTATTGAAACATTAAAATTTTTTAACAAGACTTTAGTACCACCTTAATGGCACTCCATAAATATTTATAAAAATATTTATGGCTTGATTTATAGAAATAAGTCTCGATGCCTCATTTTCTAAAACCACTTGACCTTAGGGTCATACCACTTGAACTTAATAATTCGCTTATATAACATAAATTATCAAATCAAAAACCTTTTTAAAACCATATTTGACTCGTAAATATTATATTTAATATTTACAAACTTATTTGTTGGATTTGGTGGCCCCAAAACCACTAAAAATAAGCTGTTACACAAATTTCCTTTATTGTAGGATAATCATAAGATACATGCTCTCTATTCTCTTCTTCACCTGCTTATCTGTGACACATTGTGGTTCCAACTAATCTCTTATAATGTAGATTATTGAGAGTAAGTATAAAGTTCATGAAAATTCTCCAAATTGTAATTTTTAGTTTTGAGGGCAGTTTTAGACTCTAAAGTTTTCTGTAAAATGACATGTAAGTGTTTTGATTGTAATTAGCAATAGGGCTTATAGTATCATGTAGAAGTAGCTTGTATTCACTCCGTACAGGATACTCCCCTGATGTTTCCCCTATCCACACCATAAAATCATCGTGTAACACCTTTGCTAATGGAATATGTAAAATTTTGTTAGCATCGCTTTAACAAAATGTATTATTCACTACTTTTGTTTTCCATTCTTTGGAATTATCATCTATCAACTCTGCAACCACCCTAATGCCTGAATTACTAACATTATTTTGTATCTTGTATTCTACTACCCTGGCACCCACGCAGCATTCGTCATTGAAATTTTCATTCTAGTCCTAACCCGCCAGCACAGCCTATCTTGTAATATGCCTTTAGCCGCACACACACTCTTCCAAATATAAGAAGGTATATTTTCAATCTGGCTTTAAAAAATCAGTATTCGAGTAGCATTTAGCTTTTATTGTACAAGCTAACAACAAATTTGGATAATTAATTAGTCACCAAAATGTTTTGCAAGTAAAGCTAAATTAAATTTTGTTAAACATCTAAAACCCAGACCCCTATTCTCTTTTAATTTACATAGCCATTTCCACACACACCAATGGATCCCTCCATTTTCCATGTCCTTTTTGCCACCAAAATTTTGCCATTATACGCTCTAATTCCCCACAAAATGACTTCGATAGCAAAAAGCAAAATTGTTTTTAGAACAACTTTTATAAAAATCTTTTTTCCCCATTGCGATAACTGTCTAGTGCTCGAATTATCAATCTTTTTCTTGATACAATCCTTTAGTAACTAAAAAAACAGTATCATTTTCCATCCTACCATATTTGGCAAACCCAAATAATTCTCTGGATCCATTGATTTTCTAACATTGAGGATTAGCGAAACTATTCCCCTTGCCCTGTCAGAAGTATTTGAACTACAAAACATAGTTGACTTTTCATAGTTAATACTCTGCCCAGAACATACTTCATACTCCCTAAGTATATCTTTCAGAATGTGGGCCTCTTATCAGTAGCCTCTCCAAATAAAATGCAGTCATCAATAAATGTTGAATGAGAGATTTGAGGTCCCCTTCTACTTACTTTAGCTCCTTTTAACAAACTTTCCTTCATAACCAATCTCATAAGGGACGAAAGCCCTTCACTACATATCAGAAATAGAAAAAGGGCTTAACAGATCTCCCTACCGTAGGCCTCTAATAAGTATAAAAACCTTTCCAACTTTATTATTAACTACAATTGAATATGATACAGTAGTTATGCACTGACAATAAGCTCCACCCATGAATTAGCAAATCCCATTCGTAACATCATACTCCTTAAAAATGACCACTCTACTCGATCATACACTTTACTCATGTCCAATTTCAACGCCATAAAACCTTTACTCTCTGTTCAATTTTTCCTTAAAGTGTGCATAATTTCGTAAGCCAAAAAAAACTTATCTGTTATCAAATTCCTCAACACAAATACAGTTTGAACTTCATCAATACAATATTCTGATACTCTCTGAAACTAATTAGCAATTGTCTTTGAAATTATTTTATAAAGAATCGTACAGAGACTTATCGGCCTAAAATTTGTTAAATTCATCGGATAGGCTACTTTTGGTATTAATACAATATTAGTTATATTGAGAGGTTCCAAAACCTTACCTTTATTCAAAACTCCAAAATAGTAGGAACTGACTTCCCCCTCCAATGATGTGCCAAATTTGCTAAAAGAAAAGGGGTGAATAACCATTCGCCATTGACGCTTTTGTTAGACCCATGATTCATATTATTTGAAATGCACTTGTTCATACCAGCTAGAATATGATTCATATCACCAATCCCCTTGGTTCTTGAAATAATTATGTACAATCCCATCCATTTCAAGTTCATGCATAGCCACATTTTGATCTCCATATTACAAGTTGCCAATACATTCATACACTTACATTAAGAGGCAAAATTATGAAAAAAAGTTGTTCAACCAATTCACTCATGCCCTCTATGCTTAATACGCTTATTCTTTATCAATCTCTAGATTAAGGTTGACTTTTACATCAATTAATTATGCAAGAGTCTCATCATCCCTACCTAGACCGTTCAGTTCTTCCAGCCTTCTTGTTAAATTCCTCGTAAGCCCTGCCTGCTTCTCTTTAATGGTCCCTGCCCATTTTTGGAACCCAATTTGTAGAGACGCAAACTTCTCAATAATATCTCTCGATGTTGATTCCCATATTTTTTTCACCTCTTCCTCACAAATGATTTTATAAAACAATTTTATAAGCAAGACTTTACTGCAAGCATACATGTTAGTTATAATAGTTGTAGTGTTACAATGGAACATAGGAGTATTCCAAGGATCGAACCCAAAGGGGTTGCCAATTGAGCAATAAATAACATAAATAATAGAGTCTAAATGGCTACTAATACAATTTTATAGTATGACAAATCATGACTGTAACACCCTTAACCCAACCTGTTTCACCGGATCCGGATCATGGGTGTTATCACTCAAAACACTTAGTCAAATTTACCAAATAGCATCAAATCACCTCTTATATAAAACATACTCTTTGTAGTTATATTTAAAGACTAAAACTTAGGAAACAATTATGGTACTTAAATATAAAATATTACAAATTACAATAAATCATTCTTAAAACAACCATATGATAGTTACAGATTCATTAAAGTAAAATCCTACAATACGCCAACCCAATAGCTTTGTATGCATAATAACCCGATACGCCTCTTCTTTGGCATAATCTTGGCTTTGCCTCTCCAGGCATAGTCTCTTAACATGGAAACCTGAAACATAAACATAACATAAGTAAATATAAGAGTACTTAATGAGCTTTATTACTAAAATGCATTAACGAATACTTTATTCTTGAAAGAACATCTTTGCATCAACGATCTGTCTGAACCACTTATATTTGGCGGATACCACTATAGTTGTAATACATACATATACACCAATTATATACTCTCCAAATACACATTCTTTCTTATTTAATTAACTGAAGTTTTCTTCAAGTGATTTTTAATTCTCTCATTCGCATATGCACTTCTGAATATAACATACCTTTAGAATCCAACAAATACAACCCATTTTCTAATACTTCTCTTGACTCAGAATAGTTTTTGATTATCATTATTCATAGGTGGACACATACATGTGGTGAGTACTTATATAGATCCGAGTATCATCAAATGATTAAACAAATCATTCCTTGATTCGATACCATATGACCCATATTGATAATGTACTTCATAGATCAATCTATTGATATTCATAACATTATTTCAGAACTTCAGATGCTCAAAATAATCGATGTTCAGTTTTCATAATATTTCAGGTGAAGTCATTATACAACTCAGATATGCCAGATTCCAAATAACTTTGACTCAATCATATCATCATGGCGAATACCTTATTAACATCCAGATACATAATTTTTTTTCTAAAGCACTCTTAAAACTTGTTCATTTTCATTTAATTTATAGATCTTACTTAGCTATTAACCCTGTGCATATCAATACCTTATCTCGGCCAAGCTTATCACATAACTAACAAAATTTATCCATATCTTACCATAAAGACAAATACACACAACTTACCAGACATACATAACAGACCATGCCGCAAAGGCCAAACAAAATGCACTATAAAGGCATCATACAAAATTTTGTGTTTATTGTCTAAGCAGACTTCACAAAAGATGCCATGGATTTCTACCTCATGGGCTTATACAAAATTTCATGTATCATGATCTACCATTTCGATTTATGCATTATCAATGGCTACACCATGAACATACATACAATTATATCATATTGTGCCATGGGTCTTAACCATATGGTCTTACATACATTCATATATCGTGTTCTACCAATCTAATCTTCATTTTATTGAAGGTTACACCATGAAAGTTTCCAAATCATACCAAGCTACCATGAGCCTCTACCTCATGGTCTTATACTCGATTTCAAAGTATGATATGCCAGTCTGGTTAGCACAAATATTGCCCTACCAGAGGCTTCACAATAAAACTTTAGCTTAACATTCACTTAATTTGCCTACTTATCAAACATCATTGCTTTAAATAAACTTTATACATTTTATTACGACACTTCTCTCATCTTTAATTTACTCATACCTTACCAGTTTTAGTAAACATCGTCACCCCATTTATGTATATAAATTAATATACTTCTAATTTGAACAGTTCATATAAAGGAGTCAGGATGAAGTCTCACCTTAACTCACATTCTGCAGTTCTAAGCTCCATACATCTCTTTCAAACCAACAACAACCACTGCTTACAGAACATAAAAACACCATTAAAAACTTATTCGTATACAACTTATCATCATCTCAAACACTTACAACCTCCATTCAAAATCTTATACTTACATTTTACTATTCATACACTCCTAATTGATTTACTCTTTCAAAATTTAACATGCAAAGTTGTAATACTTACCTAAAGGTGGAATAACCACTATTTAAATCAAGAATCTAAGTTTTCAGTACAAGGAAGAAGAAATGAAATCAGTTCTAGAAAAGAATCAAAGAGTAACATTTTGAATCCAAAAGAAACTCCTCTCAGAACCCTTATCTCAATTATATATTCGATCTCCCTTATAGACATTCAACAAGTATCAGTTGAATTCAAAGTTTGTCTCTCTTATGGGTCTACAGACTCCAAAATAAATATAATTAAAAATCCTACATAATACATATTAAAATAGCCAATTCAGTTGGTTCCTAACCAAATACTTCACAACCTAACGAGAACAGTACCAATATAAACTGGGCATGTTATACTTTTGACGATAAATCATACAGTAATTTAATTTTTTGTCTAGCTAAAATCTTTACTCTTTGGCTAAACAGAATAGTCTAAAATAAAATTTGTACTTAATTACTCAGCGTATACTATGCACCCTCAAGTATACGCTAAACGAAACAAACCAACGAGTTACCAATCGCCAAACATATTTTTTTCACTGCTATACACCTTATTCTTGTACCCGTCTGAATTGGAATGTGACAATAACAAGGAAATTTTGCAAGAAAATTAAATATGTTAATCTAAGGGCTAAATTGAAAAGAGTATAAAACTAAGAAATTAACCAAATAAATGACCAGTGATGATTGGTTGATTTTGATGTGGTTCATCGATCCTCGAATAAGGGACTTAAATCGCTTAAATTACTAAGTGGCTCTATTTTATCTTTTGATTTCAATTTTACCAACTTAGACGAATTAATCTGATTTATCTCTCGATCTCACCGATCAATACGAGACTAATGAACGGATGCGCAACAAGATTACCTCTCGGTCTCACTTGCCTAGATATTCTCTTAGGGGCGTCACTTCCTAAGTTTTTAAGTATATTTGATTTAGTCCAATTTATTACAATTCAATCATTAATGCAAAAATCAGCTTTCCCACATCTCCATCAACCAACCTCCTTTTAGATTTAGCTACTTATGTTGAAAATAAAGAGAATGAACATGAAAATGAAAAGCAAATAAGCCATTAAAGCAAATCTTAAGAAAAATATAAAACTTGGGATTTTTATGCAAGAAAGCTTATATAACATGAAACTAAAAGAATTCAACAAGAAAATCCAAAGCAATAACATTAAAGGAACTAACTTTAACAGATTTAAAGTAGAAGAAACTAAAATACATTAAACCAAAGCTAGAAATGTCTTACAACAAATGTATAGGGACTTAAAGTGTAAATAAACATAAGCTACAATGATAACTAACTTAAGTAACACTAAAGAACATCGAGAATAAGAAGCAAATGCAAAAGAAAAAAAAACTCTAAGACTAAGAAAGAGGAAGAGAAAAATGAAACCCTAGAAAAGTTGCAGAAAAACCTAAGAAAAACCTAGAGAAAACTAACGTTAAAATTAAACTAATGTGTGTGTCTCTCCTCCTCAGCCAATTTTAGCTGTTTTAGGCTGAATGCTGATGGATTTCATTGCTAAAATTTCCCCTACACGGGCCTTGGGTGATTGGTGGACCAGGTGGACAAAGATTACCCTTTTTGTCTAATTTTCTCCTACTAACTGTGTCGGTGTCGCGATATTCAAAAGAGGATATCGCGATACCTAGGGGAGTTTTGAGCCTTGGGGTTTTCAAGGAAGGGTGGATATTGCGATACCCAAAGTGGATATTGTGATATCACTAAAAGATGTCTCCAACCTTCCATATTGTTAAAGATGTTGCAATTCCAAGGTGTGGATATCCTGATACCCTTTTCTTTGGTGCCGTTGTAGCTCATTTTCAACCTCAAACATGTTCCTACACCATTCAATCACACATTAGCCTCCCAATGACACTAATGGCCAAATTAGGTCACAAAATGAGCAAAAATGACACATTTTCACTTATTAACTTAAAATCTAAAATTACAAAAAAACTATGCAAAAGATGTTATTTTGCTCGAGAATTTATACCGAGAAAATATAATTTTCCATATCAAATTATGACAGATCAATTCCTCCATAATCCACCAAGCCTCAAATCTAAATCTTTTCGTCCCCACTTTTGATCTCCCTGATCCATTTGAATAAGGATTGGACAATTATCCAAAAAACAATGTGGCAGATGTCGTATCAAAGCAGTCAGAATCATGGTTATCCAGTTAGCATTTTTTATTCCTGTATCCAATCTTTCTATAATGTTTGTTTCCAAAAAATTCCCCCTCTACCATGTAAACCATGATCCTGAATAACCAACAGCCATTAACTGGCAATCTTCTAGAATCTTACGAAATTCCTTCATTCAACGTTCCTCCCTTGACACACTTCCAACCTTCTTATTGGAGTACATAATCTCATTGAAATCCCTATATACTATCTATGGAAAATCTTGGCTCCTTCCTAAACATCTCAACAAATTCCAAGTATCTTATTTATTTTACACATCCAGGGCTCCAAAAAAACTCGTCATCTCCATTTTGGACTTGCCTATTCTTCTTGAATCTTTACATTGATATGATTTTTTGAATAATTTCTCTCCTGAACCATGTAATTTTCCTTCCACGCAAGACAAAGTTCCATTCGCGTCTCCTCAACTTGAACATCAATTCCATTCTGAAAACCACATCTCCTATGTACATTTTCCATTCGAATTCCATTTAATTTTGTCTCCATAAAAAGACTAATTGGGGATTATAAATCTTCAGCATATGTCAAAGTTTCTGATTAGCTCGTGGATTCCCCAAACCACGAATATTCTAGCATAATATTTCCATTATGCCCAATCGGTTTGCCTCTTGGTAGCCGTTGATAAAAGTTAAACTCGAGCTATAGACTGCTCATCATTGGTGACTAACAAATCTGTAGACTTAGAAACGTCAGGGTCCAAAATATTCATTTCGGGCATTTTCTTTCCGTCCCCATTCTCAATCGGGCTCTTTTCCAAATCCTGTTCCATATTTGTTTGGCCCAATCCACTTAGGACTCCTTCTAGATTAAATCTTAATATAGGATTGATCGTCATCCTTTATACTCTCATTATCCCATCCCTTAAATTTCTCCCTAAATCAAGTCATCGTTGATTTTCCTTCCACCACTCTCCATCTCCTTCCTCCATTAGCCATACGCTATTCATAGTTGTGGCTCTCCTTGACTACGCCTTCAAAGAGAGATCACATCCAAATTTTATGTCTTCCAAACCTTTGTTAAGTCTAACAAGACATAAAGAATAATTATTGCCTAAGCAGCCACATTAGAAATAGAATAACGTCAGTCTTTTATACCTAAAATTCACATAAATGCACATCCCTAGAGAGATCATGATTTTCTTTTTTTGCTTCAGTGGACACCTAATATCTAATTGAACCCAAACACGGAAATAATTTTCCATTCCCCTACTTAGTTTTTTCGTATTATATTCCAACAATCTACCAATGAAATTCCAAGTTGTTTTGCTACATTCTCAAAAAAAAAAAACCTAGGCGAAGATCGTGCACTTAAATCTAGAAAGATGAAAAAAATTAAAGACACTTGCATCGAATCTTCATTCTCTTCTAATCGATAACTATTTGATAGCATATTTATTTTTCATATTTTACGTGCTCAAATTAACCTGTTCTGCATTAATCCCTACTAATTGCTGAATTTTATGTTTAAATCTTGTCAAGAATGAAATTCGAATGCTTTAATGCAAAAACAAGTAGAAAAAGATTCAATTGGAGCATGAACAATAGAAGAGGAGCCAAGTCAAAAATTTGGAGACATTTAAGGGTCAAATTTTCTTGAATTAATTCCTACTAATTTGTAACACCCTAAACCCGGCCCAAACGTTATGACCGAATCTGACATGCCACATCGAAGCGTTCAAAACATTTTATATTGTTGATCCAGAAAAACTTACTTAGTGTTTTAAAAGATAATTTCATTATAGGTTAAAGTGAATAGAAGCTGTGCACCAGGTAGGAAACCGGAAAAGAGGTGGTGAGTCCATCGGACTGCTTAAGTACCAAGCTCCCTTAGGATCCAATCCTAGACATGCATACTGCCATTGCCACACCTTAACGTCATGGATATTTCTAGGAAACCGATTTGATTAAGTCATTTTTAGGAAAATTGATTAATTTTGGAAAATACTTTCATTGCGGAAGCTTTGCTTGTTGTCGTGTCATTTTGAAATCAATTGTTGTTTTTGAAAACGCGCCCTAAAGCTATCCAATTTCAACAGTTAAAATAAGTAATACCTATCTTAGTAATACATATTAAAACCATCAAAAATAATTAAGCGGCCTTATTACATTAAAAAACCCAAAACTTCAAACGTAAATAAAAGGATGTCCAGTTTACCAGAAGAAAATCAAACTTTCAGAACGGGTGGCCACTCCGAATTCCCTCACAGCTCCAAGCCCACTATGGTTGGGGATTACCTGCGTGGATGAAAATAAAACGGGTGAGTTTGGGGAAACTCAGTGTGTAAATTAACCCAACCATAGCCTATATCAGCTCAAACCACAGAAATAGAATAAGTTGGCCTTAGCCCAGAACGGAATTCAGAATAAAACCCATAGGCCCATAACAGAACAGAACAGATATTACATGTTTATGCAGAAACCCAACCCAGATTCATCCATAACACCCCCGTACCAGCCTTACACCATGTGGGGAGACTACTCGACCCACCCAACCGCTACACACCACAGAAATCACAGCGAGGCTGCCAGATATTGTGACGAAGTCACCAGATACAGATATTGTGGCAGAGCCACCAGAACAGATATATGTGGCAGAGCCACCAAATCTGATAATTGTGGCATAGCCACCAGGACAAATATATGTGGCAGAGCCACCAGATCAGATAATTGTGGCATAGGCACCAGGACGCTTCCTCCATAGTATAACCCAAGTCCCCATGCAACATATATATAATCATGACATACATAATACAGAATCAGATCGTCATGCTTTTCAGTCAAAAGTAACCCTAGGGGTATAATGGTAATTTTGCATCCATAGGGGTATTCAAGTAATTTAATTATTCTTAAGGTTTTCATACATAAAATAGCCATTTATGTACGATCAAAAACACTTACCGCATTTTCTTACCAATTTGGGTCCGTTGGCCCATTATCCCGTTTTTGGCCCATTAAGCCCCAAAATATTGAAATGTACAGAATCGCGTAATCTGCAGTCTTATCACTTTAATTTACCATATACATCAAACTATTAATCTCATGAGCATTCATACACTCCAAGATCTCAAAATACCGGCTTTTCGGCATTTCAGCTTTTCGGCTTGTGCCAATCTAGTCTATATGAGGGTGTTAGTTACACACCTGTTTGCGACGATATGCTGACGAGATCCACACACGAACCGCCTACAATTGGATTACTAACACGTTAATCTAACTATTCAAATATGAACTACGTATTAACCCCTTACAATATTCGGCCAACCACACCTACAGATCAGAGTAAGCTTATAAGAAATCAATAAGCAACTCATTAACAAATTTTTGTCAGTGTTTACCACATAATCATAATTTCACTGCAAGTTGTCTTCCTGAGCAACAGTCACTAAATCATTTATAACTGGAGCTACGAAACTCCAAATCAAGTGCCATTAATTTTCCCTGAAAATAGACTCATATATCTTCTACCCATAAAATTCTCAGAATTTTTGGTTGAGCCAATCAATACCATATTTTTCTCAAATTTCCCATGTTTCACTATTTGACTAATCTGACCACTCTTCATTACGAATCAAATTTCTCATTGTACAGAATTCAAAATATGTTCTTGTTAATTTCATTTGAAACTAGACTCAATAATCTTTAATTACATAATTTATTCATCTTCCACAATTTATGGTGATTTTCCAAAGTCACGTTACTGTTGCTGTCCCAAGAAGATTTATTACCAAATCACTCTTTCACACATACCTTGCATGCATGTTATTTAAACATGTATATCACCAATCAATCATCACATATCTATGATTTTACTTAAGTATAATCTCCATTTCATCATTTTAAAGCACAACATGTTAGCCGATTTTTCCCTTTAGCATCTAAGGCACATGCATGCTCATTTGTTTGGCTCAACTTCACCTATCTTCCATTTTTCATCAAAAGAACATGAAACAACAACCATTTCCTTCATTTTAATTCATGACTAAATGCTCACAACACAACTAAAAACCAAAATATGCTTCAAGAGTTAAGGTAGAATCAAGAAGAACTCATGAACCTCAAAATAGAAGCAAGGTACCAAGAACTTACCTTCAATTTTCCTCCTCCTAGTGACCGAATACTCAAGAGCTTTCTCCTCTCCTTTCTCTTTTCTAACTTTCGGCTATGATGAACAAAGATGGACAAAACTTTGTTCTTTTCATCCTTTTGTTATTTTATTACCCCACATTTTA
This sequence comes from Gossypium hirsutum, assembly GCF_007990345.1. Classification (NCBI taxonomy): domain Eukaryota; kingdom Viridiplantae; phylum Streptophyta; class Magnoliopsida; order Malvales; family Malvaceae; genus Gossypium; species Gossypium hirsutum. The sequence goes on from NC_053434.1 coordinate 49,290,790, forward strand.
TGACACAAAATAACCTATATTATTTGTGCCATACCTATGCCATAATGTCAATAAAAAAAATGCCCATAATGCTTATCATGCCCATCATGGAACATTTACCTAACCCATTATCAATTTTTTATCAATTTGTACCATAAACTATGGATATCAAGTGCACATATTGTCTTCAACAACATGATGGCCGGCCACTTCTTGTAAAATGGGAGGTTTGACATGCAAATCCTCCTATTTTTCACTACTATTTATTTGGCCACTACAAATTAGCCTATAGTATTTTCAAACATTTTTACATAGGTCCTATTTCATAATTTCACTCACAAATGACAAAATCAAAGCATGAAATTTGCCAACATTCACAGAATTCCTGAAAATTGGGGCGTTACATAATTGGTGAATTTTATATTTAAATCTTGTCAAGAACGAAATTCAAATGCTTTGATGCAAAAACAAGCAAAAAAAATTCAATTGGAGCATGAACAATAGAAGAGAAGCCAAATAAAAAATTTGGAGACATTTAAGGGTCAAATTTTTGACCTTGTAAAAGCCAAATTTAGAAAAGAAAATATGATATTTTATTTCATGTAATTAGTGGGTAGTTGGGATTAGCCTAATTTTAGTATATGGTTTGTATATAAATAGGGTGTATGGTGGACTTGAAAAGATACACCTTGAATACCTGGAAATTGAATTAAAAAAATCAATTCATTTCTTTCTTTCTTTTTCTGAAATAGTAGCAGGCATTCTGCCAACTTTCTGTTTGTTTTCAATATTTAGGGTTAATTATTTCCCAAGTCCTTCCCTTATTTTGTCTCCCACCATTTCCATTTAAGCTATTTCCATAAACCAACAAAAGCATGATTTGTTTTATGCTTCACTAAATCTCTACTTAGCTTTAGGCTGGTATTCTTTCCAGTCAAAATCGTAAGAAATGTATCCGCACTAAAAATCTTTCATAACGGTATTTACTGTCTCTCTGGAATATTGGGATTGACAAATTCATCCCTTAAAGTTAACTTAATTTCAACCCAAAAGTGTGCATTGGGTTGGAATCATTTTGGCTTATAGTTGGGAAGATGAGTCGGCTGTACTGTATTTGAAATTTCGACGAACAAATTGGCATATCTTGGCGGGGTCATACTAGTGGGATTTTCATCAAGAGAGATGGTGAACGGATTTAAATGTCCTGCGCGATTGAGGTCGTTGATCCAAGTTGGGTTCTTCAGAACGCAAGGTTACCGGTGTCTTGAATTGCAAACGCGTGTATCGCAGTTAGACAATTGGTAAAGGTTGGTTTGTAGGTAGTACCGGAATTAACTATGAAAGGAAGAATTGGTAGTTAGGACATTCTTAGTTGCTATATCTAATTTATTGTTTGGTGGAGAAAACTCATTTTCGAGGATCGATTCAAAAATCAGAGTTCACCGAGTCTAGGGCTAAGGCTTTATAATTCCATTTACAGAATTCAAATTCATTTTCTAATTTTATTTTATTTTTTATTTGCATAATTGTTAATTTCTCTATCTCACATATTTAATTTCTAGACATTTTCAAATTTCCTAATTTATTTTATTTATTTTTCAGCAAGTCTATTTCGAGTCGTGGGCACAACTATTGCCACGATAGAAATTCTGTTCACAAGAAAAAGATGAAAGTCGATAACAATAACCAATCCCTATGGACTCGACCCTACTTTTTTTACTACTGTTTAGAGTTATTTTATCGTAGGAATTTTTATTTGGTGGTTTCAACGCCTATCAAATTTTAGAGCCATTATCGAGGATTTGAAATATTTTTTAACTTTTATTTGTTTTCCTTATGACCAGATCAAAATCGAGGTCTCTAGAATTTGAACCAGAAATACTGAAGTTGCTTGGAAAACTACGAAGAGAAGCCATTTGACTTGATAAACAATCACATCCCGAGCTTGAAATCGTATATTACACCGAGGACATTTTCTCATTCGATGAAGTAGACGAGATGATAGAGAAAACTATACGCCAACTCGCAGCAGCCTAAATGAACAACAAACCTTATGTATAACTTATCCGGCGGGAGGAACGTTGTTCGAGTTGAAATCGGGCCTAATTCATTTATTGCCCACCTTCCACGGATTACAAAATTAAAATCCGCATGCCCATCTCAAGGAATTTCATATGGTTTTCATAAGCACGAAACCTCAAGGAGTAACCAAGGATCAAATTAAACTTCGTGCTTTTTATTTCTCGTTAGCCAACTTTACTAGAGAATGACTATTTTATTTACCTCTAGAATCTGTCAATACATGGTTTGACATGTCTCATTTATTTCTTGATAGGTTCTTTCCAGCAGGCTAATTAAGGAGGGACATTGTAAGAATTTGACAAAAGGAGACTGAATCACTCCACGATCACTAGGAGTGGTACAAAAGGTTGTGTGCAAGTTGCCCACAACATAGTCTGGCTGAACAGTCACTCTTGCAGTATTTCTATGAGGGGTTACTCCCAATGGAAATGAAAATGATACATGCTACTAGTGGAAGGGCACTTGTTAATATGATGCCTCACAGAGCAAGGGTGTAACAGCCCAATTTCGATGAAATCGGAACAGTAGTCTTGGGACCACAAATTTGAGCCGAAAAATAAAATTTATTTTTATTTTATTATATGGTCCGTATTATGATAGACATGTCATGTGAAAATTTTGATAAGAAAATATTATCGGTTAAGTGTTTAATTACGGGAAAGACCATATTGCATAAAATGCAAAAGTTAGATTCTAGTAGCTAGAAGAATCAAATAGCTATGAAATTCAAAACTTAAGGTCCGTATCTGGTAACTAGACTATTAAAAAAAGTATGTAGATATTTTAGTATGACTCATCCATGGAAAAATAAAAAAAGGCTAAGGACTAAATTAGAAAGATGAAAAGTTATTAAATGACAATTTAATTAAATGAAAAAGAAAAACAATTTCATATCATCTTCTCCAAATATTTCTATGGAAACCCTAGGAGAGAGGAAGAAAATTATCAAGCTTATTTGGGTAAGTAATCAAGCCCTGTTTTTAGTAATTTTTATATTTTTGAAACCGAAATAGTTTAATCTATCTATTTGATGGATTAATTTGAAAAGTTATCAAAATATGAAATTTGGCTCATGGATGAATATGGTGGAAATATGAAATTTATGGTAGAAAATGAAAGGTTGTTGATAGATAAACAACTTTTACAAAGCAATTTTTGATGGAAACTTGATTTAGGGACTAAAATGAAAAAAGTGAAAAAACCCACGGAAAATTCTAAAATTTGTGAAATGTATGTGCTGTAAATGCAGTATATTAATTTCAGTTAGGCTTGGAATAGGAAGTAAATTGCATAAATTTCATTTTCCGAGCCTAGGGACAAAATGGAAATTTATGGAAAAGTAAGGGCAAAATGGTAATTTTGCCTAGGATGTAAATTGAGTCCAAATGAGTATAAAATATGATAAATTGATGTCAAATTTACTCGTATAAATCTGGATAGACCAAATTCGGAGCTAGAACGAGGAAAAGAGGAAAAAGTCGGATTAGTAGATTTTTCGTACACGAATAATTGTCAATGTAAGTTCGTGTAACTAAATTGTGTTTATTGACATGCTTGCATTGATTGTGTTTATGTAAATTGTATGAATGTCATAAATATGTGAAATAATTACATATCTGATCAAGCCCGATAAATAAAAATGTTTAAATTAAATAATAATGCCCGATAGACGATAATGGATAAACGATGAGAATGTTACTTATACGCTTGAAATGAATGTGGAATGTGTTTATTTAAATTATATGAATGCTACAGATGTATGAAATAATTACATGACGGGAAATGCTTGAAAATTTTAAATCTCGTTGAATAAATGAATATCGATGGATATGAGATTTCTTGAAATGAATAAGGTCCTACATTTGTTGCTGACGGGATTTAGCTTGGACAAGTAATCCTATTGACCTCATTTATTGAAGGATTTAGCCCGGACGGGTAATCTAGATCAAGCTCTTTAGAACATATGTCATAAAAAGAATTTAGCCTGAACTGGCAATCCTGTCGTATCCATGTATGGCTTGGGAGTGTACTCTCCGATGTAGTACCCTATGGGTACCATTAGACATGAATTGACGGATCCTGATTCGTAAACTTCGAGTGTACTACCTGTGTAACCTTCAATATTTCAGATAAATTCAACAGGTAAAAATATTGATATGAAAAGATATGGATAAGAAATGAGTTATTACACGTAGTCGGCTGAAATACAAGTAAATGAGGATACATGACATATGATAGATGAAAACATGAGATGATGATATTTGTACATGGACTTTATTTGATAAATATATGTTCATTCTTGACTATAGACTTGTACACCTTGAGTGTACTAATTGTGACCTTGATGTTCTGAGTAATAAGAGTAAAGTTCTGATATGAAATGATCTAAACTTGAAATGAACTATTAAAAATTATACTTATAATAATGAGAAAAATTATGCATGTTCAATGAATACATGTTGTGGAAAGTATATGTGCTTGAAATATTGATTGTTGTTGAGCCTATATATGTTTTGATGTTAATATGGAATATACGACTAACGAGGGAAATGAGAATGTGTGTACGACTTGAGATCAAACTGATTGATTATGTCTTACATAGTTACCTCAAAATAGAATGAATAGTAAGTTAAGTACCATGTTATACGAACTTACTAAGCATTTTATGCTTATTTAGTTTTATTTCCCTATTTTAGAGTAAATCGAAAGCTCGTTGGATTGGAAGCTTGGCAGAGATCACTCACACTATCCATCGACCCATGTCGGTAAAATATGGTAAATAAATATTGGTTGTAATGGCATGTATAGGATATATTGGCCATATTAGCATGTAATGTAAATGATGCTTGTAATCTAGCCATTGGAATGACTAGTAATGGTTTGTTTTGATACATTTGTAATGTCATAATATGATAGTTACATATGTGTTAAGTATTTGATCAAACTTTGTCTAACATATGGACTAAACTAAAGCAAGATTATGAACATGTGTAATGGTAATGATAGAATTTATTTAATTTGAATGCTTGGAATGGTTGGTATTGGATGTGTGTTTCAAGTGCAGGTCATGGATGTGATTTTGGGTGAGAAGTAAAGCTAGAAATGGCTTTATTTTGTCTACACGGGCAGACACACAGGCGTGTGTCTAGACCGTGTGTGACACACGGCCTGGTAACATGGGCATGTGGTTAGGCCGTGTGTCCCCTGCACCTTAATTTTGAGAAATAGAATGCTCAGAATTGGGCACACAGGCAGAGATACGGGCGTGTGTCTCAGCCGTGTGTGCTACACGGCCTAGAACACGAGTGTGTGTCTTGACCGTGTGAAACCTACACCTTGGTAAATTTTTGAAATGTCATGAAAATTTCTTAGGGTCCCCAATTAAGTTTCGACTCGACTCTAATGCTCGTATTCGGCCTCAGGGGTCCAATTGAGGGACGTTTTGAATGATTTTGGTTAACGAAAAATAATTTATAGAAATTATTTGTAAAATTTGTTGAAAGTTTCGATAATGCTCCAAGACCATGTTTCGACGGTGGATATGGGTTAGGGGTGTTACAACAGGAGTTAATTTTGACTATGGCTGTGAACTCTCAAAAATTTTGACCGACTACAGAACCCATGAGACGGGTTCATGGGTTAAGTTCTCTATCTCTAGAAGATAAAATTGATAAGCTTACTAATATTGTCAAAAATAGCTTACAGATAAAATAAGCCTAGCCCTGTTGTGCAGAATTTTTGTTATGCTAGATCATCCAATGGATTTATGCCCTATCTTGCACGAGGATTCGATAGAACAAGCGAATGTTGTCAGAGACTCTCCATGGCCATCCTTGTGACAGCCCAAAATTGACCCTAGTCGGGAAGTGGTTTCGGGACCGCTAAACCGAGTCACCGAAATGTTTGAATGTGATATTTATTGTCTAGAATATGTAATTATGAATGTGTGAAAATTTCAAGCTTCGATTTAGTCGATTGCATGTGAATTCAGTTAGTAGGATTTGTGTGACACTTTTGAAATGTGATAGGCTAATCTATAAGGATCTAATAGTGCATGTAATAAAAAGAGAGGACTTGCATGTCAAATTTCCCCCCTAATTAGTAGTGGCCGGCCATGCTATGAGTGGAAACATGTCACAAACATGTTATGTTAGTGAGGTATGTTAGGAAAAATAAAATAAGGAGTATGGGTAATAAAGAAATGGAAAAAAAAGAAAGAATGTGTGTGAGTGCTCCCCCCATTGCCGTGAGTGAAAGAAAAGAAAAAACAATTTGTTCATCCTTTTTCATTTCTTTTGGCCGAAAATTCTAAGGAAGGAGGAATTCATTTCTTTTGGCCGAAAATTCTAAGGAAGGAGGAAGGAGTTCTTGCTTCATGTTTGGTTTGGAAGAGGATTAGGAGGAGGTTTGGCCATACTTGTATCTAGATTAAGGTATGTTTGAGGTTGTGCCATGAGATTCATGCATGTTTTTAGTTGCTAGCTTGAGTTCTAATTAGCCCATGGTTCAAATCTTTGCTATGTCATGGGGATGATATTCGGCCTAGGTGGATTTTGTGTTAATGCCATTGCATGCTAAATATGAAGCTTGTTAATGATACATGTGATGGTGGATTGATGACTCTTGGATTTTCTTTTAGCATTTTTGAGTGAGACATTAAGTTCTTTGTTTAACCATGACCAAAATTGAAATGGTTTGGTGTTGTGATGTATTCGGCCATGGTATATCCATAAGTATGATTTATGTTTATTGCATGGTAGGTAAGATTTGTGTTTTGGATTTATGTTCATGTTTAGGTATAATCAACTTTGAGATTCGGCTCTTGCACATATATATATGTTTGCACATGATGTATTGGTATGACATATACAATATCTCAAGGTATATATTTACATATGATGGTGTTTCGGTTATGGAGTACATGATGGATGCGTATTGAGTTATAATATGTAATGCATTAGTTAGTAAAAGGTATGCCATTTGTGCGTGGTATTGAGTATATAATTGGCCTCAACATAGACATGCATAATCGTCCACATGAATGAGTACATAGGTTGATGTGTTGTTCGGCCATAGGTAAGCATATTGAAGGCTTTATCTTGACTTAGAAAATTCGGCTAAGGAGAGTATTAACTAATGTGTTGAGTTTGATTCATGATTCCGTACATATGTGACTTTAATGTCTAATGAATATATGTGGGCCAAGTACCTTGAGTTCCTCTTTTCGATACTCAAATGATTAAATCAATTTATTTGTTAAATTAAGCTCAAGAGCAAAGGGGAACTAAATCCGATAAAGGGAAGGAAAAAGTGGTCGAATAGCCATCGGAATAGTTCGACAACATCCGAGGTAAGTTTTCGAGTAATGGGACTTAAATTATGATTCGATTAGATTATGTCTTAAGTAAATCAAAATCATGCTCTTATATGTGGCTATTGAGCCGAAATTGTAAATGTGATAAGTGTCTTGTGTTTGAGCTTTGGTAATGAAAATGAAATATGAATGTGTCATGATTTATTGATATATGTGCATGGTTACTCGAATGATATCCAGGCTAAGTCCCGAAGGCTTTTGTGCTAAGCGACTACATCCGGACTAAGATCCGAAGGCATTTGTGCTAGCGACTATATCCGGGCTAAGTCCCGAAGGCATTTATGCTAGTGACCATATCCGGGTTAAGACCCGAAGGCCTTGTGCGAGTGGTTATATCCGGCTAAACCCCGAAGATGCTTGATTTGGGAACGAGCGATCTTGCTGTAAAAATTTAAATTAATACGCTCGTAAAATCCCAGCGATGAGGTATGTTTCGTGTGTGCTTTGAATTAGTTGATCCCTTACAAATCTGTATTCGCTCAGTCGATAAATGAGCTACCGGGCTTTGGCTAAGTTCATCTTTTGTGTATGAACATAAGGGTTGGTAATGTGAAGTAAGTATGATATTGAAGATTTGTGCATATGAAATTATCCGTTTAGCTATATGAATGCTATACTTTTGTTGTGCTGGAATCCCTTGCTCAAAACTTACTAAGCATAAATTGCTTACTCCGTTTCTTTGTTTCTCCGTTTTATAGATTTTGGCTCGTCAGCTATCGGACTCGGGATTTTTGGAAGTCGAAGTCTCCCACACTATCAAAGCCCCCTTTTGGTACAATTTTGGTTGAACTTTGAAATGGCATGTATAGGACTACCCTTTTGTTGTTGGTCATGTACCCTTCGGTTTTGTGTAAATTTGGATAGCCATGCGAAAATGGCTTAAATATACTTTGATCATAGCATTATAATCGTTTTGTATGTTGTCCGTCGAGAGGTATGGAAATGTTGGTAACGGTTAGCCATGGGAAGGGTTATTCTTGATCACTTTTGGAATATGTATGACAAACTCTAGTTGATCCATGGAGGATCATGAAATAGGTAAAGTTTACCTTAAAAAAACAGATGCTGGCAGCAGCAGTGATGTGGATGTGAAAAATCACTAAAAATAGTAGGAATGGAATTAAATAGTGAATAAGTTATGTAAACGAACCTTGATGAATCTATTTTCATAGGAAAGTAATGAAACGATCATATGGAGAGTATGTTAAGAGATATTCAGGTTCTCGTGAGACAGGGCCAGAACGGTTTCTGGATTCCCTGTTCCGACTTTGGAAATTCATTATAAATTAACCAGAGATAATTAGAAGTCATGCCATATATGCATAGATTCCTTTTTGAGTCTAGTTTCTATAGAAACAAACGAAATCAGTATTGAAGCCCTGTACAGGGAGATATCAAAGTCGTAATGCGCAAAGGTCAGTGTGGTTGATCCCTGTAACATGGGAGACTTTGACTAATAAACTGTACTAATTGGCCCAACCAAAAATTCTAGAAAAAAATTTGTTGATGCATATATGAGTGTAGTTTCAGGGAAAAATCACGAAGCTGATTTTCATGTTGTGAAACTCAAGATATGATTTTTAAGGTGACAGTGACGCAGTTAGCCAGCTTGCCAGGAAAATTTAAAATGGATTGTGCAAAGAAGTGATTTAAGTCTGCAAACCCCTCGTGTCCGACTCCGGCGACGGACTCGGGTACGGGGTGTTACAATTTTATTGGTATCAGAGCTACGGTTTAGTCGATTCTAGGACTACCGTAATACGTTTGGGTCTAGCTATACATGCCATTTTGTGATTATTTGATAGTGTGGTGATTTCTGACGATTGAAAATGTGTTTATTTATAGTAATGGATCCCGATCCCGACCGAGCGGTAGCTGATGATCTTGAGAGTGTGGCGCCTGCTCCCGCACAAGGGACAGCTCCGGCGGACTCTCAACCGATTGCTAGTAATCCGAATGACGAAGCTAGACAAGCTTTCTATAGCGTAATGAATGATCGGTTCAACCAATACATTCGAACTAATACGGCTGTTCCACAACCTCCATTCCCGACTAATGCCACCCCCGCACCTACAATACCTCCGGCAACTGACCAAATAAGGTCAAATAAGCCCCCAGTTGACAGAATCCGAAAACACGGGGCTACTGAATTTAAAGCTACGGACAGCGATGATGCTGAGCAAGCTAAATTTTGGTTGGACAACACTATCCGGGTACTCGACGAGCTATCTTGCACACCCGATGAGTGCCTAAAGGGTACTATCTCCTTGCTACGTGATTCTGCCTACTATTGGTGGAATACGTTGACTTCTGTTGTGCCTAGAGAGCAAGTAACTTGGGAGTTTTTCCAAACCGAGTTTCGGAAAAGTATATCAGTCAGAGATTCATTGACCAAAAACGGAAGGAATTTCTTGAACTCAAACAAGGTTCCATGTCGGTTACCGACTATGAACGAAAATTTGTGAGGCTTAGCCGATATGCGCGAGAATGCATTTCTTCAGAAGCTGTGATGTGTAAACGTTTCGAGGATGGACTAAATGATGATATAAAGTTGTATGTTGGCATCTTGGAAATCCGAGAATTTGTGGTACTTGTTGAGCGAGCTTGTAAAGCCGAGGAGCTAAGTATGGAGAAAAGAAAAGCTGATATGGGAGCAAAGGAGTTTCGTAAGAGGTCTTCGGGGAAGCCCTTCCCACAGTCATCGAAGAAATTTAGAGATAACTTAGGCCGGTCTAGGGACACTTCGGGTTTCTCTAGACGAGATCGCGATTGACCCCCTGTGAGCACACGAGTCACTTCGGTCGCTAGTGTTGGAAATGATCGTTGGGACAGAACAGAATGTAAATCAGAGTGGGAAACCGGGTGTTACCACTGCTCGAGGTAGGCCATCTAGAAATACGGGCAATGCTAGTGGTGGTCAGAGAGGATCTAGAGATGCTACGACCAGATCCGAGGCTCGCGCTCCTGCTAGGGCTTATGCTATACGCGCACGCGAGGATGCTTCCTCGCCAGATGTTATTACCGGTACTTTTACTCTCTTTGATACTATGTGATTGCTTTGATTGACCCTGGTTCTACTCATTCTTATATATGCGAAACCTTAGCATCCAGTAAGACTTTACCTATTGAGTCTACTGAGTTCGTAATTCGGGTGTCAAATCCCTTGGGTCGTTACGTGCTTGTCGACAAAGTGTGTAAGAAATGTCCCCTAGTAATTCGAGGTTCTTGTTTTCCGGCGGACTTGATGCTTTTGCCGTTTGATGAATTTGATGTTATTCTTGGTTTGGATTGGTTGACCGTGCATGATGCGGTTGTGAATTGCAAAAGCAAGACTATGGATTTGAGGTGCACAAATAACGAGATGATCCGAGTTGAGTCTACGGACTTGGATGGGTTGCCAGCTGTAATATCCTCAATGTTGGCCCAGAAATAAGTAAGAAAATGGTGCGAAGCATACCTTGCGTATGTACTTGATGATAAAGAATTAGAAAAGAAACCCGAATCTGTGCCGGTGGTTTGTGAATACCCGGATGTTTTTCCTGAAGAATTACCGGGTTTACCACCTGTTCGGGAGGTAGAGTTTGGTATTGAGCTTGTACCTGGAACTACACCAATTTTGATAGCTCCGTATCGTATGGCACCAACCGAGTTAAAGGAGTTGAAAGCTCAGTTGCAAGAGTTGACTGATAGAGGTTTCGCTCGACCAAGTTTCTCACATTGGGGTGCACCAGTATTGTTTGTGAAGAAGAAGGACGGAACCATGAGGTTGTGCATCGACTATCGTCAACTGAATAAAGTGACAATAAAGAATAAATATCCGATACCGCGTATTGATGATTTGTTTGATCAACTAAAGGGAGCCTCAGTGTTTTCAAAGATAGATTTGAGATCGGGTTATTATCAGTTGCGAATTCGAGATTCGGATATACCCAAAACTGCTTTCAGAACGAGATACGGCCACTACGAGTTCTTAGTGATGCCGTTTGGGCTCACTAATGCCCCTGCGGTATTTATGGACTTGATGAATCGGATCTTCAGATAGTATTTGGATCGGTTCGTAGTTGTGTTTATTGATGACATCTTGGTCTATTCAAGAGATGAGACCGAACATGCTGAGCACCTGAGATTAGTGTTGCAAATTTTACGGGATAAGCAGTTATATGCTAAGTTCAGTAAGTGTGAGTTCTGGTTAAGAGAGGTTAGCTTCTTGGGCCACGTGGTATCCGCATCGGGTATTCGAGTTGACCCGAACAAAATTTCAGCCATACTTAACTGGAAGCCTCCGAGAAATATTACTGAGGTTCGGAGCTTTTTGGGACTTGTCGGTTACTACCGACGGTTTGTAAAAGGTTTCTCGATGATAACCACACCAATGATGAAGCTACTTCAAAAAGATGTTAAGTTCGAATGGACGGAAAAATGTCAGAAAAGTTTTGATCAACTGAAAACTTATTTGACCGAAGCGCCAATTCTAGTGCAGCCCGAATCAGGCAAAGAGTTTGTCATTTATAGTGATGCGTCCCTACTTAGGTTAGGTTGCGTATTGATGCAAGAAGGTCGAGTTGTGGCCTATGCGTCGAGACAATTAAAGCCACATGAGAAAAATTATCCGACCCATGATCTCGAACTAGCTGCCATCGTATTCGCTTTAAAAATATGGCGACATTACTTATTTGGTGAAAAGTGCCATGTATTTTCGGATCACAAAAGTCTCAAATATTTTATGACTCAAAGAGACTTAAATCTGCGACAAAGACGTTGGCTCGAGTTGTTAAAGGATTATGAGCTTGTCATTGACTATCACCCGGGAAAGGCTAATATGGTTGCGGACGCCTTAAGCCAGAAATCACTGTTTGCTTTACGAGCGATGAATGTACTCTTGTCTGTTCTACCCGACAATGTGTTAGTAGCTGAATTAAAGGCCGAACCATTATTGATTCATCAAATTCGTGAAGCTCAGAAAGTCGACGATGAATTGGTTGCAAAACGGGTTGAGTGTGTTCCGAACAAGGAATCGGAGTTTCAAATTGATGATGATGATTGTTTGAGGTTCAGAAGTCGTTTGTGTGTTCCAAGGAATTCGAAACTCATTTCGATGATTCTGAACGAAGCCCATTGTAGCCGAATGTCAATTCACCCGGGGAGTACGAAAATGTACAACGATTTGAAACGTCGGTTTTGGTGGCATGGTATGAAACGAGACATCTCCGACTTTGTTTCAAGATGTTTAATATGTCAACAAGTGAAAGCGGAACATCAAGTGCCGTCAGGATTACTTCAGCCGATCATGATACCCGAGTGGAAATGGGATCGAGTCACAATGGACTTTGTGTTCGGACTGCCATTGTCAGCAAGTAAGAAGGATGCGATTTGGGTTGTTGTTGATAGACTGACTAAGTCGGCTCACTTTATCCCCGTGCGTACGGATTTTTCATTGGATAAACTAGCTGAATTGTACGTTTATCAGATTGTGAGATTACACGGGGTACCTATTTCTATCGTGTCGGATAGAGATCTGAGATTCACCTCACGATTTTGGAAGAAATTGCAAGAAGCTTTGGGTACCAAGCTGCATTTTAGCACTGCTTTTTACCCCCAAACCAATGGTCAATCCGAGCGGATAATTCAGATACTTGAGGATATGTTGAGATGTTGCATCCTCGAGTTCAGTAGTTCATGGGAACGGTATTTACCTTTGATTGAATTCGCTTACAACAATAGTTTTCAATCAAGTATTAAGATGGCACCTTACGAGGCTTTGTATGGTCGTAAATGCCGTACACCATTGTTTTGGACCGAGCTCGGTGAAAGTAAAATTTTTGGAGTTGATTTGATTAAAGATGCCGAACAGAAAGTAAAGGTAATCCGTGAAAGTCTGAAGGCAGCCACAGATCGTCAGAAATCGTATGCGGATTTGAAACGAAAAGACATTGAATATCAGGTGGGAGATAAAGTGTTTCTTAAAGTTTCGCCTTGGAAAAAGGTACTTAGATTTGGCCGTAAGGGCAAGTTGAGTCCGAGATTCATTGGGCCGTACGAAATCTCTGAACGAGTTGGTCCAGTTGCGTATAGATTGATTTTGCCCCCTGAACTTGAAAAAATTCACGACGTCTTTCATGTTTCGATGCTTCGACGTTATAGATCCGATTCGTCACACGTGATTAATCCATCAGAAGTTGAAATTCAATCTGACTTGAGTTATGAAGAAGAACCGATTCGTATCCTAGCTCGTGAAGTGAAAGAGTTGCGAAACAAAAGGGTTCCGTTAGTAAAGGTGTTATGGCTCAAACACGGAGTCGAAGAAGCTACTTGGGAAACCGAGAATGCCATGAAAGAACGATACCCAAACTTATTTACCGGTAAGATTTTCGGGGACGAAAATTTCTTAAGTGGGGGAGAGTTGTGACAGCCCAAAATTGACCCTAGTCGGGAAGTGGTTTCGGGACCGCTAAACCGAGTCACCGAAATGTTTGAATGTGATATTTATTGTCTAGAATATGTAATTATGAATGTGTGAAAATTTCAAGCTTCGATTTAGTCGATTGCATGTGAATTCAGTTAGTAGGATTTGTGTGACACTTTTGAAATGTGATAGGCTAATCTATAAGGATCTAATAGTGCATGTAATAAAAAGAGAGGACTTGCATGTCAAATTTCCCCCCTAATTAGTAGTGGCCGGCCATGCTATGAGTGGAAACATGTCACAAACATGTTATGTTAGTGAGGTATGTTAGGAAAAATAAAATAAGGAGTATGGGTAATAAAGAAATGGAAAAAAAAAAGAAAGAATGTGTGTGAGTGTTCCCCCCCCATTGTCGTGAGTGAAAGAAAAGAAAAAAAATTTGTTCATCCTTTTTCATTTCTTTTGACCAAAAATTCTAAGGAAGGAGGAATTCATTTCTTTTGGCCGAAAATTCTAAGGAAGGAGGAAGGAGTTCTTGCTTCATGTTTGGTTTGGAAGAGGATTAGGAGGAGGTTTGGCCATACTTGTATCTAGATTAAGGTATGTTTGAGGTTGTGCCATGAGATTCATGCATGTTTTTAGTTGCTAGCTTGAGTTCTAATTAGCCCATGGTTCAAATCTTTGCTATGTCATGGGGATGATATTCGGCCTAGGTGGATTTTGTGTTAATGCCATTGCATGCTAAATATGAAGCTTGTTAATGATACATGTGATGGTGGATTGATGACTCTTGGATTTTCTTTTTAGCATTTTTGAGTGAGACATTAAGTTCTTTGTTTAACCATGACCAAAATTGAAATGGTTTGGTGTTGTGATGTATTCGGCCATGGTATATCCATAAGTATGATTTATGCTTATTGCATGGTAGGTAAGATTTGTGTTTTGGATTTATGTTCATGTTTAGTTATAATCAACTTTGAGATTCGGCTCTTGCACATATATATATATGTTTGCACATGACGTATTGGTATGACATATACAATATCTCAAGGTATATATTTACATATGATGGTGTTTCGGTTATGGAGTACATGATGGATGCGTATTGAGTTATAATATGTAATGCATTAGTTAGTAAAAGGTATGCCATTTGTGTGTGGTATTGAGTATATAATTGGCCTCAACATAGACATGCATAATCGGCCACATGAATGAGTACATAGGTTGATGTGTTGTTCGGCCATAGCTAAGCATATTGAAGGCTTTATCTTGACTTAGAAAATTCGGCTAAGGAGAGTATTAACTAATGTGTTGAGTTTGATTCATGATTCCGTACATATGTGACTTTAATGTCTAATGAATATATGTGGGCCAAGTACCTTGAGTTCCTCTTTTCGATGCTCAAATGATTAAATCAATTTATTTGTTAAATTAAGCTCAAGAGCAAAGGGGAACTAAATCCGATAAAGGGAAGGAAAAAGTGGTCGAATAGCCATTGGAATCGTTCGACAACATCCGAGGTAAGTTTTCGAGTAATGGGACTTAAATTATGATTCGATTAGATTATGTCTTAAGTAAATCAAAATCATGCTCTTATATGTGGCTATTGAGCCGAAATTGTAAATGTGATAAGTGTCTTGTGTTTGAGCTTTGGTAATGAAAATGAAATATGAATGTGTCATGATTTATTGATATATGTGCATGGTTACTCGAATGATATCCGGGCTAAGTCCCGAAGGCTTTTGTGCTAAGTGACTACATCCGGACTAAGATCCGAAGGCATTTGTGCTAGCGACTATATCCGGGCTAAGTCCCGAAGGCATTTATGCTAGTGACCATATCCGGGTTAAGACCCGAAGGCCTTGTGCGAGTGGTTTTATCCGGCTAAACCCCGAAGATGCTTGATTTGGGAACGAGCGATCTTGCTGTAAAAATTTAAATTAATACGCTCGTAAAATCCCAGCGATGAGGTATGTTTCGTGTGTGCTTTGAATTAGTTGATCCCTTACAAATCTGTATTCGCTCAGTCGATAAATGAGCTACCGGCCTTTGGCTAAGTTGATCTTTTGTGTATGAACATAAGGGTTGGTAATGTGAAGTAAGTGTGATATTGAAAATTTGTGCATATGAAATTATCCGTTTAGCTATATGAATGCTATACTTTTGTTGTACTGGAATCCCTTGCTCAAAACTTACTAAGCATAAATTGCTTACTCCATTTCTTTGTTTCCCTGTTTTATAGATTTTGGCTCGTCAGCTATCGGACTCGGGATTTTTGGAAGTCGAAGTCTCCCACACTATCAAAGCCCCCTTTTGGTACAATTTTGGTTGAACTTTGAAATGGCATGTATAGGACTACCCTTTTGTTGTTGGTCATGTACTCTTCGGTTTTGTGTAAATTTGGATAGCCATGCGAAAATGGCTTAAATATACTTTGATCATAGCATTATAATCGTTTTGTATGTTGTCCGTCGAGAGGTATGGAAATGTTGGTAACGGTTAGCCATGGGAAGGGTTATTCTTGATCACTTTTGGAATATGTATGACAAACTCTAGTTGATCCATGGAGGATCATGAAATAGGTAAAGTTTACCTTAAAAAAACAGATGCTGGCAGCAGCAGTGATGTGGATGTGAAAAATCACTAAAAATAGTAGGAATGGAATTAAATAGTGAATAAATTATGTAAACGAACCTTGATGAATCTATTTTCATAGGAAAGTAACGAAACGATCATATGGAGAGTATGTTAAGAGATATTCAGGTTCTCGTGAGACAGGGCCAGAACGGTTTCTGGATTCCGTGTTCCGACTTTGGAAATTCATTATAAATTAACCAGAGATAATTAGAAGTCATGCCATATATGAATAGATTCCTTTTTGAGTCTAGTTTCTATAGAAATAAACGAAATCAGTATTGAAGCCCTGTACAGGGAGATATCAAAGTCGTAATGCGCAAAGGTCAGTGTAGTCAATCCCTGTAACATGGGAGAATTTGACTAATAAACTGTACTAATTGGCCCAACCAAAAATTCTAGAAAAAAATTTGTAGATGCATATATGAGTCTAGTTTCAGGGAAAAATCACGAAGATGATTTTTGAGTTGTGAAACTCAAGATATTATTTTTAAGGTGACAGTGACGCAGTTAGCCAGCTTGCCTGGAAAATTTAAAATGGATTGTGCAAAGAAGTGATTTAAGTCTGCAAACCCCTCGTGTCCGACTCCGGCGACGGACTCGGGTACGGGGTGTTACAATCCTAAAGGCGATATGAGCCTTGTTCAAACACTTATAATGTAGGGTAGAAATATCATCCAAATCTGAGTTATGGGTTAAATCCTCGATTCAATTAACCATACCAATAAAGGTCACTTTCGAATCAACAGTTACCGCCTCCAAAATCATCTCTGGAAGACATAGTAGAAAGGTTAGCCAACAGTACTGAAAAATTCTAATAGAATACAGAAACTATAACACCCCTATCCCGTAACCATCGCCGGAATAGGAAAGGAGCATTACCAGACAGATAGAACATTACAGATCAATAAAGAATCACAGATATTACATAGTATTAATGCATAAGTGAATCAACAACTCGTCCCTTATGGAGGTCTCCAAGACCTAAGACATACATTTAGAAAAGGTCGGGACTAAACCGAACCCACAGACACACCCGTGTGCTATGGTCGTGTGATACTAAAAGGTTATTGCTTTGCATACATGGCCACAAGACACGCCCGTGTTCCCTGACCGTGTGGCACAATGCAGGCTTGGTTTAAGCCAACTTGCCACCCCTTTTTGGGTCATTCCTACAAGCAATATGAAACAACATCTGTACCAGAATTTTGAGCCAATTCCATACTCAAAACATGCTTTACTAAAACTAAACCGTCATCATTCCATAACCTATTCAAATCCATAGCAAACACATTAAAAATCCTATTACAACAACATGCCAAAATGCTCATTTCATTATTCACTTATGACACATTCTAACTCATGCTTAAACTTACCATTTGCTAGCCAACTCTCATGGCATAACATATATACATATCAAAGCTTAAATACATAAACATTCTAGCCTATACATGCCATACTTAAAAATATTTACATTTTTAATAGTACCAAAGTGAGCTCGATAGTATGGTGATGATCCTTGATAGTCCCCGAGCTTGTGGTAGCTTTGATATCTATAAAAAATTCAAACATACACACAAAGTAAGCTTTCAAAAACTTAGTAAGCTCGTACTAAAATCATCAACAGTATATAAAACATAAATCATCAACACTTAAGTATTTATAATTTCTCAATTCATATATCCAATCTATACCAACTCAATCCATGAGTTTTTGCCAATTCAATGAGCTTTATAAACATAATGTCATCTACCACATAGGAATCATACTTACCTAAACATTTTCATTTTCATTCATTTTCAATCTCACCTCTTATTCGAATACTTTAACACTTTCCAAAGATCGCCACTGCTTTAAACATTCGCACACTTAGTGCTTAAAGGTTAGCCGACACTAGAACGATTTTCGTACACTTAGTGCTATCTCAATTAATCGAAACTAAGTCGGTATCGCACACTTAGTGCCTTATATAGCTGAAGCTACGCCAACTCGCACACTTAGTGCCATTTGTAGCCGAAGCTATATTAAACCGCACACTTAGTGCCAAGCATAGTCGAATATCATTATGCTCAGAACATAATCAAATGTCTATACAATTTATGCATTACCATCTCATTAAAACATAATTTTAACATCATTTATTACGTACGAACTTACCTCGTACTCGAAGTTGTCGACTTGAACGTTTATTCTACAATCTTCGACTTCCCTCGGTCTAAACCCGAATTCCTCTTTTCTTGATCTAGTCAATTAACCCTTTTATTCATCAAATCATTCAAAACAATCCATATACACACAATTAGGGCATTTTGCAAACTAACCCTCATATTTTGACATTTCGACACTTTAGTCCCTAATTCACAAAATCACAAAATACATAAAATTTGCTTCTACATAAGCTTAGCCGAATTCTCCTAGCTCTCATACAAGTCCATATATTTCATTTATTTAACATTTTAGTCCCTCAAAATAACATCTTTGCAATTTAACCCAAAATACTCAATTTCATCAAAATTTTAAAGACAAAACATTTAAACCCATCATCAAGCTTCCATAATTCATCTACTAGCATCACAAAACTCATAGTTTCATCAATGTCACATTTCAAAATCATCATCAAAATTAGAAATTGAGGCATGGGTTCGATAGTATACGAAGCAACGATTACAGAAACGTAGAAATTATCAAAAACCGATCAAAAATCATACCTCAATTAGCCAAGATTAGTGCCGAACCCTAGCTTGATATATTCTTTCTTTTTCTTTTGATATAATCGGCTAACAAGAAAGAAATAAGCTAAAATTTAACTTTGGTTTTAATTATAATAACATTAATACATAATTTACTAATATAACCTTTTTCGTTTCATTTAAAATCCACTAAAATGTCCAACATTGTCCATTCATAAATCCAAAGGTCAAATTGCATCTTAAGGATCTCACATTTAATAAGACAAATCAATTCGGAACTTAATCAAATAGAAGGCCACTTTTGCATTTTCTGCGATTAAGTTCTTTTATCAAATTGAGCACACAAACGATCAAATTTTCATATGAAACTTCCACACATGCTTGATCACATACTGTAAACACGAAAAATAATATTAAAATATTTTTTTGACTAGGATATGTGGTCCCAAAACTACTATTTCGACTAGGGTCAAAATCGGACTGTTACAGAAACACATCTTCACGAGCTGGATAAACAAATGAGTAAGCTTGCACTTGCAGTCAGTCGATTGGAGTTACAAGGAAAATTGTCATCTCAAACTAAACCTAATCCTCGGCATAATGCAAGTACTATGACATTGAGAAGTAGAACAGTTCTGGAGTCAGCTTTTGACACAAATAGTACCCACAACCTAGAATGGGAAAAATGAAAACCCGATCTAGCATCCACTATGGATTTGATTCCTCAAAGATCGTTTGCAATACCGTTTCCATTTCTTGGAAGACTTGTCTAATGCAAAAAAGAGCTAGAAGAAAAAGAGATCTTTGACACCTTTTGAAAGGTAGAAATAAACATCCCTCTTCTTGATGCGATTAAGTAAATTCCATGATATGCAAAGTTCTTAAAAGAATTATGCACGCGTAAAAAAAAGGTCCTAGGCAATGAAAATGTGAGTTTCAGAGAAAATGTTTGTCGTTTTACAAAAGAAAATACCACCTAAATGTAAGGACCAATGTATGTTTTCTATATCTTACAAGACTGCAGTGCTGGGATTAAAAACAACTATGTGAGACTTAGGAGTAACTATTGATGTTATGCCTTTGCCTATTTATAAACTACTAAATGCGAGTCCTTTGAAGGAAACAAGTGTAATCATTCAGCTTGCAAATAGGTCAGTAGTGCATTCAGAGGGAGTGTTGGAGGATGTTCTTGTTAAGGTAAACGAACTTATTTTTCCTTCAGATTTCTACATTATCGACATGGAGGATGATAACTCGATCAATTTTTTCAATATTCTACTTGGGAGACCATTTCTAAACACTACATGAACGAAAATTGATGTTTGGAGTGGAACACTCACCATGGAATTAACTAGCTAGGTTTAATGTTTATGAGGACATGAAACATCCCAATGCAATAACAAATGTCTCTAATGTCGATGGAATGGAACCATTGAAAAACTTTATTTTGAAAAGGATAAGTTACAAACTATGCCTTGCAGAAGTGTAGATCTCAATGTTAAGTGAGAGAAATTATCGATGATAAAAAAAACCAATACGTGAAGCTGTCATTGGCATAAAGGTCTCGAATTTAGAACTCAACTCGTTTCCAGAACATATAAGGATTCCGATAGAGGAAAAGGAAAACTTGAAAGGAAAAGCTCAAAAACGCCTCAATCCATCGATGATGAGGGAATTCGGGAAGTGCTTCAAGGATAGTGGGCAAAGGTTGAAACCTTTCTACAAGAACGTCTAAGTGCACAAGATGGAAAAATTAATTTCTCAATGAGCCAAAAGGGTAACATTTAATGTTGTCGAGCTAATGATGTTAAACAAAAGTGCTTTTGGGGAGGCAACCCAAGTTTATTTTAATTTATTTAATTTTGAATTTTAGTAAAATTTAGGTTGAAAATAAAATGAATAATAACAAAATTATTATTTAATCCATTTAATGTGTTATTTTTTATGAACGTGGTGGAGGTTGTCGAGTTTTTCAGAAATTGAATACCGATTGTGGCATTGACACGCATTACTTAGTTTTGCAATTTATTTTCTTCACAACCCAACACCCCCAAACCCAAATAAAACACACACACACACACACACACACACACCTAACCTAATCCATTTTTCTTAAAATAAACCCAACTCTCCACAATTCTCGCCATTTTGCAAAGTAGTCACTCCCAACGCTGACAACCACGCTAAATATACACGGGGAGTATACTTGACCTTACTCTTTACTATAATTTAATTCTTATACAATATGCTTGAGGAAAAGCATAGATTAAATAGGGGGTGTTGGATTAGTAAGTGTGCATGATTGATTTTCTTTTCACTGCATGTTTGTTTCTCTTTCTCATATGTTAATTATTATGCCGGATAGTTGGGTGTTGGATTTGTTTGATATTGAACCTCTAATTCCATTGCTTAGTAAATTTAGATAGTTGGGTGACTCTTGAATTAAAATGTTCATTATTTAATCGACATGTGTGCTATAAAGTTGATATAGTAATTAGATTGTTTCATGAAAACTGACTGTTTATAATTGCTAGATAAGAATGTTGTATTTGCTTGTAAATAAATAAATAAAAAGAGAAAAAATAGGGTAATAATAAATAAAAATAAAAATATTGCTCCGCTGATGGCTCAAGTTATGAGTGATGATTTCGAAAAAGTGACTGAATTTAGTAACCGGTATAAGGTGTTTGGGTTGTCATCTCATCTCACGTAAAAAGGTTCAAGTGACGAGTTGAAAACTTGCAAACATTTCGCTAATCAATCTGCCATTAGTAGGGAAAATATTCTGTTGAGACATGTCAAATTGAGTAACCGGGGTAAGGTACTTGGGTTGTCATCATAGTTCACGTAAAAAGGTTTGACTATGTCCCAAATTTATTGTATAATTAATTGAGAATAAATACCTTGCAATTTTTTGTTCAAATTCAATTTAGTGAAATGATTGAATTACATGTTTAAATTTTATGTGTACATGTTGATTAAACTGAATATTTGAATGCTTATTCATTTCTCGCCTAAATAGTTTGCATTGATCATGGTTGCGGGATAGAGGCATGATTTTTGATAAATTATTGGATAATTACTAACATAGAAACATACAATATGCTTGAGGGAAAACATAGGCCAAGTAGGGGGTTTTATAGCATGTTTATTTTGCATATTTTACATGCTCAAATCAACTTGTTCTTGAATTAATTCTTTCTAATTGGTGAATTTTATGTTTAAATCTTGTCCGGAAGGAAATTCGGATGCTTTAATGCAAAAACAAGCAGAAAAGGATTCAATTAGAGCATAAACAATAGAAGAGGGGCCAAATCAGAAATTTGGAGACATTTAAGGGCTAATCAAATTTTTGACCTTGTAAAAGTCAAATTTAGAAAAGAAAATCTGATATTTTATTTCATGTAATTAGTGGGTAGGTGGGATTAGCCTAATTTTATTATATGGTTTGTATATAAATAGGGTGTATGGTGGACTTGAAAAGATACACCTTGAATACCTAAAAATTGAATAAAACAATAAATTCGTTTCTTTCTTTCTTTCTTTGCGTGAAATAATAGTAGGCATACTGTCAACTTTCTTATCCTTTTCAATATTTAGGGTTAATTATTTCCCAAGCCCTTCCTTTATTTCATCTCCTATCATTTTCATAAACCAACAAAAGCATGATTAATTTCATGTTTCACTAAATCTCTACTTAGTTTTCAGCCGGTATTCTTTCTGGTCAAGAATCATGAGAAATGTATCCGCACTAAAAATCTTTCATAACAGTATTCATTGTCTCTCCAGAATATTGGGATTGACAAATTCGTCCCTTAAAGTTAACTCGAATTCAACTCAAAAGTTCACATTGGGTTGGATTTGTTTTAGTGTACAGTTGGGAAGACGAGTCGGTTGTGTTGTATTCAAATTCCCGCAAACAAATTGGCGTATCCTGGCGGGATCATACTAGAGGGATTTTCGTCAAGGGAGATGGTGATCGGATTTAAATGTCCCGCGCGGTTGAGGTCATTGATTCAAGTTGGGTTCTTTAGAACGCAAGGTTATCGGAGTCTTGAATTGTGAATGCATGTATCGCGGTTAGACAATCGGTAAGGGTTGGTTTGCATGTCGTACTTGAATCAACAATGAAAGGAAGAATTGGCAGTTAGAGCATTCTTAGCCGCTATAACTACCTTATTGTTTGGAGGACAAAACTCATTTTAGAGGATCGACTCAAAAACCAGAGTTCACCGAGTCTAAGGCTAAGGCTTTATAATTTTATTTACAGAATTCAAATTCATTTTCTAATTTTATTTTATTTTCGATTTACGTAATTGTTAATTTCTCTATCTCACTTATTTAATTTTTAAACATTTTCAACTCTCTTAATTTATTTTATTTATTTTTCAGCAAGCCTGTTTCGAAGACTATTGCCTCGACAGAAATTTTGTTCACAAGAAAAGGACGAAAGTTGATCACAATAATCAATACCTGTGGACTTGACCTTGCTTTCGTTTTACTACTATTTAGAGTTATTTTATCGTATAAATTTTTATTTGGTGGTTTCGATGCCCATCAATAATCAATAAGTGATTATCGAAAGTCCACGGAGCCCTATTTATCACTCATTCAATGTCCATTTCACAATAAAACTTGAACAAATATCCCCTTCCCCCAAATCTAATATCTGAACACCCCTAAAGTATGCCAAAAGTTCACCATCATATTTGTCATTGTCGAAAAATGGATTACGCTTGTCGTAAGAATCTGAAAGCTAGGATCAATGGGTAGTCACATCACCTCTTCTTCCTCATCATCTAATTTCAAACCCGCCATCTCATTCTCCGTACTATCACCTCACACCACTCGAACACTAGACTAAACCCAGGCAAAATAACACAACCAAACCAACTACTGAAAGCAAAACACGACAAAAAAAAAAGGAAACAAGAAAGACAGAAATGTGCTATCAAGAGTAAACAGAAAGCGTGCTACAGAGAGCAAACCTTAAACTATGGTTTGATAGTATCTACTACTTTTTTAGACTAATATAATACATATAATGATTAGATTTTAATTTTTGCTATTTGTTTAAAAATTATTTTTAGTGCTAATAATTTTTTATAATAAATAATATTTTTTTAAAATATAAATTATATAACTATATAATTATAATTTGTACTTCACATAGAAAATTATAATATAATTATACACTTTCAACCAAACATATCCATGGAATTACATTTCACTTTCCATTTTTTAGATTTGTAGTTTCCTTCACTTACCAATTTTAGTCAAAATACTCAAAATTCAAAGCATCAGTTTTAGCGTTAAATCTATATTTTTAACTTACCTTTTTTCTTCCTTTCATTGTTATTTCCCTCTGGCAACATAAATGATTGAGCAAATACTGTGGAATGATGCTGAAAGCAATCTCAAAACCGATCACCTAGTTCGGTCACTTGAGTTTTCGACCAAGTTCTATACGTTATCATTCGATTTTTTACCGGCCTGTTCATTTTCCAGTTAAATTACTATAGTTGAACCATAGAACTGATCAGTTCCCAGTTGAACCAGCCTGTTAGGTCCGGTTTCAACAAGTGAGGCCTTTGGATGTTACGATATTGAATATAAAAAAATTCATGAAATAAATAGAGGAATAGGTAAGCATCCAAAACATAATGTCATGAAAACTTAAAAGCATTGTCAAGTCAAAATCACCTCAACCTATAATGAGATTTTAGAATCAACATTCAAAACCGAAGAAAATACCAATCCTTGTATGTGGTACAATTAAGCTGCAATGGATGGCTTAGAAGCAGCAGAGAGCCTAGATCTCTTCTTGGCCAAGCTCTCACTCCTGCGCTCACGCTGTTCCTTCAACCTCTGGGCAAGGAGCTTCTGGTATTCAGCAGCATCAGCCTTGGCCTTTGCAACTCTCTTCTTCTTCTCTGCAATTCTGCCACGCTTCCTCTGCAAGGTCAACGGAGTCACCAACCTCTGAATTTTGGGAGCCTTGCTTACTTTTTTACCTGCATTCCAAAAAAGTGTTATTTATTTTCAACTAGGGGAGCAACTACCATCATTAACTTATTTATGAAAAGTAAATCATTGACCAAAACTCATTCCCCAGGAAACTCAATGAAGCACAAACAAATATTTAGTACTCACCAGATTTGGTTGTAAAGGTTCGGCGATATGTATTAACATATTTCCGAACATCATCTTCCTTAGAGAGGTTGAACAACTTCCGGATTTTCGAAGCTCTCTTTGGACCCCTCATTCTTGGCTTCTCAGTGTCGGTCAATCCAGGAAGATCATTTTCACCCTTCTTAACAATAACCAAGTTCAGAACTGAAAGATCTTGACTAACAATGCATCCGCGAACTGACTTCCTCCTTCGCTCTCCATTTCTCCTACCATACCCACGGAAGCAGGGAGTACCTATTCAAAGAAAAACAATTGGTCAACAAGTAAAAAACATTTCTATACAAACAAACAAATGCAACTAATTTGCAGTCTACAGACCTCTGTGAAGCAAAAGACGAACACGGCCTGGAGTCAGAACTCCTTGCTTCATTGGAAAACCTTGCTTGTCACAGCCTCCCATTATCTTGAACACATAGCCCTTAAACTCCTGTTAAATGATATGAGATAAGAGCAAACTGCAGTTAAGATGGCCAGATTCAAAAGCATAAATTTGATAAAGAGAAACTAAAAGTAACTTGGAAACATACCTCGCCAAGGGCATCACCACTGACTTCTTGGGAGATCCTCTTGTCAAAGAAGGCTCGGCTGCAATATCAAAGTTCCAAGGTCAGAAATTTTTCTTCCTCAGGAACAAATACGCTCGCAGTACCTCGCCCCAAGACGCTAAATGTAATAAGCATACTGTTAAAACTATGGTTAAAGGGTACAACACAGTTGAATTTCCTTCGCATTGTGGTAGCTTGACAAGAACTAGTCCCAAAAGGAAACCTAACTTAAAAAATATATGGCAAGAGAAAATAATTACAAAATGTATTATGCTAGCTCATTTTTTGGGAAGTATAAACAACTTTTGCCTTCCACTTTGCTTTACAAATTCTATTATTAGCAAAAAATTCATATAAATTTCATTAACCTACTTTCTACCTTTGAATTTGCTTCTTCCACCCATATTTTGCGCATCTCTAAATACTCTAAAAATTCAATCTCACTCAATACGAAAAGAAGCATGAAAACTCAACTGGGTGTTTTCGCCTTTCAAAATATAAGACTAATATTGAAATTTAGAGCAACAAAATAAAATTAAACCAAACAATTTAAAACCAAAAAACAAAAAAAGAGAAAAGAAAATTACAGTTTCTGGTCATCGTCAATTTCCAGCTTCTTCTGGCAGCCAGTAGTCGGATTTGCAATATTGAACTGAAACAAACAAATGAAGAGAATCAACAAAAACCCAAAAGGGACAGAAATATCTTCTTTTTCCTTAATAAAAAGAAGCGGAAAGAGGGGTAAAACCTTCATTTCTGTTTGATGGTTGTTTAGAAACTAGACCCTGGGGAGAACTGCCGCCGCCGAGACTGCTGCTGCTCTCTTGCTAACTTAAGGTTTCGAGGGTTAGGGTTTTCGGGGAGGTTTAAATATAAAGGAAAATAATCTGGTGTTATTAGGGAAGTCTGTAAGTTGGTCCGAGTCAACCCAGATTCACGAACATGGATATTTTGTGGGTTCGGATTTACTTACTGCTCATTGTAAGCCCAAAGTAAAATTTGATCTATCAGACCTGTTAATCCGTGGATGTAGCAAAAAAAATTAATTTAGATTAATGGTAGTGTAATTATTAAGATAGCAATTATATTATAAAGTATGTAAAATGTAATTATATAATCATATAATTTTAAATTTTAAAAAATATTAATTATTTTTAAATTATTAATAATAAAAAAATTCTTTAAATAAATAACAATTAAAATCAAATCATTTTAAATAATACATTAGTCTAATAAAATATTTAACAATACAATTATCAATAAAATTAACAAGAAAATAAATATCTCATACAATTTTATCTAATTACTCTAACATTCCATATTTATTAAAATATTCTCTCCAACATTAAAAATATACTTATTGTTATCATCATTAGGTCATTCACCAAGTACGAATAATTAATAATAAATACTATGCAATTTTAATTAGATTCAGTATAAATAAATTATAATATATATACTACTGGTTTGTTTCTTGTTCAGGTTTATCTTGATATTATTTTTTTAAAAAAAATTAGAATATATATATTTTCTCAAATAGTAATAAAAATTAGAAATATATTTTCTCTTATTGTATTTATTTATAAAATCTTCGAAATATAAAAATAATAATTTTTTTGATAATTTTTTTCTACAAAATAAAATGTATAATTGCTTAAATAATTTATTTTATTTTTTATTGAAATATAATTTTTTAGAACAAATAAAAAATAATAGAGTCTAATTTTGTAATTTTAATAAAGGAATTTTTTTAAATTTTAAAAGTCTGGAAAGAATAAGTACTTAATTTAGGAATATTGAGTACTTTAAAATAATTTAACAAAAGATGGATTGGTTTAAAAAGGAATTTACCCATTCGTAAAAGTTATAAATCTTTATTTTATTGAGTTACGTTCATTTGGCATAAGATCGGTTATTCTAATTGAATGAAAGAATATTTTTTTTTTCAAAATTATTAGTTCAATTTGATAAAAAATTAATATAATGGATGTGATTAAAATAAATAATTTGTATATAGCAGTTAATTTAAGAAAATAGTCATATAATGATGATGATATGCGTCAATTAATATTTGGTTTTAATTTTATACATAAATAACATTTTTGTTATTGATATCTTCACCTACATAATTTTAATTAATAATAAATTTAATTATCTTAAATTTATAAATAATATTATTTGAAAATTTTCAAATATTTAATAGTTTTATAAAATTAAATTTTAATCCATTAATATATGTGCTTTATCTTTGATGCCCAACTTTGGGGTATTTTGGATGCCCTTACCTTTCTTATAGAACAGGGAGTGGAAAAATTTTGATACATACAGATAATCTCGAGGGGTGGTGCAAGCAATAACAACGAACATTCCAACTATTTCTTCCTCAGCTCTGGTGAGGCGAATCCAAAAGTTACTACAGAATAAAAAATATTGGGTGGTTTGAGTTATATGTATTTAAGCAAATGGTGCTTTTGATATTGTATGACACAATTGAGTCCTTTTAATTTTTATTTCACCAAAAAAAATAATGTAATATTATTTTAAATTATATTCCATTTTGAAAATAACAAAAATATGGAGGTAAATAACACAATTACCGTGTTTCATCACAATTAAGTATGTCATGTATCAATAACTTAAGCCTCCATGTCACTTGAGACATAAGACCTTGTAATACATATCCTATCTATGTTGTTACCTCTAATTTTTCAAGTATTTTGATATAACAAAAAGTATATTAAAAATTTCCTACTTAGATTTTCAAAAATTGTTTATAAGTCTTTAAAATTATTTTCGAATTGTTGGACAAAATAAACTTTTAAAAAGCCTTAAATTAACTTAATTTTTAACAAGTCTTTGAAGCCTGAAGTGCAACAGCCTGATTTTGGGTCTAGTCGAAATAGTGGTTTTGGAGCCACAAATCTAACGTAATAAAATTTATTTTTATTATTTTTTATAGTCTAAAATTTCACGGAGTGATTTTGTAAAAATTTCGTTCGAAAATTTCGACATTTGGGCACTCAATTTAATCAAAAGGACTAAATCGTAAAGAGTGCAAAACTTGAGTTCTAGAAGCTAGAGGTGTCCAATTGTTATGAAATTTTAAATTGGAGGTCCTTAAATGGTAATTAGACCATTCGATAATTTTTTGGACAAAAATGAATATGAAATAGGTGAAATAGAATATTTTTAAGTTAAGGGCATTTTGGTCATTTAGAAATTAAATGACTTAATAAACAAAATAAAAGCCAAAATTTCTTACCCATCTTCTTCCTTGGACAAATTTTACATGAAGAAACCATGGCTAGGGTTTTCCAAGCTTCCAAGCTCGATTGTAAGTCCATTCTACCCCGTTTTTAATGTTTTTTACATTTTTGAAATCCTCGTAACAAGATCTATCTATTTCTACCATTAATTTGAGTTATGGTTAAAGTATAGGGTTTTGACCTATGATGAACATGTGTGGATTTTGATGATTAATGGTAGAAAATGCATGTTAGTTGTTTCTTAAACGACTTTTGCTAAGTGATTTTCGGTGAAAACGCCTAAAAGGACTAATTTGTAAAAGTTATAAAGTATGCAGTAAAAGTGTGTTTTAATGGAAATTGTGGGCTGATATAGTTATGAAAATGATTCGGCTAGGCTTGTATGTTAAAGAAATTGAATAAATTTCATTTTTCGAGCTTAGGGGCAAAAATGTAAATATGTCAAACTTTAGGGGCAAAAACATAATTTTTCCATAGTATGATTTTTGGGTCACATTGAATAATGTGACTAATAAGTGGGCTAAATATGATATTATAGATCAAGAAAAACGAAGTTCGAGTCTAGATCGGGGGAAAAACAAATATTAGACAAATAGGTTCTTTTCGCCGTTGTCGCATCTGAGGTAAGTTCGTGTGTAAATAATTCAAAATTATGTTATTATGTACCTAATGTTTTGATATTGCATGAAATGTATATTTATCTCTATGGATTTGATAAATGATGACTGGATGATGATTCGACGAAGAATTGATACCTCAAAATCCCTGTTAAACCTTAGGAATAGATAGGATACAAATGTCATGATATTAGGGTTATATGTGATCCCATGTAAGACCATTTCTGGGATATGGCGTTGGCATCAATATGTGATCCCACATAAGACCATGTCTGGGACATGGCATTGGCATCGATATGTGATCCCACGTAAGACCATATCTGGGATATGACATTGGCATCGATATGTGATCACATATAAGATCATATCTGGGATATGGCATTGGCATTGATATGTTATTTCATCTAACACCATGTTTAAGGCATGGCATCGATATGAGACATCATGTAAGACCATAGCTGGGCTATCGGCTTCGATCTGTGATCCCATGTAAGACCATATCTGGGATATTACATTGGCATCTTACTATGTAAGACCATATCTGGGATATTACATTGGCATCTTACTATGTGTATGAGATTTCCCAGATATCCTTTAGTATTCCAAGTAGTCCAATGGGAAAGTAAATAGGTTTGTTAAAGAAGAGAAAGAGCGTGTAAGTATTACGAATTCTGTACAGGTATGTACATAAGTTATACGCATTGATTTTAAGATATGGTGAGTTCATGATTTCCATGAGAATATTTTTGTGAAAGTCTTGAGATTATTGGTCTATATTTGTGATGGACGAAATACATGGTAAATTTTATTGGCAATTGAGTGATTGGCTTTTGGGTCGTAATTGAGTTATGATATAACATGTTTTATTCACACGAATTGTGATTCATCGGATACATGAAAAAGGAAAGATTGGCATAATTGCCTTTTAAAATGATTATGGGATGTTTTGAGCTTTGAACAATTGAAAGATGTTAAAGTATATGCTCGAAATGTAAATACTCATATTTAATATGCATGTTTATTATGTGGGTTGAAATGATTTGTTAATTGTTGTAGTATGTTACAACGAAAAGGTCTCGGTAGTTGGGTTAATGCCCAGATATGTTAAATTATGCTTATAAGTTGATAAAGCAAACGTTGTGACTGAATAAGAATTATACCATAAGATTTTGGTAAATTATAATACTTTGTGTTTGTATTGTTGAGTTATGATAAACACTTGGTAAGTTGTGAATGAGTAAGTTATATTGTGAGACTTAAATGACATTTGTATGAATTTACATTATGTAAATTGTATGGTTGAGGTTGTTTATTATTTACATGCCAACTTACTAAGCTATATTATATAGCTTACTCCTCTTCCTTTCCCATGTCTTATAGGGTTAATAAGCTAGCTCGGGTTGGAGATCACCGAAGATCCTATCACACGATCAAGCTACCACTACATTATTGATGATTTCAAGTAGTTTGAGTCTATGGCATGTATAGGGACTTGGTCTTTTGGTTATATGTGTTATTATTAATGTGGCAAAATGTGTTGGCCTATAATGGATTATTGTTCAAATTGTACATAGCCACGAATGATAGCTTATGTTGATTACAAGTTTATTCATGTGTTAATGCCCTCTTGTGAATGTAATGTTAATATGTTTTAATGGGCTAAGTATGATGTTTTAAGTATGATAACTGATGGCATGGGAATGACATATTATTGTCTTATTTGTGAGTGTTTGGTTGCCTAAGTATGATATGTTTTGTGCCTTTTGAATTGATATGAGTGCATGTGTGAAAAAGGGTGGCAAATGGCTTGGTAAATAGCCTTGTTTTTGTCCACACGGGTAGACACACGGGCGTGTGTCTAGGCCGTGTGTGACACACGATCCACCCCATGGGCGTGTGATCCGGCTGTGTGTCCCCTGCACCTTAAATTTTGCAAAACAGAATGCTCAGTATCTAGCACACAGGCATAGACAAGGGCGTGTGTCTCAATTGTGTAAAGGACACGGCCTAAGCATACGAGCATGTGACTTGGCCATGTGACTTCAAATTTTTGATGATGTCATAAGTAGAGAGTTACACAGGTTAGGGACACAGGCGTGTGTGACCACACGGCCTGCCCACACGGGTGTGTCCCAAGCCACACGAGTGTGAGACCCCTGTTTTGATGAAAAAATTTATAAGTGTTGGAAAGTTTTCTAAAGTTTTTCGATTTAGTCCTAAACCGCCTCTAATGTATGTTTTGAGCCTCGTAGGCTCGTCTAAGGGTCGACATGAATGTTTTCGAAAAGTTTTAAATTTGAGGGGAAATTCATACCTGGGTTTTGAATGTTTGCTTGTGTTTAAGTCTGATAACGCCTCGAACCCTGTCCCGATGTCGGATACGGGTAAGGGGTGTTACATTTAATGGTATCAGAGTTATGGTTTAGTCGATTCTTAGACTAACATAGCGTATGTGAGTCTCGCTATACATGCCATATTACTACTCATGATAGTGTGATATCTTCCGACTCTGAAGAAATTGTTTTGTTAAGGCAGAGATGACTTCTAACCGAGCTATTTTTTGATAATGCTGAAAATGATATTGAGATGATTGAAATGTGTCTATGATGTGTCAAAATTTGGAAAGGTATGAATAGAAGTTCATGATATGTACGTGTTAATGCACAAAATGAGATAACCATAAGTTGAGAAATGTGAAAATGTAGAATGAAATGAAAGTTATATGGTGATAAGTCCCTCCATGTTTGTTTGGCAAGCATATGATGTTATGTGCCCAACATATTGATAAAGTGAATATGATAAGTAAATTTACTCAAATTGACGAAATGTGTGTTTAGGTACACTTGTTTGAATAAGTATAATCAATATGTCCATATGGTTGAATCTTATGTTTAATTGTTAAATTAGAGATAATAGAAGAGTTCGTGTAACATGACTATGTATCTAAATTTGCTTAAAATGAATCATGCAATTGTGATGATATGATGTTGATGCTAAGTTATATGTGTGTATTTATGAGATCGAGTTAGAGGCTTTATGACCTCACCCCCTTACCAGTGTTGCTTAGTAACAAAAATTCACGAGAATCATGCTGAATAAGTCCATAAGTGTGAAACTAAAGAGTTCAGTGGTGAAATAATTAGTAAAGCATACAGAGACAAGAATAGCTTAGGAAGTGAAAACAGTTTTAGAAGAAATATCAGAACGTTTTAAAGATTATATAGATTATGCAATGTCACGGTTAAAGAAGAAGGTAGTCTCGGCTAATCGACTCAATTAGGTATGGAGTCCAAAGATGTGTTTACTAAAAATTCTTCTGAATTGATTTTCGTTAGTGAATAGAATAATACGGCGTTCATGATGATAGAATTAGTCAGAGAAATGATGTTTGAATTGTAACAATGTCTGTGTGTAATAGTTATGGTTGAATAGATTACAATGATTTCTTCTAAGTATTCTGTATATTTTCATTTGTCCTCAAGGGTTTATGTGAATGTCCATTTTCTGATGAAATTCTTATCAAGTGAGAATGTTAGCCAACTTTAAAGTTAAATCAGATGGTTTGTTGATTTATGATTGGCATTGCCTTATCTCTTCGGGATTCTATCCTAATATGTTGGAATGAAGTCGGTGGTAAAACTTATGTGAGACTATTCATCAATTTCTACTGGACATTATTGTGTTGTATATATAAATATTTGGAAAGTGTATTATCTCTGTTACGATGGAATTCCAAAGCTGGTAGGTATTCTTTTCTTCTGGATTTCTCTAAGAAATTACCCAGATCTTCATTATTATTTCCTTATGAGTTATGTTCTAGGGCTTCTGTTATGGCATCGTATCTTGGATTTCTGTATCTCGGTTCTTCTCTCGTTCTTATTTTATGATTTATCAATCATGGCTCATCTTTAAAGTGTATTATTTGGTTTGCGATAACTATGTCTATCATGGTTGTATTTCTGAATCGGTCATAGGAATATGGTAATTCTGGTATTTGGATTTTCTTTAATTTTCATGAAAGGAATTCATATCAAAAAAGGTATAAATGATGAGAGCACAAGCTCAAAATTGTATGGTGGATCTCTTTCCCCTGGTAAGTTTGATTAAAGTCGATGAGTTCAATCAGGATATTTGTTTCCTCGGGCTAATACCGTTGAAAAGAGTATAGTGATATGTTATTATTCGATAATTGAAATCAACCCAGTTGTTTTTATCAGAATAAGTTGATTTGTTGAAAGGTGGTTTGAGTTATATGTATTTAAGCATGTCCTCAGCTAAAGGAATAAATTATGTGTATGAGTTTATATATATATAGATAGATAGATAGTCTAAATGAAGAAATTATATTCTAGAAAGTATGATACAGAGATAGGCCTATTGGATGTCTTAATCAAATAATGTTATTATGAGTTAAAACTATATTGATTGATATAGTCATCACTGTAACACCCCGAACCCGAAACCGACACCGGAGTCGAACACGAGGTGTTAACTGACTTTAACCCCTTATAAAATTTATTTTCCAGACACTGCCCAATCTGTGTACTAGTCGTTTTAAAAATCATATCTTGAGTTTCGTAACTCGAAAATCAGTTTCGTAATTTTTCCCAGAAACTAGACTCATGTGCCCATCTATGTATTTTTTTCTAGAATTTTTGGTCCGGCCAATTAGTACAGTTTATTAGTCAAAGTCTCCCATGTTGCAGGGGTCGACTACACTGACCTTTGCCCATTACGACTTGGATATCTCCCTGCACGGGGCTTCAATACTGATGCCATTTGTTTCTATAAAAACTAGACTCAGAGAGGAATCTGTACATATATGGTACGACCCCTAATTATCTCTGGTTAATTTATAATGAATTTCCAAAGTCGGAGCAGGGAATCCAGAAACCGTTCTGGCCCTGTCCCACAAAAATCTGATTATCTCTTAATATACTGCCCATATGATCTTTTCGTTACTTCCTCATGAAAACAGACTCATCGAGCTTCGATTACATAATTTATTCATCAATTAATTCCACTCCTACTATTTTTAGTGATTTTTCAATCTCATGACACTGCTGCTGCCAGCATCTGTTACGAAAGTAACTAGGTCCATTTCATGCCTACCCTTGATCCAACTCAATCGAACATTCGTGCCATCTTCGCATGGCTTAAAGTTTACATGCCAAAGTTCAAACACAACGTAATAGCTTATACATGCCAAAATGTTCTTCTAAGCCAACTAAGAAGAAAGTACCAAAACTTGCTATCCGGTGTGATGACTTCGATGACGGCCTGACCCCGCAAAAATAGATGAGTCCAAGCAACCTATAATGGGTGACAAGGAAACACCGAGTGAGTTTATAACTCAGTAAGTCATAAGCAATGCACTACCATCCATCAATAACATTATCACAAGAGGAAACAAAATGGAACGAGACAATTACTCCATCCATACCGAACCATACCATAGTTCCTCCAACCTATCGATTCAGTTTCATATCAATTCATGCATTCACATTCCATATACTCATGAATAGGACATTGAAGCATTTTCATAAATCAATTTATTTTCGTTACAATCAAACGACTAAACGGCCTTTCACCCATCCTACGATAAATTTTATGTACGTGACTTCAAGTATATTTGTCACATAGGTTCAAACTTACCGAGCTCAACACCAAGTATAAGCATAGCACCTATTAGCCATGTACTCAAGACACTTACCCGATCCGCTGTCCGCGATCGACTCAATAGTGTCGCACACATAGTGTCCATAATGATTCACGAATGTATATTGAGTCCGCACACTCAGTGCTATATAATCAACTCGCACACTTAGTGCTACGTAATCAAATCGCACACTTAGTGCTACATAGTCAAACTCGCACACTTAGTGCCGCATGGTCAATTCGCACACTTAGTGCATCATATTCATTTCGCACACTTAGTGCAACATAGTCAAATCGCACACTTAGTGCTATACAATTTAATCCCGCGCACTTAGCGCCAATCTCATGGTCATAAATGGTTATACCCGCACGTTTAGTGCCGAGATCAACAACTCAGTACATCTTACCTCTTTTCTTTTCATTCAACAATTTCATCATCACATACGTACATGCATATATATATATGTATATTTATTCATTCCATTCAGCATCAATACATAAACATTATGACCATTTGAAATAATACCAACTACATGCTTAATGACTTACCTCGTGTTGGGTAAGACGGTTCCAACTCGGCTACTCGATGACCTTTTCTTTGCCTTTGCTCGATTCACCTCCTTTAACTCCTTGCTAAATATTTACAATCCAATTTCACATGTATATGTATGTTAGTATATTCGGCTAATAACCTCATGCAACTACCATATCATCAAAAATCTAATCACACATGCACATGCATTAGGTAAGTTACCTTTGCTAATTTTAAACCCAACATCACACAAGCTCTCAAGTGATGGCCGAATGCTTCTTTTGTTACCCAACTAATCATTCGACAATTTCATCCCCTTTACCACCCTTTTATGCCTAATTATCTAAACCAAGATAAGATCATCAACATGCCTAACCATAACCGAATGTGCAACATTAATCTATCACCTCTATCTCTTAAATACTATCAAGTTCATTTACTTCTAATTTCTTAAGTTCAACATCTTAATGCCCATTATACATAATCAAATTTAACATCATCTATATATTTACTCATATGGCCGAATATACATACCCCCATATAATATCATTTTCATTCCATTTAACACTTAATTTCCACCACATAAACACTTGGCCGATTTTGCTAGCACACAAGCCTATGACCGAATGTCCTTGACCTCTAGTCACCTAGATTTTTATTCTTTAAGCCTCATCCAACTCATGTTTTTCATTGACAACCTCCTTAACTTCAATTTATTCACATCTTTAATCATGCTACATTCAACCATTATTTAACAATAATTCATGCATCCTTTTTATTAAACACTCAAAATTAACCATCTTCATACCTCATCACCAAAGACATCAAAATACCAACCAAGAATGTAACATTCATGGCCGAATATCATCTCCATCAATTAACAAAATTTGAACCATGGCTAGGTAGATTTTCACTTACAACTTAAAATATACATGAATCTCAAAGAATAATATCAAACATACCTTAGTCTAGCAAACCACCATAGCCGATTTTCTCAAGCTTTTCCCCTTCCTTTCTTTCCTCTATTCGGCCAAGGATGTTCAAGAATGAACACTTTTTTTTGTTTTCTTTCTTCAATTCACGGCAACAAGGGGGTATGGATGAGACCATGTTATTTTTTTTTCATCACCCTTCCTTTCATTATTTAATCACCATGCTCATTATTTTATTTTTCTTAACATACATCACTAGCATAACATGTTGGAGACATGTTTCCACCCATAGCATGGCCGGCCACTACATATTAGGGAGGGGGAATTTGACATGCAAGTCCCCTTTTTCTTCCCCATGCACTAATAGGTCCTCATGCATTGACCTATCACATTTTAAAATTTTCTCATATAAGTCCTATTGACTAAATTCACATGCAATCGACTAAATCGAAGCTTGAAATTTTCACACAATCATGATTACATATTCTAGACAATAAACATCACATTCAAACCTTTCGGTGACTCGGTTTAGCGGTCCCAAAACCACTTCCCGACTAGGGTCAATTTTGGGCTGTCACAATCACTTTATGAAAGTTGGAATGATCTGTCCATGTTAACAAAGTTGGAAACAGTTGAAAGTATTATTAATCGAAGCTCTAGTTCTGAGTTTAGTCTAAATTAAGAAAAGAATTTGTGATTTTTCAGTGATGTACTATTGAGCATATTGGAATATGTTTTAATACAAAAACGTAAAATGATGGTTTACATGTTCAGGCGATTAAAGTCACATTAAAAAAAACTGTTCGACTGGTGATTTAAAGACGGCCACTTTTATGTCTATGTTGTGAGTTCGATGATATCGTATGTTCAACGAAAAATGTCATATGCTTCCTGATCTTAATGGTTTAAAGTATCAATGTTGTAGAAAAAGATCTGCAATTTAAGACAATGTCAATGGTTTGAGATAATGAAAGATTTCGTGTAAGTTATTGATTAATCTCTGAAAAAGCAGTTATAGTTACAAATGCCTGGATGGAAAATCTTTCTTTATTTTTGTGAGTAGTGGTTACTTGATTGATCTTATTTGATGATGGTTTATTTCTAGCTAATTTAAAAGCTTAAGTGATGATTTCTTTGCAAGTTAGGAAGCTCAGAAATGTGATAGAGAGTGGTGAACTAAACGAGTACAATGTGAAATGCTTTCTATTCTGAATTTCAGGTTAGACCTGATTCATGTTATTATTATTCCGATACGGAATTTGAGTACCAAAGAATCCAGGGCTTATGCAGAAATTTTTGTACAAGGCTCCGTAATAGCTCGTCTGTTCATCCTAAAGTAATAAAATGTGCAGTTATATAAAATAGATGTTCTGGTGATTGAGTATGTATCACAATTTTTTGAG
Source organism: Gossypium hirsutum (assembly GCF_007990345.1). NCBI lineage: Eukaryota > Viridiplantae > Streptophyta > Magnoliopsida > Malvales > Malvaceae > Gossypium > Gossypium hirsutum. The sequence goes on from NC_053434.1 coordinate 49,329,097, forward strand.
TTTATGTTTAGGTGTCTATTTGTTAGCAAGTAAGCCGAAAATCAAGTGTATTCAGGACTAATACAGTTAGTGGTGTTACAGGAGTGATAATGAGATAGAGTTACTATAGATTTCATATCGGGACTACCTCTATCCCTGAAATGGATGATATTGTTTGAATGTTGATCATTTGAAAAAATCTGTATGATTGTTTCAGTATCTACCGAGTCCTTATTTGACAGATCAACTGAGTATATGTGTTCCTGAGAAAGTAATTTAGATCTTTGACGATATACTCCGGCACTGTGTGCTAAAGTTTACAGGTTATTGGAAAGAGATATACGAGGTTTAACTCGATTTGTGATTCTGAGAAGTTAGTGAAAGTGTTTCATGAGAGTTGAAAATAACTTCTTCTGGTAAGATTTTCGGGGACGAAAATCCCTAAAGGGGGGAGAGTTGTAATAGCCCGATTTTAGGTCTAGTCAGAATAGTGGTTTCGGGGCCACAAATCTAACGTAAGAAAATTTATTTTTATTATATTTCTAAGGTTTAGAATTTTACGGAATGATTTTGTGAAAATTTCATTCGAAAATTTCGACGTTTGGGTACTCAATTTAGTCAGAAGGACTAAATCGTAAAGAGTGCAAAACTTGAGTTCTAAAAGATAGAGGTGTCCAAAATTGTTATGAAATTTTAAATTGGAGGTCCTTAAATGGTAATTAGACCATTGGATAATTTTTTGGACAAAAGTGGACATGAAATAGGTGAAATAGAATGTTTTTAAGTTAGGGGCATTTTGGTCATTTAGTTATTAAATGACTTAATAAACAAAATAAAAGCCAAAATTTCTTGTCCATCTTCTTCCTTGGCTGAATTTTACATGAAGAAACCATGGCTAGGGTTTTCCAAGCTTCCAAGTTCGATTATAAGTTCGTTCTAGCCACGTTTTTAATGATTTTTACGTTTTTAAAATCCTCGTAACAAGATCTATCTATTTCTACCATTAATTTGAGTTACGGTTAAAGTCTAGGGTTTTGAACCATGATGAACATGTGTGTATTTTGATGATTAATGGTAGAAAATGCATGTTAGTTGTTTCTTAAACGACTTTTGCTAAGTGATTTTCGGTGAAAACACTTAAAAGGACTAATTTGTAAAAGTTATAAAATATGTAGTAAAAGTGTGTTTTAATGGAAATTGTGGGCTGTTATAGTTATGAAAATGATTTGGCTAGGCTTGTATGTTAAAGAAATTGAATAAATTTCATTTTTCGAGCTTAGGGGCAAAAATGTAAATATGTTAAATTTAGAGGCAAAAATATAATTTTCCGTAGTATGATTTTTGGGTCACATTGAATAATGTGACTGATAAGTGGGCTGAATTTGATATTATAGATCAAGAAAAATGAAGTTCGAGTCTAGATTAGGGGGAAAACAAATATTGGACAAATAGGTCCTTTTCGCTGTTGTCGCGTCCAAGGTAAGTTCGTGTGTAAATAATTCAAAATTATGTTATTATGAACCTAATATTTTCATATTGCATGAAATGTATATTTATCTTTATGGATTTGATTAATGATGACTGAATGACAATTCAACGAAGAATTGATACCTCGAAATCCCAGTTGAACCTTAGGAATAGATAGGATACAAATGTCATGACATTAGGGTTATGTGTGATCCCATGTAAGAACATGTCTGGGATATGGCATTGGCATCAATATGTGATCCCATGTGAGACCATGTTTAGGACATGGCATTGGCATCGACATGTGATCTCGTGTAATACCATGTCTGAGACATGGCATTGGCATCGATATGTGATCCCATGTAAGACCATATCTGGGATATGGAATTGGCGTCTATATGTGATCCCTTGTAAGACCATATTTGGGATATGACATTGGCATCAATAAGTTATTTTGTCTAAGACCATGTCTGGGACATGGCATCGATATGAGACATCGTGTAAGACCATAGCTGGGCTATCGGCTTCGATCTGTGATCCCATGTAAGACCATATCTGAGATATGGCATTGATATCTTACTATGTGTATGAGATTTCCCGAGTATCCTTTAGTATTCCAAGTGGTTCAACGGGAAAGTAAATGGGTATGTCAAAGAAGAGAAAGAGCATGTAAGTATTACGAATTCTATACAGGTATGTACATAAGTTATACGCATTGATTTTAAGATATGGTGAGTTCATGATTTCCATGAGAATATTTCTATGAAAGTCTTGAGATTATTGGTCTATATTTGTGATGGACGAAATACATGGTAAATTTTGTTGGCAATTGAGTGATTGGCTTTTGGGCCATAATTGAGTTATGATATAACATGTTTTATTCACACGAATTGTAATTCATCGAATAATTGAAAAAGGAAAGATTGGCATAATTGCCTATTAAAATGATTATGGGATGTTTTAAGCTTTGAACAATTGAGAGATGTTAAAGTATATGCTCAAAATGTAAATACTCATATTTAATATGCATGTTTATTATGTGGGTTGAAATGATTTGTTAATTGTTGTAGTATGTTACAACGAAAAGGTTTCGGCTGTTGGGCTAATGCCCGAATATGTTAAATTATGCTTATAAGTTGATGAAGCAAATGTTGTGACTGAATAAGAATTATAACCATAAGATTTTGGTAAATTATAATACTTTGTGTTTGTATTGTTGAGTTATGATAAACACTTGGTAAGTTGGGAATGAGTAAGTTATATTGTGAGACTTAAATGACATTTGTATGAATTTACATTATGTAAATTGTATGGTTGAGGTTGTTTATTATTTACATGCTAACTTACTAAGCTATATTATATAGCTTACTCCTCTTCCTTTCCTATGTCTTATAGGGTTAATAAGCTAGCTCGGGTTAGAGATCACCGGTGATCCTATCAAACTATCAAGCTATCACTACACTATTGATGAATTCAAGTAGTTTGAGTCTATAGCATGTATAGGGACTTGGTCTTTTGGTTATATGTGTTATTATTAATGTGGCCAAATGTGTTGGCCTATAATGGATTATTGTTCAAATTTTACATAGCCACAAATACTGGCTTATGTTGATTACAAGTTTATTCATGTGCTAATGCCCTCTTGTGAATGTGATGTTAATATGTTTAATGGGCTAAGTATGACGTTTTAAGTATGATAAATGATGGCATGAGAATGCCATATTATTGTCTTAGTTGTGAGTGTTTGATTGCCTAAATATGATATGTTTTGTGCCTTTTGAATTGATATGAGTGCATGTGTGAGAAAGGATGACAAATGGCTTGGTAAATAGCCATGTTTTTGTCCACACAGGTAGACATACGTGCGTGTGTTACACATGGTCTGCCCCATGGGCGTGTGATCCGACCTTGTGTCCCCTGCACCTTAAATGTTGCAAAACAAAAAGCTCTGTATCGAGCACACGGGTAGAGACACGGGTGTGTGTTTCAGCCTTGTAAAGGACACGGCCTAAGCACATGGGCATGTGACTTGGCCGTGTGACTTCAAATTGTTGATGATGTCATAAACAGAGAGTTACGCGAGTTAGGGACACAGGCGTGTGTGACCACACGGCCTGTCCACTGGGGCGTGTCCTAAGCCACATGGGCGTGTGACCCCTGTTTTGATGAAAAATTTTATAAGTGTTGGAAAGTTTTCTAAAGATTTCAGTTTAGTCCCGAACTGCCTCTAATGCATGTTTTGAGCCTCGTAGGCTTGTTTAAGGGACAACATGAATGTTTTCGAAAAGTTTTAAATTTGAGTGGAAATTCATGTCCGATTTTTGAATGTTTGCTTGTGTTTAAGTTCGGTAACGCCTCAGACCTTGTCCCGATGTCTGATACAGGTAAGGGGTGTTACATGAAGGACTTCTACCGATACTTGTCCACCCAAGTATCGGTAAAACTCAATATGGAAAGACCTTGAAAGGCTACAAAATTCTACCGATACAACTGGGAGTTCTATCGATACAAATCTGTGTTCTACAGATATAACTCAGACTTCTATCAGTATAACGCATTCTAGTGAGTAAGGTAGTTTTGGCTTGGGACTTCTACTGATACCCTGGTCCAACCTACCGATACAATCGGAGTACTATCGATACTTTGACGAATTCTACCGAAACAAGTCAAGTCAGTAGCCAAAGATCAGCATCTCCTGCACTTCTACCAACACCTTGAGGACTTCTACCGAAACAAGTCAAGTCAATAACCAAAGTTTAGCATCTTCTGCACTTCTACCGATACTTTGATGGGTTCTACTGATACCAAATGAAGCCCTTACATTTCTACATATACAAGAGAACTTATACCAATAGAATGAGCCCAACGGTTATATTTTGGAAATACTTCTATTGATTTAAGTTTCCTTCTATCGATACAATGAAGTTGCAGACTACATTTAATGCTTGTTTTTATGTCTGCAATGACTCCCTTTTGTTTCTAACAGCTACAAGCGTCCACAAGGTTGTTAGGAGACTTGGACACAAGGTTAAGACACATCATTAAAGTGAAGAAAGACAAGAAACAAGTACCTAACTTCCAAGAACTCAGTTTTCCAATCTTTCTTGATGTTTTACAAAAGGTCTGCTTGTTTACATGTAAAAGGTTTTACGAAAAATATTTTCTGCATTTTCCCGTGTTTGTTTCACAGAAAATAGTTTGGTTAACGGAAAATGACTTACATGTCAAGGTAAAATAAGCCATTTTTCCTGTAAAATGACTTACCATTTTGAAAAGCATAAGTCGTTTTTCGGAAAAGAGCTCAACTATAGATAATTTTATTTTTATATAAAAATTAACTTCAATCAAGCTTAATATTATTATATTGATAATAAATTCTATTTTTATTTTTAAAATATTTAAAATATTATATTTTCAATATTATTAAACATACATATTTAATTATTTATATTTAGTCATATAATAAATTATTAATATAATAAATATAATTTATTATTTTAATAAATTATTTAATATTTCAATTTTATTTTAATAATAAATTTTAAAAATAATAATTTTAAATAATATTATTCACATATTATTGAAAATATTCAATATTAATATTTTAATAATAAATATTTATTACAATTATAAATATATTAATAATAAATGTTTTGTATTATAAATGGTAAAATATGTCATAAGTCTATGTAAACTTCACAGATTTGTAATTTAGTCTTCGTACTTTTATTTTCAAGAATTTAGTTCCTTTACTTTTCAAATTTGAAAATCAAGTCTAATTGTTGACATCGTTAATTTTTTGTTGTCAATTTTGTTGATGTCACATTTTTAAATAAAAATACTCACTTAGTAGTCATGTAATTAAAAAATGACATAATGAATCTGAATTTAACATAATTTTTTAATATATGCAAAAACAATGTAAAATATAAAATTATAGATAAAAATAAATTCAGTTAAACAATGAAAAAATAAGAAAATCTTAAATATATATTTGTTTAATTGAAAACAACTTTTATAAAATATTGTTAAGAAATCTACCAAACAACAGAAAATATTTTACACAGATTCCTTCAAACATCAAAAAATATTAGCTTTTCCAAAAAAGTAAATCATTTTGCAGAAATCATTTTCCGGAAGTTATTTTCAGTGAAACAAACTGAGCCTAAATATTTCTTGTACACACTTGTGGGTTAAGTTTTCTATCATTCTTTCAAGTGTTGTAACTTTGTGTGAGAGTGCTTAATTGTTGATTATCTACCTTTTAGAGGTATAATCTTATTCATTCTTATTTTCTCTCATTTGTGAGGTGTTACTTAAGGTTTTGGGTAGAAAACCTTAAGGGGAAATTGTTCTATCGTACCTTTGAAAAGATAAGGATTTGTAAAGTTAAACCTTATCCTTAAAGGTTCAAATCTAGTGGAATTTGGGAATCCTTAGTTGAGAAAGCTAAGGTAGTGGACGTAGGTAATTGAGGCCGAACCATTATAATTTCTTAAGTCGTTTGATTTTTGTCATTTCCTGAAAACCTCTTAAAACACCAATTCACCCCCATTTTTGTGTATTTCAATTTCAACAATTGGTATCAAAGCTAGAACTCTAGAAATAGTTTTACCACAAAGAGAAAAGATCCTCAATGTAACACCCTTACCCGTATCTGACACTGGGACAGGGTTCGAGGCATTACCGGACTTAAACATAAACAAACATACAAAATCGAGCCATAAAATTTCTCCAAATTTAAAAATTTTCAATCACATGCAAATTATCCCTTATAAGGGTTCAGGACTAAACCGAGAACTTTTGGAACTTTTTCAATATTTAGGAAGTTTTCTTATTTTGGAGAGTCACCCGCCCGTGTGGGTAGGCTGTGTGGTCACACACGGCCGTGTGGCTTGGGACACGCCCGTGTCCTTATCCCATGTCTCTCTAATTATGACATCATCAGTAAAATGAGGTCACACGACCACAGCACACGCCCGTGTGCTTAGGCCGTGTGGCAAATTAAATTCTTGAAATTAAGTGCAGACTTCACACGGCTTGGGTACACACCCATGTCCTAAGGCCGTGTCCTCTACACGACTGAAACACACGTCCATGTCTCTGCTCGTGTGTTTACTACTGGGTATTCTGTTTTGCATTAATTAGGGTGCAGAAGACACACGGCTGGATCACACACCCATGGGGCAGACTGTGTGTCACACACGGCTTAGACACACGTCCGTGTGTCCAACCGTGTGGACAATTTTTGGGCTATTTTCCAAGCCATTTGCCACCCTTAAGTACTCACACACTTAAGCCCACTTCATGCATACAACATGGCACATTTATCATATGAAACATAAACATTTCATGTTCTTACTAAGTTAATGTATAACATATTCAAGTTAGTAGGTTTACCCAAGGTATTCCACACTAATTTCATGGATAATCATCTTTGCTATCCTATTTCCAAGTTATTACATTTGTACCACATTTATTGCCATACACATTAATCATATTTCATCCATTAAACATACATGCCATCCATCATACTCATTATCACAAACAATTACAAGCCTTATCAAACATATACCTTTAGCATATAAGCCACATCTCATCACACATCCATCGAACAACCACAACAAGCATAAACACATTTGCATGCATGCATAACTAATTAGGGTTACAACCTAAATAATCAATATGAGCCACCTCTCATGGCCATATACAAAATGAATCATAATAGCATCATGAACCAACACATTTGGCTAATCAATATGACACATAACATAAAGACCAAGTCCCTATACATGCCATATTCAAAATGTTGAATCTAACTATACCAAATTTTCCAATTGATAGTGTGATCAAAAACTCTGACTTCCTCCGATCCCTGAGCTAGCTTGGCGACACTATAAGGAAAAAGAAAGGAAAGGGGGTAAGCTTTAAAGCTTAGTAATCTCACATGCAAATAAGGAACATAAACTTGCATTTTATTATCAAATTAGTTAAACTTATTCTTCATATATGTTCCTTACCACAAGTTTATCATATCCCATGATGTTCTCATAAGTTCAATATACATACTTGTGCCCACTTGCACATAACAACTTACTTTCTCGTCTTTGACGTATTCATTGAGACTACCTATTGAACTTCTCTTTGGATTACTCATTGAACACTTGGAATACCACCGGATACACCGGTCTCGCACCTAAGTTCCTTATATGTAGTCATCACTACCTCATATCACATATCACATGTTGTTCGCTTTCGAGCTACTCACGTGTCTGCTCACACAAGCTATCGGTTAGGATGTAGCTACACGGGCTGCTCACATAAGTTGTCGGGTATTAGCAACACATGCCGGACTACCAGCCACCGATAGACATACAAGATCAGTACTTGGAACCCCATAACATGTTACATATATCATGAACTCAGACCACAACTCATGAGCTCAGATCGCATAATTCCTAGTGACATGTCACTTGTATCCTAAACTATTCCTAAGGTTTAAACGGGATTTTCATACTTATCGCATCACTGTCAGACTCGCTCATAATATCGACCTCAATGTACATAGTATCAATCATTTTCTCATGAAAGGAATCAAGGCTTATTCATATCAACAATATAGCATTTAAATTTGCCAAATAACAAAGTATTATACATGATACATATTGTATTATTCACATACGAGCTTACCTCGGTATAAAATGATAGGAACGAGCCTAATCCTCGTAAACCTTATTTTTCCCCCAATCAAGACCCGAATCACGTTTTTCTTGATCTATAATGCCAAATTTAACTTGTTCAATACACACATTGTTCAAATCGACCCATAACACATACCTTGGTAAAATTACCTTTTTACCCCTAACTTTTCACTTATTTACACTTTAGTCCCTAGGCTCATAAAATGAAATGCATGCATTTTCTTGGTTACCCAAGCCTAGCCAATTCATATACTAACTCATATCAGCCTACATTTCTCATTAAATCTGATTTCTACTACCCATTTCTACATCTTTTACAAATAAGTCCTTTTTAAGTGTTTTTACTAAAAATCACTTAGTAAATGATGTTCATCACACATCAAACTCTCATATTTTTCCAGTAAACATCAAAATATAATCATGTCACACATGGGTCAAGTTTTATACATAAACCCTACTTCAAAATATGGCTAGAAATGAATAGATCGTGTTTCAAGGATCTAAAAAATGTAAAGAATATAAAAAAGGGGCTTGGCAGCATTTACAGTCAAGCTTGAAAAGTTGAACAAAACCCTAGCTATGGCTCTTGGAAATTTCGGCTAGCACTTGGAGAAGATGATCAAATTTTTTACTTATTTTCCCTTTTTATTCTTTTATTTACCAAATGACAAAAATGCCCTTTAAGCCTTTTTTTCAAAATTTTCCTATTCATACCCATTTTTGTCCAAACTTTTATAACTTGGTCAAATTACTATGAATGACCTCTAATTAATAATCCAATGCAATTTCACGCTTGAAGCTTCTAGAACACAAGTTTTGCAACTTATTCAAATTAGTTCCTAACTTTAAATTGGACATTTTAGGGATAGAATTTCTTCATGAAGTTTCACACAACCATGCAATCATATCATGGACCATCAAATAATTATAAAATAATTATTTCTATTTCAAATTTATGGCCTCGAAACCACTATTCCGACTAGACCCTAATTTGGGGTGTTATACTTAAGATATCCAAGATGAAAGCCACAAGTCAAGAAGTTTGCTTCATGGCATTAGAGTAAAATTCCATAATATTAGGAGTAGGGAATTCCACCATGAGGCCTCCCTTATTCAATAGCACAAACTACTCATATTGGAGAACAAGAATGAAGCTATTTATCCAAGCTAACAACTATAAAGTTTAGAGGATAATTACAAATGGATCATCCATTCCAATAAAGAGGGTCAAAGCTGTTATCCCAAAGGAAGAGAGTGAATGGGATGATAATGATATCAAGAAGGTGCAATTAAATGAAAAAGCTATGCACACTCTATTTTGTGCTTTTGGTTTAAATGAGTACAATATAGTCTTATTGTGTGACAATGCAAAATAAATATGGGACAAACTTGAAGTCACCCATGAAGGGACAAGTAGAGTTAAGGAGTCCAAGATACGCCTTCTCACCCTTGATTATGAGTTGTTTAAGGCAACACTAGAAGAAGGAATCAAGGAGATGTCCCATTACTTTACCCACATCATCAATGTTTTCAAAGCCCTTGGTAAGATTTATTCAAACAAGGAGATGGTGAAGAAGATGTTGAATAGTCTCCCAACATCTTGGGAAGCTAAAGTGACAAAAATAGAAGAATAAACGGATCTCAACTCACTCTCTCTTGATGAGCTCATCGGTTTCTTGTTGGCATATGAAATGAAGATTAACCATAATGCACAAGAAATTAAAGAAGCTCCAAAGAAAGTGGGAGTTTCCTTCAAATTAACAACTTGTGAGAAGGATGAAGAGTATAGTAATAATAATGATAAGGAGGAGATGGCTATGTTTGCAAAGAAATTCAAAAAGTTCATGAAGTTCAACAAAGCCAAGATATTCCGAATAAGAGACATCATCAAGGGTGAAACAAGCAAGAAGGAAAAGGAACCAATCATTTACTATGAGTGCAAAAATTTGGGTCACATTAAATTTGATTGCCCATAATTAAAGAAGAATGAGGCATTAAAACAAAAGAAAAAGGCCATGATGGCAACTTGGAGCGATAGTGATTCATTTGATAGTGTCAAGGACAATAAAGTTGCTAACCTATGTCTTATGGCTATTGAAGAACTAAAGGTAATCTTAAATTCTAGTGAATTAAATGAATATAAAGTTGAAGAATTACAAGATGCCTTTGATGAATTAGCTATGGATTTTGAGACTATGAACTCCAAATATAAGAAAATGATTTCAAAACTAAAGGATGAAAATAACTCTCTAATCATAGCTAAAAAGGAAATAGAAAAGAAATTTAATGATATGCAAGCTCAAATTGATGATTTGATTTTAAAGAATAAGAACTTGCATAATTTTTTTCTATGTTTCATATGGGGCAACAAAAACTAAATGATATGCTTGAATCTCAAAGAGCCTTCTTTGAAAAGAGTGGCTTAGGTTTTGTAAATTTAGAAAGAGAAAGAAAATTTAAAAATTCCTTTGAGAAACCAAGCTATATTTATGATGCCTCACTTTCATGCACACATTGTCACAAAAAAGGGGCACAATAGACAAGTATGTTCTTTAAGGAAGGTCACATATAGGGGCAAACACATTTAGAGTGTGTGGATTCCAAAAGAATTAAAGACATCTCAAAATGAGGATGCTTTAAAAAGTGGATTCCTAAGGGGACAAAAATTGTTAAGACTAATGCTAATAGACCCAAGAGAGTTTGGGTACCGAAATCCAAAGCTTAACTTTGTGTTTGTAGTAGGAAGAGCATTGCTTCAAGGCAAGCAACTCTAAGAAGAACTCATGGTACCTTGATAGTGGATGCTCTAGACACATGACCGGTGACAAAAGCCATTTCATGGAACTAATGCCAAAGAATGGAGGAGAAGTCACATTTGGTGATAACTCTAAAGGGCTTATTGAAGGTATTGGTTCTATAGGTATAAATTCTTCCACTCTTATTAAAAATGTGCGTTATGTCAATGGTCTTAAGCGTAACCTCTGAAACACCCCAAACCCGGCCTAGATGTTAGGCCCAAATCTAGTGTGTCACATTGAAGTGTCTTTCGAAAATTGGACTTGTTGGTAGAAATTCGTTTCTGAGTAGAAATCTCTTTGTTAAAAACTCAAATCATCTTAACCATTTATTAACCATTTAAAACATCTTTACTTTAAAAACATTGTTTGTTGCGGAAGCAATATCCAAAAATGTTGTAAAAACATAGTGTTTTGAAAACAATTAATTTTTTCAAAAACCAACATTCTATCACTATAAGTTAAATATGAAATAAATAAAGCCCAAATAAAATAACTTAAGTTTAAGAGGCTTTATTACAAAATCAAAACCCAAAGTGAAATTTTAAATATAAATAAAGTTAAGCATTAAAAGCTGCGGTCATGTGACCATCTCTAAGTCCCTCGTAGCACTGATCCTCCTAATCCTGGGGATTACTTGCACAGTTAATAGACGGGGTGAGTTTACGAAAACTCAGTGTGTAATCCCCTTACTAGAGTAGCAGTCAGTATACCGGAATAGAAACAGAAACAGTCTGGGCCAGAGCTCGTTAACAATAACAATACAGTCCAGTTCAGAGCATATGTGGGCCAAAGCCTATTACAATATCATTTGGGTCACAGCCCATAACAGGATGAATTGGGCCTAGCCCATCTCAGTAATAAAACAAAATGTGTGAATGCATGGATGCATGCCATCCCATCCAACCCTGCACTTGCCTCTGTCCAACCCTGTACTACTTGTGGGGAATAACTCACCCACGCCATCCCTACACTTACAATGTTAGCACCGACACTAACCGAAATCGCAGCAAAGCTGCTAGTACATATATGGCTTTAAGCCTTCAGTAGCGGTATTATAATTGGCACAAAGCCATCGGTAACTGCAATAAGTTTGGCATGTAGCCATCAGTGACGGTAATATAATCGGCACACAGCCATGGGTAAATATGATCAACACAGAGTCATCAATAAATATGATCAACACAGAGCCACATGTAAATACAATTGGCACAAAGCCATAATCAAGACAGCATAGAGCCATATTTAGGCTGGCACAGAGCATAAAGAGATTAAGTGGCATTAAGCTGTCTGCCGGTCCACAGTCATCTCGTACGACCCGTGCGACCTTAACAGATCAATACTGGATCCACAGTCGTCTCGTGCGACCCATGCGACCTTATCAGAACAGTACTTCCTCCATATCAAGTCCCAACCTATTGCAATATGACATGTATGTCATGCTCAATCATCACACGTGTATGCAGAATGGCCATGCTCAGTAACAGTCATTTAACATATATTAAAAGCATATCAATTTACAACCACAGTCAAGTCAGTTAAAATGCAGGCATACAATCATAGTCAAATCAGTCAAATTCATAGTCTAAGTCGGTCATTTACCCACAAGGTAAAATAGTCATTTTTCCCTATAGGGGTATTTTGGTAATTTTACACTATAAGGGTATTTCAATAATTTTACACTACAGGGGTATTTCGATAATTTTACACTACAAGGGTATTTTTGTAATTTTACAAACCAGGGGTATTTCGGTAATTTTAAAATCTGGGGTTTTAATGACCCAACCAAAGGTCCATCGTCGCCTCGAGCGACTTAAGTAACCTAAACAGACATAACGGTACAAATGGGCCTAAGGCCCATACTCGGCCTAAGTGGGCCCACACGCTTGTGTGGCCCATTTAGCCTAGAAACAGCCACAGCTATGCAAACATCACAGTCCAAACAACACTTACCACATCACATACATTTTATCTGTGTGGGCCCATACGACCCATTTAGCCCAACAAGGCCCAAAACAGCCCAAGACCATGAGAGTGCTCGTGGTGGCCTCTATAGTCTAACGCCCATGTTCGTGGGCTCGACTCACCACAAGTGTGATCGCACGCTCGTGTGGAATTATACGCCATATTTCTGACTTGTTGGCATTTTGCCAATCTATAGTCATAGTAGTGTAAACAACATACTTTTGGCTTTTAAACGATTATCGAAAATTGCATACAAATACACACACTTTCAGCTTTTCAGCCGATCATCAAACATAGCATACGGTTACACACTTGATCACGTAGAGTACTAAGAATTCCCGAGCGCCGGAACCTATTCAAACTTTACAATGGTCAATCAATTATCAACAAAGTTAAAAGAATATTAACCAAACCCCTAGCCGAAGGATCGACTACCACTTGCCTTGGCTCGAACGGTCAACTGTGATTTGCCTACTTAATCCAAAGTTTGGTGCAGTCACCCTTCCGCAACCTGGCCAAAAGTCCCAAACCTCTAATACCCTACGTCGCTTAAACTTGGGGGCAGAGGCTACGCGTCCACTCCCGTCGGCACCATTGTCATCACTCTATTGCTAGAACCCTCTTTGATCATCACGAGTTTGATTAATAGAGATTACTTGCCAAATCGAGAACAAAAATGGAGTGAGTATGGGATGTAGAAGTAGAGAATCCATTAAACCAAGGCTAAACCAAAAGGGGTTTGAGAGGGGTAAAAAAGAAGAAGAAGTATTCGGCTAATGATTGAAAAGGAAATATCAGAGGAGGAGGAGAGCAGAGATTCAACAATTAAGAGAAAAGATTGAGAGGAAGAAACCAAATTCGGCTTAAAAAATGAAATAAGAATGCCCAAAATGAGAGTGCCTATTCTGCCAAAGTAAGAAAAGAAGTCAATATTTGATCCCAAAAATTGAGCAAGAAACACAAGAGAAAAGGCAACAGAGAATTTGTCACATAAGGAGTAGAAACCAAAACTAGATGTCAAACACCACCAAAAATCTGAAATTGAGCAAAAAAAAAAAAAAACTGAAATGTGACCATAATTTTCCCCTAGCCAAAATTCTCCCTTTCCACCATCCCAATTCGGCACAAACACTCCTCTTATGCAACTCTCCTATTTCAAATTCCTTGATTTTCTCCCCAAATCACTCTATATCCAATTCAAATTTCCTTGAAACACTCATGACCAATTCAACCTTAGAGTCTTAGTCCAACTCAACCTCTTTCCAAGCTCAGCCAGCAAAATAAATAATTCCTTTACCTATGCCACAAATTGAACCTTAGACCTCATGCACACCACACACGCCACCTTGCCACTAGACCACAAGCTCCTTTTGTGATATATTTTAACCACAAATATTTAAAAATCATACTTCCAAGCACCAAGGGTTTTATTCACTAAAAACAAAAATTTAGCTAAAGCCCAAGTTTGAACCCAAGACTTCTCCAACAATCCCAAATATGCCCAAATACTTAGCCACTAAAGCCAATATGCAATATGTGTAATTTCTCGCACACATAAACTTTTGTGTGTTCCCACGCTCAAGGCCCAATTCTTCTAGGCCCAAATCCGAGGTGTTACAGCCTCCTTAGCATTAATCAACTTTGTGAGAAGGGATTCAAAGTAATATTTGAGTCTAATAGGTGCAAAGTTGTTAATATTGTAAATAATATGATTCTTTTTGTATGACATAGGGTAGGTAATATTTTTATGGTGCATCTTGATGACACATCTTCCTCTAATATTTACTTTATGGCTCATAATGAAAATGTATGTTGGCTATGTCATAGAAGATTAGGACATACAAGTATGAGTCTTATTTCAAAGCTTATTAAAAATAAACTTGTTGTTGGCATGCCTACTTTCATATTGACTTTGATAAAGTATGTGATGCATGTGCTAATGGTAAACATAGGAGAGCATCTTTTAAATCTAAAAATATAGTTTCTACATCTAGAGTAGTCCAACTTATTCATATTGACCTTTTTGGACCCATTAAAACTATGATTTTAGGAGGTAAATATTATGGATTTGTTATTGTGGATGACTATTCTAGATATACATATGTTTTCTTTTTGTTTTCAAAAGATAAAACTTTAGAAAAATTTCTTATTTTTCGTAAAATGATTCAAAACCAAGTGGTTGATTCTAAATATAAGCCACTTTCATCCTTTTGTTTGAAAATGTTTTGTTTTGAATAATGGAAAAGAAAATTTAGGAAAATTTGATACCAAAAGTGATGAAGGTATTTTTCTTGGTTATTCCACAAATTCTAAAGCTTATAGAATTTTTAACAAGAGAACCCTTGTTGTAGAAGAATCTATACATGTTATTTTTGATGAATCTAAATCTCTTTTTAGAAAGGAATCTATTGAGCAAAATCAAGCATCACATGAAGATCAAAGCATCAAAATTGATGAACTCTAAGAACCAAATCACGTTGAAATAGAATCTAGCCACCCAAGAGAGCTTTCATACATTAAGGATGGACACATCATTGGTGATCCATCTAAAGGGGTAATTACTAGATCTTCAATTAGAAATACTTGCAATTATGTTGCTTTCATTTCTTGCATAGAACCTAAAAACCTTGATGTTGCTTTAAATGATGACTTTTGGATAATGGCTATGCAATAAGGATGAAATGAATTTGAGAGAAATCAAGTATGGAATTTAGTTGATAGACCCAGTAATCATCCAACTATAGGAACTAAATGGGTCTTTAGAAATAAACTAGATGAAAATGGTAACATTGTTAGAAAAAAAGTTGCTAAAGGATATAGCCAAGAGGAATGTATAGACTATGATGAAACTTATGCACTAGTAGCTAGGTTAGAAGCCATTAGGATGTTATTAGCTTTTGCATGTTTAAACAATTTCAAACCTTTTCAAATGGACGTCAAAAGTGCATTTGTAAATGGTTTCATAAAATGAAGAAGTTTATGTTGAACAACCTCCTAGTTTTGAAAATCCAAAATTTCCAAATCATATTTTCAAATTGTCCAAAGTTCTATATGGTTTGAAGCAAGCTCCGAGAGCTTGGTATGAAAGGCTTTCTAAATTTTTAATTGGAAATGGCTTTGGAAGAGGCGAGGTAGACACCACATTGCTCATAAAAACTAAAGACAAAAACATTTAAGTAGCACAAATTTATGTTGGTGATATTATATTTGGTGCTACTAATAAGCTTCTTTGTTAAGAAATTTCTAAGATTATGCAAGTTGAACTTGAAACGAGCATGATGGGTAAGCTCAACTTCTTTTTAGGGCTTCACGTAACATTTCTAACCCGTGTTTCAGAGCATTACCAAAACATTCAGAACATTTTTCAATTAATTCACGCAAGTCATTATTCATTAACTGAGATTATTTATAACGTCCCTTAATTGGACCCTCGAAGTACAATACGAGCTTTAGAATCGAGTTGGGACTTAATCAAGACCTCTAAGAATTTTTTGCGAAATTACAAAATTTTTCCATGGTGCAGGGCTCACACACCCGTGTGGTCCAAGGGACACGCTCGTGTGACCTTGGAACATGCCCGTGTGGTCCAAGGGACATGCTCGTGTGACCCTAGAACACACCCGTGCTAAAGGCCATGTTCGACCCTGTATAACTCTCTGACTTGCACACATGGCCATACCACACGCTCATGTGCTAGGAAGTGTGGTTAATTAATTTAATTCAAATTAGGTGCAGGTTTCGCACGGCCAAGACACACACTCGTGTTCTAGGCCGTGTGGCACACACGGTTGAGACACATGCCCATGTCTCTGTCCATGTGCTCAATTCTGAACATTCAGTTTCTCAAAATTTAGGTGCAGGGGACACACGGCCTAACCACATGCCCGTGTTACCAGGCTATGTGTCACACACGGTTTAGACACACGCCCGTGTATCTGCCCGTGTGGACAAAGTGAAGCCATTTCCTAGCTTCATTTCTCACCCAAAATCACCCAAAAACCTGCACTTGAAACTCACAACCAATGCTAATCAATTCAAGCATTCCAATTGAACAAATCCATCATTGAACAAGGTATACCATTTCATGCATACATGGTTTCAAACTCATCTTAACTTAGACATTCCCAACATTGGATCACATGAACTTAGCATAACACATGTAGATATATATATACCATAATAGCTCACCAAATCATATCCAAAATGAACCATCACTAGCCATTCCAATGGCTAGGTTACAAAATGACATTTCAAGCTACTATTGGCCAAGTTTCCCTATACACGCCATTACACCAAAATGATTTCACTAAATATACCCAAAATTCTAGTTGATAGTGTGACGATGCTCCAATGATCTTCCAACCTTCATGAGCTTCCGAGCACTATAAAACAGGGGAAAAATAAAAAGAGTAAGCATTACATGCTTAGTAAGTTCGTATAACAGAAACTAAACTTATCAATCTTATTTATTAAAATCTAGGCATACAATGTTATGTTTCCATCCATTTGGCTAAATGGCCTAATCACATACATTTCATCAAACATGTTAGTCACCAAGCTATTCATATAAATCAAGTAACATAGATGAGCTCATCAAGCAATGTTTTTTCAAGTCATTATCATTTTATCTCAAGATTTTCATGCCAAGTCAAGAGTTATATGTCCATTGAATTATTGAAATTTCGATGAAGGCTCAAGTAGTACACTCGAGGTGTACGATTCATTAATCCGTCAATTCTTATCGAGGGTACCCCTTAGGGTACTTAACCAAGGGACACCGAGCCACAAGTCATAAAACATGATTACTAGTCTAGGCTAAATCCTTTATATAGTGTATGCTCACAAGAGCTTAATTAGGGTTACCAGTCTAAGCTAAACCCTAATCATAACGTGTGCTCGAGAGGTATTATATTGGGATTACCCATCTGGGCTAAATCCTTTTATATAACAAGGTGATTGGAATTACATGTCCGAGCTAAATCCCATCCGCAACAAATGCAGGACCTTATTAGTTTCGGGAAAACATATACATTTATCAGAATTCAATATTCAATCGGGACTTAACCCCCTTTTTATCATTTCAAGCATGTATCAATTTTTCATCATAGCATACAAATAAGCACATCAACATAAATCACATTACATACAAACACAACATTTAATTAACATAATTACATGCCCGATTAAGTTACACGAACTTACCTCGACATTTGTTCGCGTAATAGTCTACTAATCTGAAATCTTTTTCTTTACTTGATCTAACCTCGTGTTCGTATTTTTCGAATCTATATAAATGAATTTAATCATTAATTTCATACATTTCATACTTGAACAAACTCAATTTACGTCCTAGGAAATGTAACACCCCCAAAAGGTAGGGTCTGTAATTTTGCATATTTTAGCATTAATTTCATGTTTGTTTGAAGGGTTGGGTGATTTGGGTGTGTTTGGGGGGTCTGAGGAGTCCTGGGGTTATGTTTCGGCTTTTGCAGCATTTTTGTTTTGCTTTTAAAAGAATCTGGTTACTGGCACTTGTGCCTTATAAGTAATTGTGGTTGTGTTATGTCACAAAAAGCCTGGTGGCTTAGTGGAAGTGGCGTGACATAGCTATTGGGGAGAACAGGGGTTCGAATCCCATCGAAAACAAGGGGCATCTATTTTGCACTTGTTGATGGTAGTTGGTTGAGTTGGAGTAGACTTCTAGGTGTTGGAAATTTGAATTGGTCTTGGGTTGTTGGGAGAAGATTATGGAGGGATAAAGGGAGTGATATGGGGAGATTTTCAAGGAGTTGGTGGGGAAGAGTGTTGTAGTTGAATTTGGCAGCTTGTAGGAGCAAAATTGGCTGGGGGAACTCTTGTTGGCATTTCGACATTTTGGTCTTGGTATAGGAGCTGAATTCTACTTCTTCTATTTTCGGGTTTTGCTCTTTTGGAGCATTTCAGGGTAATATCTTTCCTTGTGCTGAATCTCCCTCTCTTCTCAGCCTTAGCCGATTATTGATTTCCCAAATACTGTTCCTTCCCACTTTATCTTGGTACATTTCACTTTGACCGCTTAACTCCACTTCTTCCTCATCCATTCGTTTGGTTTTAGCCGAACATCTTCTTGATCTTTACTCATCTCCTGCTTGCTTTGGTTTTGCGTTTTCTTTCTTGGAGTCTTAGGCGAATACTTTCATAGCTAACAGAAACTCTCCATGTTGGATTAAGGTAAGTTTACTCTTGGTTTGCCTAATCCCTAGCAATAGCCGAACCTTGCTATTGTTCATCTATATGTGTGTTGTGGTTGTGCTACTTCTCTTTCTCGCCTATTCTATGTTGGTCTTTCTCTTAATCTCCTTCTTTGTCGGCTTGCACTAGGAGGGTGTTCTCGGCATTGGGTGTTCGTCAGTGGTGTTTGCTGGGATAGGCCGAATATTGTTACTTCCTTCTCCTAGTTTCTGTTTTGGTAAGTAGTTTTCAGGGATTAAGTGGATTATGTTTAGGTTGGGTACTAAAGTGGTTGTGGATGTTAATGTAGATTGCTACCGACTAGGGTGTGAAGGAAGGTTGAGGGTGGTTTGAACTCTACTTGGGCTATCAAGGTAAGCGACACGTTATGTACTGTAAATAGGGTTTCTTTTCTTGTTTGATTAACCCAAATGACTAAAGTGCTTGTGGGACGTTGTGTTGGTCAAGGTGGGACATAGGGAGTGCATCGGTTTCTTCTCCAATCAAGTGGTAACCGTACGTCATTTCTGTTATTGACTAAGAGTCGAAAGTTGTGTATTCACCCCCTGTTTTACTACAGATTGGCAGAAGTTGAAAAGCCAGAAAGCCGAAACATCAGTATTTGAGGCCTCACGAGCGTGCGATCACTCGAGTGGCTAACCGAGCCACAAATCATGGGCGTTAGACTGTAGAGGCCACCACGAGTGTTCTCGTGGGCTTGGCTCGTCATGGGCCCTTGGGCTGAGTAATGGGCCTTGGGCCCATTTGCATTGTTTTGGCCTTTTGGGTTATCTGAGTCGTTCGTGACGACTGTAGACCTTCCAAAGGGTCGTCATCTGTACCGAGACCCTAAAATCAATTAAATGACCAAAATACCCCTGAGGGGTAAAAATTACTGTTTTACCCCTAACTGATGAAAAGACCTTTGTAATACTAGTGGTAGGTTTTGATCTGTGAATGACATTTATATGACTGGTTATGAGTATGACATACTGGTTATGAGTATGACATACTACATACACGTAATATTTATGACACGACATCTGCATGGGGTTGGGTTTATGATATGTAGGAAGTACTGTACTGGTGACTATGTCACATTTATTATTACTGGTGGCCTGCCACACACTTATTGTTACTGGCAGCTCTGCTGCGATATTGGTGTGTTGGTTGGGTGGGTCGATTGATATCCCCACAGGTGTGTTGGTTGGTATGGGAGGTGTGCTGGATGGTTATGGGATGGGTTGCATCTTGCATTGTACTGATACTGTAGTGGGCTTAGGCTCACACTGCTACTGTTTAAGGGCTTTGGCCCAGACTGTATTGATACTGAATTGGGCTTTGGGCAGACTGTTCCGATACTGTGTTATTCACTGCTTGTTTGTTTTTAGGATTACACATTGAGTTTTCGTAAACTCACCCCGTTTCTAACTGTGCAGGTAATCCCTAAGCCTAGATGGTTTGGAGCTGCGAGGGACTCGGAGATTGCCACACTACTACTTCTTTTTCTTTAATTTGCAGCTAGATTTCATCTTGGGTTTTAATTTATGTAATAAGGCCATTGGGATATTTTAACTTTTATTAGGCTATGACTTAATATTTATAAACTGCTAGGGTAGGAACTTTGGGTTTTCAAAATAGCATGATTTTCTAAAGAACACGAGCTTTCAACAAAAAATTTTTCAAATGCTTCCGTGGTTTAAAATGGAGTAATTTACCGAAGGCAAACAAAATTGGTAAACATTTTGACGAGAACTTTTGCTAAATAATAATAAATAGGATTTAGATACAGTAACGGATTCTTACTGAAAGGATCAACTGTTTTGAAAAATACATTGATGTGACACGCCAGATTCGGCCATAACGTCTAGGCCGGGTTGGGAGTGTTACAGGAAAAATTACCATTTTGCCCATAACTTTTTTAAAAATTTCATTTTCGTCCCTAGGCCTAAAAAATGAAACTTGTACAAATTACTTCCTATTCCAAGTCTATCCAAAGCCCCATTACAAATTTTCCAGCACATGTTTACATAAAATTTTAGAATTTTTCCTTTAATTTCACAAGTTTACATTTTAGTCCCTAAATCAAGTTTTCATAAAAAATACCTTGCAAAAGTTGTTAATCTATCAATAATCTTTCATTTTCTACCATAAATTTCTAATTTCCAGCATCATACATCCATGACCCATTTTCATACCTTGATAACTTTTCAAATTAATCCTTCAAATAGAGAGATCCCAGTTTTAAAAATACCAAAATTACTAAAAACAGGATAAGGAAACTTACCCAATTAGGCCTTGAAAGCTTCTTTTCTCTCTCTTAGGGTTTCCATGTGTTTTTAGGTTGAAGATGATGAAAATAAGATGATATAATTTCTTTTCATCTTTTAATTAATTATGTATTTTGGTATTTCTAATTTAGTCCCTTGTCTTTTTCTATAATTCCATGGATGAGTCACCATAAAAATCCTCATACTCTTATTAATGGTCTAGTTACCATATAAGGACCTCAAGTTTTGAATTCCATAGCTATTTGATCCTCATATCTACTAGAATTAAACTTTCACATTTGATGGGATTTAGTCATTCTCATAATTAGGCACTAAATCGATAAAATTTTCATATCAAAATTTTCACATGTCATTTCAAACATATTACAGGCCATATGGTAAAATAAAAATAAAATATATTTTGGATCGAATTTGTGGTCCCGAAACCACTATTCCAATTTCACTGAAAAATGGGCCGTTACACTTTAAATTAATCAAACTTAAAATGAAATATAACACCCTAACCTGTATCTGTCGCCAGAATAGGGTTGCAAAGTATTACTGTAAAATTTGAACATTAAATCATACATTGACATAACATGATATAAAATATTCATTTATGTACCATCCCTAAATCGAGCCCCCGAGGCCTTAAAAATACCTTAGAAACAATTCGAGACTAAATTGGAAACATTTGGAAAGTTTAGGAAAAAGTTACAAAATATGAATTGTAGGGGTCACATGGCTAAGACGCACGCCCGTGTCTCTAGCCATGTAACAATAGAACTAGGGACACTCGGCCATGTCCCAGCCCGTGTCCTCACCCATGTAACTCTTGAAATGGCTCCACATGCCCATGTCCTAGGACATGTGCTAAGCCGTGTAACAGCTTGACTTGCATACATTAAAACCAATATGGGGTACACAATCGTGTTGCCTAGCCGTGTGTCACACACGGCTGAGTCACACGCCCGTGTCTCAGGCCGTGTGGACATGAAATTGGCAAAAATCAAGCCATTTCCACCACCAAATCAAACATGTACCTAAAAGCATCTTGTGTACATGACCAAAGCATCAAAACCTTACCAAAACATGCATGAAATGACCAATTCAAAAGATCAATTTCATTCAACCAATATGCCATACAAGACACCTCAAATACAAACATACAAATCTTACCTACACATGCACATTTGTTCACATTTCCATTATCAAAAAATAATTCAACTTCTAACCTTTAATTCCGCTACTAATTCATCATCGACTTTCTGAGCTTTACGAATTTGATGAATCAACAATGGTCTAGCCTTTAATTCTGCTACTAACACATTGTCGGATAGAACAGACAAGTGTACATTCATCGCTCGTAAAGCAAACAGTGATTTACGACTCAAAGCATCCGCAACCACATTAGCCTTTCCTGCGTGATAGTTAATGACAAGCTCATAATCTTTTAACAACTCGAGCCAACGTCTTTGTCGCAGATTCAAGTCTCTTTGAGTCATCAAATATTTGAGACTTTTGTGATCTGAAAATACATGGCACTTCTCACCAAATAAGTAATGTCGCCATATTTTCAAAGCGAATACGATGGCAGCTAATTCGAGATCATGAGTTGGATAATTTTTCTCATGTGGCTTCAATTGTCTCGACACATAAGCTACAACTCGACCTTCTTGCATCAATACACAACCCAACCCAAGTAAGGATGCATCACTGTAAATGACAAACTCCTTGCCTGATTCGGGCTGCACTAGTACTGGAGCTTCCGTCAAATGAGTTTTCAATTGATCAAAACTTTTCTGACACTTTTCTGTCCATTCAAACTTAACATCTTTTTGAAGTAGTTTCGTCATTGGTGTGGCTATCATCGAAAAACCTTTTACAAACCGTCTGTAGTAACAGGCAAGTCCCAAAAAGCTCCGAACTTCAGTAATATTTCTCGGAGGCTTCTAGTTAAGTATGGCTGAAATTTTGCTCGGATCAACTCGAATACCCGATGCAGATGCCACATGTCTCAAGAAGCTAACCTTTCTTAACCAGAACTCACACTTACTGAACTTAGCATACAACTGCTTATCCCGTAAAATTTGCAACACTAATCCCAGGTGTTCAGCATGATCGGTTTCATTTCTCGAATATACCAAAATATCATCGATAAACACAACTACAAACCGATCTAAATACGGTCTGAAGATCCGATTCATCAGATCCATAAATACCGCGGGGGCATTAGTGAGCCCAAACGGCATCACTAAGAATTCGTAGTGACCGTATCTCGTTCTGAAAGCAGTTCTGGGTATATCCGAATCTCGAATTCGCAACTGATAATAACCCGATCTCAAATCTATCTTTGAAAACACCGAGGCTCCCTTTAGTTGATCAAACAAATCGTCAATGCGCGGTATCGGATATTTATTCTTTATTGTCACCTTATTCAGCTGACGATAGTCGATGCACAACCTCATGGTTCCGTCCTTCTTTTTCACAAACAATACTGGTGCACCCCAAGGTGAGAAACTTGGTCGAGCGAAACCTCTATCCATCAACTCTTGCAACTGAGCTTTCAATTCCTTTAATTCCGTTGGTGCCATACGATACGGAGCTATCAAAATCGGTGTAGTCCCAGGTACAAGCTCGATGCCAAACTCTACCTCCCGAACAGGTGGTAAACCCGGTAATTCTTCGGGAAAAACATCCGGATATTCACAAACCACCGACACAGATTCAGGCTTCTTTTCTAACTCTTTGTCATCAAGTACATACGCAAGGTATGCTTGACACCCCTTTCTTACATATTTCTGAGCCAACATCGATGATATTACAGCTGGAAACCTATTCAAGTCAGTAGACTCAACTCGGATTATCTCGTTATTTACACACCTCAAATCGATGGTTTTTCTTTTGGAATTTACAATTGCATCATGTACGGTCAACCAATCCATACCGAGGATAACATCAAATTCATCAAACAGTAAAAGCATCAAATCGGCCGAAAAACAGGAACCTCGGATTACTAGGGGACATTTCTTACACACTTTGTCGACAAGCACGTAACGACCCAAGGGATTTGACACCCGAATTACAAACTCAGTAGACTCAACAGGTAAAGTCTTACTGGATGCTAAGGTTTCACATATATAAGAATAAGTAGAACCAGGGTCAATCAAAGCAATCACATTAGTATCAAAGAGAGTAAAAGTACCGGTAATAACATCTGGAGAGGAAGCATCCTCGCGTGCGCGTATAGCATAAGCTCTAGCAGGAGCACGAGCCTCAGATCTGGTTGTAGCATCTCTAGATCCTCTCTGACCGCCACTAGCATTGCCAATATTCCTAGATGGTCTACCCAGAGCAGTGGTAGCACCCGGTTTCCCACTCTGATTTACATTCTGTTCAGACAATCTCGGGCAATCTTTAATAAAGTGGTCAACTGATCCGCACTTGTAATAGGAGCGGTCATGGAATCTACAACTCCTCGAATGCCATTTACCACAATACTGGCACTCTGTTCTGTCTCGACGATCATTTCCAACACTGGCGACCGAAGTGACTCGTGTACTCACAGGGGGTCGATCACGATCTCGTCTAGAAAAACCCGAAGTGTCTCTAGACCGGCCTAAGTCATCTTTAAATTTCTTCGATGACTGTTGAACGGGCTTTCCCGAAGATCTCTTACGAAACTCCTTTGCTCCCATATCAGCTTTTCTTTTCTCCTTACTGAGCTCTTCGGCTTTGCAAGCTCGTTCGACAAGTACCACAAATTCTCGGATTTCTAAAATGCCAACATACAGCTTTATATCATCTTCAGTCCATCCTCGAAACGTTTACACATCACAGCTTCTGAAGAAATGTATTCTCGAGCGTACCGGCTAAGCCTTACAAACTTTCGTTCATAATCAGTAACCGACATGGAATCTTGTTTAAGTTCAAGAAATTCCTTCCGTTTTTGATCAATGAATCTTTGACTGATATACTTTTTCCGAAACTCGGTTTGGAAAAACTCCCAAGTTACTTGCTATCTGGGCACAACAGAAATCAACGTATTCCACCAATAGTAGGTAGAATCACGTAGCACGGAGATAGTACACTTTAGGCATTCATCGGGTGTACAAGATAGTTCATCAAGTACCTGAATAGTGTTGTCCAACCAAAATTCAGCTTGCTCGGCATCGTCACTGTCCGTAGCTTTAAATTCAGTAGCCCCGTGTTTTCGGATTCTGTCAACCGGGGGCTTATTTGACCTTATTTGGTCAGTTATCGGAGGTATTGCAGGTGCGGGGGTTGTATTAATCGGGAATGGGGGTTGTGGAACAGCTGTATTAGTTCGAATGTATTGGTTGAACCAATCATTCATCACGCTATAAAAAGCTTGTCTAGCTTCATCATTCGGATTACTAGCAATAGGTTGAGAGTCCGCCGGTGCTGTCCCTTGTGCGGGAGCAGGCGCTACACTCTCAAGATCATCAGCTACCGCTCAGTTGGGATCAGGATCCATTACTATAAATAAACACATTTTCAATTGTCAGAAATCACCACACTATCAAATAATCACATAATGGCATGTATAGCTAGACCCAAACGTATTACGGTAGTCCTAGAATCGACTAAACCGTAGCTCTGATACCAATAAAATTATAACACCCCGTACCCAAGACCGTTGCCAGAGTTGAACACGAGGTGTTAACAGACTTATTTCATTTATTAACACAGTTCATTTTAAAATTCCAGACAAGCTGGTTAACTGCATCACAGTCACTTTAAAAATCATATCTCGAGTTCCAAAACTCGAAAACTGATTCCGTAAAATTTCCCTGAAACTAGACTCATATATCAATCCACAAATGTTTTTATAGAATTTTTGGTTAGGCCAATTAGTACAGTTTATTAGTTAAAGTCTCCCCTATTACAGGGTTCGACCATTCTGACCTTCACGCATTACGACTTGGATATCTCCTTGTACAGAGCTTCAATACTTATTCTGTTTGTTTCTAAAGAAACTAGACTCGAAAAGGAATCTGTACATATATGGAATGACTTCTAATTATCTCTGGTTAATTTATAATGAATTTCCAAATTCGGAATAGGGGATCCAGAAATCGCTCTGGCCCTGTTTCACGAAAACTTAAACATCTCATAAAATACTGCTCATATGATCATTTCGTTACTTTCATATGAAAATAGACTCATCAAGGTTCGATTACATAATTTATTAAATATTTAATTCCATTCTTACTATTTTTAGTAATTTTTCAAATTCACATCACTGCTGCTATCGGCATCTGTTTTTAAGGTAGACTTTACTTATTTCATAATTTCCATGATTCAACTAGCCCTTTAACATACATAGCACGAAAATATGATCGTGATTAACCATTCCAATGGCTAATCATTGCCAAGCATTTCCACACCTCTCAATAACCATATATATACAAAATGATTATAATGCTATGCTCAAAATATTTAAGCCATTTTCGCATGGCTATCCAAATATATACAATACCAAAGTACTTGACTAACAACAAAAGGGCAGCCCTATACATGCCATTATCAGAGTTCAACTAAAAGAGTACCAAAAGGGCTTTGATATTGTGGGCGACTTCGACTTTGACACTCCTGAGTCCGATAGCTGATGAACCAAAATCTATAAAACAGAGAATCAAAGAAACGGAATAAGCATTTAATGCTTAGTAAGTTTTGAGCAATGAAATTAGGCACAACTGAAGTATAGCATTCATATGACTAAACGGATAATTTCATATACACATATTCTCAAAATCATACCTACTTCACATTTCCAACCCTTATATTCATACATAAGGGATCAACTTAATCAAAGGCCGGAAGCTTATTAATCGACTGAGCGAATACTATTTAAAAGGAATCAACTATTCCAATGCATATACGAAACATACCTCATCGTTGGGATTTTACGAGCGTATTAATTGAAATTATTACAGCAAGATCGCTCATTCCCAAACCAAGTACCTTCGGGATTTAGCCGGATATAGCTACTCGCTCAACTGCCTTCGGGACTTAGCCCGGATATAGTAACTCACACAAATGCCTTCGGGACTTAGCCCGGTTATCATCCGAATATTCATGCACGTATATCAATAAATCAGATCACATCTATATTTCATTTTCATCACTAGAACTCAAACACAAGACACTTATCAATCATTCCCATTTTCGGCTCAATAGCCACATACAAAGAGCATAAATTGATTTGCTTTATGACATGATCTCTATGCACATTCGACTACCCGTCATAGGTATAA
This sequence comes from Gossypium hirsutum, assembly GCF_007990345.1. Lineage (NCBI taxonomy): Eukaryota > Viridiplantae > Streptophyta > Magnoliopsida > Malvales > Malvaceae > Gossypium > Gossypium hirsutum. Next base: position 49,356,765 of record NC_053434.1, read on the forward strand.
CTAATTATCTCGACATATAATTCAAGTAAAATCATTATATCAGTGTTTATTTGTTATGCTTATACGTCATAACTTAATCAAATCATAAACTAAGTTCCATTACTCAAAGACTTACCTCGGATGTTGTCGAACGATTTCGACGGCTATTCGATCACTTTTTCCTTCCCCTTATCCAACTTTGATCCTCTAGGCTCTTGAGATAAATCAAACAATTTACTTCCCAAATCAAACATAGTCATACGACATCCATATACATTTTATACTAGCCGAAATGTACCATCAAGATATACTTTACTCAAATAATTTACTTTGGCCGAACATGTATAATGTTTTGTAGCATAATAAATTTAACATACACCATGTATTTATAATATTTTTGGCAGCCAACTATCCATAGTCGTGCACACACAATCAAAAATAAATACCCAAAATTTTCATATCCTTATGCCCTAAGCCGAATACACTTGTCATGTTCACCTACATTTTCTTTTTTTTCAAGTACAACATTCTCATATTCGGCATTAGTATCAAGCATAATAGCCAATTCTTCCCACTTTGAATCTATGCATCCATTTAATCATAGTTTGTTCAAGCACTCATACAACAAGACACATCCATATGACTAAAAATTCTAAGTTTAAACACAATACAACATTTTAGCACCATGGCCGAATACTTTATGAAGTTGTTAAGACCCATCCTTTTCAAATTCTCACACACACTCACATTCAATCCTTTTTATTAAGCACTCAAATTCAATCATCTTCATGCCTCATCACCATAACATCAAACACCAACCAAGAAGACAACACCCATGGCCGAGTATCATCTCCATCACATAGCAAAGATTTAAACCATGGGCTAGGTAGAACTCAAGCTAACAACTAAAAATATGCATGAATCTCATGGAACAACATCAAACATACCTTAGCCTAGTTACAAGCATGGCCGAACCTCTTCAACCTTTCTTCCTTTCTTTCCTTTGATTTTTCGGTCAAGAAGAACAAAATGAGAACTTTTTTTCTTTTTTTTCATCACCCCCCAATTTCCATTATTTTATTACTAACCCTTTTTATTTTATTATTTCTAACATAAAGCATTAACAAAACATGTTTATAATAGGTTTTACCCCATAGCATGGTCGTCCACTAGTTCAAATTTTGGGTAATTTGACATGCAAACCCATCATCTTTATAACATGCATTAATAGGCCACTTACATTTGCCTAGCACATTTCTAAATTTTCTCACATAAGTCCTATTAACTAAATTCACATGCAATCGACTAAATCGAAGCTTAAAACTTGCACACATTCATATTCACATATTCTAGACAATAAATATCACATTCAAATACTTCGGTGACTCGGTTTAGCGGTCCCGAAACCACTTCCCGACTAGGGTCAATTTAGGGCTGTCACACTTTTGGAATCAACGACATGATAAGTCATTTGATTAGAAAATTGTAACATCCCTAACCCGTATCCGTCGCCGGATTAGGGTTATGAGGCATTATCGAACAAATACACAGCTTAAGAGAGAGAAAATCATTACGATTCATGTTTAAGGTAATGTAAACTCAATTATACGAATAATATGTACATCTCCTTTATAGCATTCAAATAATTGAATTATAACATAGCTTAGACAAATTCCATGAGCATACCTTAAGACATTCAAACACATATATCAAATACATGCCAATATATATTTAATGCGTATTTTAGCATATCACTATGAACCATTTAATGAGCACAAAATACAAACCATAGTACACCCCATTCGCATACTAATTATCATACATAAATAGCACTCACATAACCAAGTGCACATGCTCATACCATTGGTATGTACACTTATTTTACTTATGACTATCCGATTATAAACATTAACTTAACATCTTTAACTATCCAAATGATCATAATTTCAATCATCAAATATATACACAATAATCATATTTTTCTATCACATAAAATATGCCATACAAACACTTTTAAAATAATTTAGTAACATGGCCGAATATACATTATGCTTATCATTATCCCTTTACCGAATCTTATGACAAACATAACAAACATATATACTTTGTATTAAGCTTACTAGCTTGAACTAATTCATAATACAAATCATGCATTCCAAATAAGCCAATATTAAGTCACAACCAAAATATATATATGTAACCATCAATCATGTTTACTTCATTTAAGCTGAATCATAAAAATAAACATATACAAAACATACCAATATGACAAGCTTACCATAATGAACGATCATAGGCTATACATATCATTACTTTAAACCATAAGCATATACCAAGCGCACTACATATATATGACATACATTTTACTTAACAAGAATATCTATCCGCAAATTTCACATCGTACCAAATATACCATACACATATACTTTAAAATAATTTCATCATCATTAGCAAATATATCAAACATGATTCACATATAAATATATATATACTTATATATATAAGCCAAAGCCGAAACATCAAAACCAAACATAACCATCACTTGATCAAAGCATAAAAATCTAAGCTTAACAAAATAATAAGCCATTTTCGCATGGCTCATATTTACATACCCCAAAGTCAAATATATAAACTAGCCTATACATGCCATAAGTTCGAGTTCAACTTATAAAAGTACAGAAACAGTCGATAGTGTGATAGACTTTGCTGACGATCCCCGAGCTCGTAACCAGACTCTAAAATCTATAAAACAGAGGCAAACATACACACATAGTAAGCTATCATAGCTTAGTAAGTCATAAGCAAATAAATAACTTAGTAACATTTATAATTCAATATAACAAAATCGAATCATTATATCATTCATATACATTTTCAAACTTGAAAAATAATGCATTTATCAAACATATAACTATGCATCAAATCTAAATAGACTGAATACACATGTAGTTAATATCATAATTATTTTTCACTTCTAAGATCACATATATACCCTTGGCCGAATATACTCGTTCATATATGAATACATATAAATCATAATTACAAGGTTACATATACTATACATTTGGCCAATTATAGATTTTCATATACACATATACTTTCATTTGCATCATGAATACACCATTAAACCGGATGTATACTTTCACATAAGCATACATGTAGTTCACATTAACAAATAACATTTATATCATCAATTTAAACATCTAACTTACCATAATTTCAGAATTTCATAATTTCATAACTATCCCAGACAGGGTCTTACACGAATCAAATACGATGCCGATGTCCCAGACATGGTCTTACATGTAATCACATATCGATGCCAACATCCTAGACATGGTCTTACATGAGAACACATATCGAAAATCCTATGTCATGACATATGTATCCTAGCTATTCCTAAGGTTCATACAAGGCTTTCAGACGTCATAACTCGATCGAATCGAACTCGTATAAATAGATTCCAAGCTTATACATATTCGACTTCCACATATAATCACATTATTCATTTCAGCATATATAGTTCGTATTTAATCAAATAAATAACATCTATTTGCTTATAAGCTTACCTCGGACAACAGTAATCGGAATGGGACGACTAATCAACAACTTTGGTTTTCCCCCGATCCAAATCTGATTTCTTTGGTTCTTGATCTAAAAATATTCAAATCAAACTCATTTAAACATAGCTTCATTCAATTTAGTCCAAAAACACATAAATGGGCAAATTATCATTTTGCCCTAACATTTAACACTTTTTACAAATTAGTCCAAATTGCACAAAACACAAAAATCAAAAATTTGAATACACTATGCATAGGCCTAATGTTCCTTGTGCTCATACAGGTCCATACATTCATTTATTTCACATTTTAGTCCTTCAATTTATTATTTTTGCAATTTACTCCTAATTACTCAAAATCATCAAAAATTCCATTACAAAACATATTAATCCAAAACATATCTTTCATAATTCATCAACTAACATCACAAAACACAATTATTCAGTAATGGCATAACTCAAAATATTCATAAAAATCAGAAATTCAAGCATGAGCTTTGTACATTACACTGCAACGATCTTAAAAACGTAAAAATCATCAAAAACCCAGCTAGTTACATAACTTAATCAAGCTCCAACAATGGCCGAACCTATGGAAACCTTATTTCTTTTTTATTTTCTTTTATATTCAGTCATGCAAAAAGAATATGAACACATGGTTTTAATTTTATGTTTTATATTATATTAACTTTATAATCATTTTACATTTTTAACGTTTATAAATTAATATGAAATCTTTATAATGGTCGTCCATAACCGTCCATCACTTATAATTATGGTCTAATTGCAACTTAAATACGCCAATTTAAAAAGACAGCAACAATTCGCTGTTTCACATTTAACTATCAAGTTTTCATTTTACGCGAGAAGCCCTTTTTTATTAAATCGACACTCAAACTACAAAATTAAAACACGAAAATTTCGCAGATATAAATTCACACATAATAAACACAAAATAATTTTAAAATATTTTTCTGACTTAGATTCATGGTCCCGAAACCACCATTCCAAATAGGGTTTAAATCGGGTTGTTATAAAAATACATCATTTGATTTATATAATCTTTTCATGAACATGAACATATTTCCATTGAAGATTACCATTTCAATCCTTTTCATTAATACATGATATAGTTCAATTGAACACTTACCATTCCTTTCCTTTTCATGCCTATTGAACCATTAGAATAACATTGGATATGCGAGAAATCTCACACGAAGTGTGCTAAACATATAACCATAACCTTTTACTTTTCTTTTACACCGTTGCTCACACAAACTGTGAAATGGGCTTGCTCACACGAGCTGTGGGTCGGAATGTAAGCTACGCGATGTTGCTCACACGAGTTGTGGAGTATCCACAACAAACGCAGGACCTCAGTCATCAGTAGGACATTTAAGACCAGCACCCAAAACATGAAAGCCCTAATGACATGTCATTTGTATCCTATGAATTCCTAAGGTTCAATCCGGACTCGATAACCGTCAATTCGTCATAATGTGGATACATTTATATGTATATTGATTCATTTACATTAAAACAACATAATAAACATGTAATTTAATTAACATTATACGAACCTACCTAGCTAAATTGTAGCAATGACTAAGTACTGGGCTATTTGGTAATTTAATCTTCTCCTCGATTTTCTACTCGTTCTCGATTTAAATTAATAATTTCATTCAATTCATTAATTTAGACAGTAAAACAAATTCTATTTATGCAATTTAGTACTTTTTGACATTTTTACAAAATTACCCTTAACTTTTCATTTTTATTCGAGTTAGTCCTTATGTCCTAGTCATACAAATAAACCAATTTTTTTGAAAATTCATACTAGCTGAATGTTACTAGCATCCGTTACAGCTCACATTTTTAACAATTTCACACCAAGTCCTTGAATTATTATTACTTTAGCAATTTAATCCTTAAACATTTAAATCATTAAAAATTTCTTAACAAAATACTTATAAATAACAAATAATACTTCAAATTCATCACCTATCATCTAAAATCACAAAAATTCATCAATGAAAACATTCAAAATCTTTAACAATTTCAAAAATAAAGGTACAGGCTAGCTAGACTTAGTTCAACGACCTCAAAAACATAAAAATTACGAGAAACAAATAGTTTAGGGGCTTACATGCAAAGAAACTTTGTTAGTTGAAACTTCAAAACCTCCCATGGTGATTCGGTGATGAACAAAATAATTGGAGAAGAAAACATTATGTTTTCTTATTTTTTAACCTATTATTCTTTATTTTTAATAATAATATAACATATAAAACATATTTAATTAAAGGAAATTAAAGCTTTAACCATTCACCAACTTAAAAATGGTTAATTTATCCACTAAGGCCATCCAAATTATGTTTCTTTAATCAATTAACACATTTAAACTAATAGCGATTGACTTTTCCAACTATTACGATTTAGTCCTTTTTCTTAGTTAACTATTTGAACATTAAAATTTCTTAATGAAACTTTAATACAACCTTAATAACATTTATAAAAAAATTTATGGCTCAGTTTATAGAAATGAGATCCTGATACCTCATTTTCTAAAACCACTTGACTTTAGAGTCTTACCACTTGAACCTAATTATTCATTCGAATAGCATAAATTGCCAATTCAAAATTTATTTAAATACCATATTTGACTTGTAAATATTAAATAATAATATTTATGAACTTACTCGTTGAATTTGTGGCCTCGAAACCATTATTTTTGATAGCACTAAAAAATAGGTTGTTACATGATATCTTCATCAATCAAGCTAAATACATCAAGGAAATGCTTAAGAAGTTTAAAATGGAGGACTTGAAGCCTCAATCAACACCAATGAGCACTTCAATAAAGCTTGATAAAGATGGAGGTAAATGTGTTGACATTAAACTTTATAGGTCTATGATAGGATCATTACTTTATTTTACTACAAGTAGACCGAATATAGTGTTTAGCGTTTGTTTATGCTCTTAATTTCAATCATCTCCTAAGGAGTCACATTTACAAGTCAATAAGAGAATCTTTACATACCTTAAGGACACTCCAAACCTAGGACTTTGGTATCCCAAAGATTCATCATTTAGTTTGCACGCTTACTCTGATGTGGATTTTGGAGGATGCAAGTTAGATAGAAAAAGCACTTCCGGAGGATCCAAGTTAGATAGAAAAAACACTTCTGGAACATGTCAATTCTTAGGAAACATGCTTGTTTCTTGGTTTTCTAAGAAACAAAATAGTGTAGCTTTGTCCACAACCGAAGTAGAATATGTTGCCGTAGGCAGTTGTTATGCTCAAATTCTTTGGATGAAGCAACAATTAGTTGACTATTGATCGGTTGTATAATGTCAAAGTAATAATGTGCAAGCGTACATTGTCGAGTCAAGAACAGTAGACAGATGTGAGTTTGTCGAATACCAATCCCACAGGGATGGGTGTCTTTTGTCTATTAATGTCGATGCAATAACTGGATATAAACGAGATAAATTGTGAGGGTAGTTGTCGATGCAATAATTTAAAAACAATAAAATAAAATATGATGATGATAAACTGGGATCCCCAACATGAATTTTCAACAGAATACTAAGTGCTCACAAGGTATAAAAATATACGTGATTGTCGATGCAATAAAATTCAATGTAAATCTTACCCAACATTACTCTTCTATTTAATCTGAGACTTAAACATGCATAATAACCTCACCTTCTGATGAAGGCAATACAACACTAATAAGAACAAGTGGACTAAATTCCTCTAATCCTCACTCAACTTCCGTTGAAATGTTTGTTGGCTCAAACTGTCAGTGCACTTTCCAGTGTCAATGACTACAATAACACTTTTGTGTTAAAAAACATTCAAATCCTAAGATTAAACAATAAAAGCAAGATTAAATAAGATAACATTTCACCAAGAATTCATCAGTACTTCTATACAATCAGAAACCAGAGATTAATCTCCAGTATTAAAAAGGAAATAAGAAATAATCGAATAGAGAATACTATCCCTCCTGTTGCACACATCGGTCACCTCGTTAGGAGCTAATCTGTATTTGGTTTTCACATTGGCTCACCCGTGAGAAGCTTAAGCTACCATGGTTGCAAGCTCCAAGGTCGGATGATAAAGATGATGCTAGATAGAAAAGCTCTAGCCCTTTTTCTTCTTCTCTTGTCCACCTTGTATGTCTTTCTCCATAGTACAGGTGTCCTTTCCCTAAAATTATTCTGTCCTTGTTCATACAGGCTGGTTATACCAGACTGGACAGCTCACACAATTTTGGTTCTTATCCGGACAATTGTCAAGTGTAGCGACAATTTTGGACGCAACCTGTGATTAACTCATGCAGCGACATTGATGCAATAAGATAGTAAAATTAAGGATAAAATAGGCTAGGATTTACTGAGTTATCAAATGCAATTTACTAAACTAAAAATGCTAAAATGTATGCTAATGATAACTAAATGGGAACAATTTAACCAATAAGTAGCTGAAAACCTATATTCTTTCTAGTGCTATCATACCCCTAAACTTGAGTGTTTACTTGTCCTCAAGTAAAACAAAAACTAGCAAGGCTACAAGAACTTTTACTAAGGCAAATGATCATTCTAGCAACTTGAACCCTCTAAAGTACCAATGGATAAATCACATTTAGGTGAAAGAATATTGCAACGACAATTCATAAGCATGAATGAATAAGGTTGCAAATTCTTCAATGCTAGCATCATGCTTCAAACCCTGAACTCTATCTATCATTACAGTATTTATTGTACAATACTAAGTATTTATATACATATATATTTATTTATATTTTTTAGAATAAGGGATATCATTACATTACTGTACCCTTATTCCTGAGAAGTAATGATGGGGTGCAACAAACCCCCAGGGAGTACGTAATTGTACTAACACACACTCATACAGCGACAACTTTTGGCCAGATTGATTTTTTTAACACTTGTATTGGAGTGTTCCCTTTTTAACATTCCATACTACTCCCACTTTGGAGTGTCTCTACTTTATAACTATATATACATATATAAGCAGCTGTAAAAAGTAGATTTATTTAAGATTTAAGGAATGATGGTAGTCATCTATTACTCGTGCAACCTAATCCATTCATCAAAGAATTGAAGCTACAATCTTCTATTAAATTTATCCAACTCATTCATTGATAATTCACATTATTCAAGAATTAGGCATCGAATGTAATGGAAATTCTTTTTGAAAAATTTTCGTTAATTAAACCTTGCATGCTTCATTAATTTTTAAACAATTTTTTTTTGAAATGTGGGTGTATTTCCAAGCCATACGTGCATTCCCCCAAACTTAAAGTTTGCATTGTTCCCAATGCACTAACATGAAAATGTAATGACAATAAAAATGCAATGGAAATGTATGCTTGTCAAAATAAAACCTATAACTACATGTAATGCATGAATACTATAACTAAAACTTAAAACAAACTAACTTAGTTATCCGTAGCCATCGATGTGGTTGCATGATGTTTCTTTTGCCTCATTTTCTTCTCTTCCTTCTTTCTTTTTTTCTTTTTATTCTTGGAGCACTTCCTTTTCTTTTATTTGGGATTTGAGCAATCTTCAGATTGCTCCTCAGTTCCTAGCTCAGCCTTAGCATCATCGACTGTTGTTTGTGTAGGAGAGGCCACTTGGAGTTGTAACACCCCGTACCCGAGTCCGTCGCCGGAGTCGGACACGAGGGGTTTGCAGACTTAAATCACTTCTTTGCACAATCCATTTTAAATTTTCTAGGCAAGCTGGCTAACTGCGTCACTGTCACCTTAAAATCATATCTTGAGTTTCACAACTCGAAAATTAGCTTCGTGATTTTTCCTTGAAACTAGACTCATATATGCATCTATAAATTTTTTTTAGAATTTTTTATCGGGCCAATTAGTAGAGTTTATTAGTCAAAGTCTCCCATGTTACAGGGATCGACTACACTGACCTTTGCGTATTACGACTTGGATATCTCCCTGTACAGGGCTTCAATACTGATGTCGTTTGTTTCTATAGAAACTATACTCAAAAAGGAATCTATGAATATATGGCATGAATTCTAATTATCTCTGGTTAATTTATAATGAATTTCCAAAGTTGGAACAGGGAATCCAGAAACCGTTCTGGCCCTGTCTCACGAGAACCTGAATATCTCTTAACATACTGTCCATATGATCGTTTCGTTACTTTCCTATGAAAATAGATTCATCAAGGTTCGTTTACATAATTTATTCACTATTTAATTCCATTCCTACTATTTTTAGTGATTTTTCACATCCACATCACTGCTGCTGCCAGCATCTATTTTTTTTAGGTAAACTTTACCTATTTCATGGTCCTCCATGGATCAACTAGAGTTTGTCATACATATTCCAAAAGTGATCAAGAATAACCCTTCCCATGGCTAACCGTTACCAACATTTCCATACCTCTCGACGGACAACATACAAAACGATTATAATGCTATGATCAAAGTATATTTAAGCCATTTTCGCATGGCTATCCAAATTTACACAAAACCGAAGGGTACATGACCAACAACAAAAGGGTAGTCCTATACATGCCATTTCAAAGTTCAACCAAAATTGTACCAACAGGGGGCTTTGATAGTGTGGGAGACTTCGACTTCCAAAAATCCCGAGTCCGATAGCTGACGAGCCAAAATCTATAAAACAGAGAAACAAAGAAACGGAGTAAGCAATTTATGCTTAGTAAGTTTTGAGCAAGGGATTCCAGCACAACAAAAGTATAGCATTCATATAGCTAAACGGATAATTTCATATGCACAAATTTTCAATATCATACTTACTTCACATTACCAACCCTTATGTTCATACACAAAAGATCAACTTAGCCAAAGGCCGGTAGCTCATTTATCGACTGAGCGAATACAGATTTGTAAGCGATCAACTAATTCAAAGCACACACGAAACATACCTCCTCGCTGGGATTTTAGGAGCGTATTAATTTAAATTTTTACAGCAAGATCGCTCGTTCCCAAATCAAGCATCTTCGGGGTTTAACCGGATATAACCACTCGCACAAGGCCTTCGGGTCTTAACCCGGATATGGTCACTAGCATAAATGCCTTCGGGACTTAGCCCGGATATAGTCGCTAGCACAAATGCCTTCGGATCTTAGTCCGGATGTAGTCACTTAGCACAAAAGCCTTCGGGACTTAGCCTGGATATCATTCGAGTAACCATGCACATATATCAATAAATCATGACACATTCGTATTTCATTTTCATTACCAAAGCTCAAACACAAGACACTTATCACATTTACAATTTCGGCTCAATAGCCACATATAAGAGCATGATTTTGATTTACTTAAGACATAATCTAATCGAATCATAATTTAAGTCCCATTACTCAAAAACTTACCTCGGATGTTGTCGAACGATTCCGATGGCTATTCGACCACTTTTTCCTTCCCTTTATCGGATTTAGTTCCCCTTTGCTCTTGAGCTTAATTTAACAAATAAATTGATTTAATCATTTGAGCATCGAAAAGAGGAACTCAAGGTACTTGGCCCACATATATTCATTAGACATTAAAGTCACATATGTACGGAATCATGAATCAAACTCAACACATTAGTTAATACTCTCCTTAGCCGAATTTTCTAAGTCAAGATAAAGCCTTCAATATGCTTACCTATGGCCGAACAACACATCAACCTATGTACTCATTCATGTGGCCGATTATGCATGTCTATGTTGAGGCCAATTATATACTCAATACCGCACACAAATGGCATACCTTTTACTAACTAATGCATTACATATTATAACTCAATACGCATCCATCATGTACTCCATAACCAAAACACCATCATATGTAAATATATACCTTGAGATATTGTATATGTCATACCAATACGTCATGTGCAAACATATATATATATGTGCAAGAGTCGAATCTCAAAGTTGATTATAACTAAACATGAACATAAATCCAAAACACAAATCTTACCTACCATGCAATAAGCATAAATCATACTTATGGATATACCATGGCCGAATACATCACAACACCATACCATTTCAATTTTGGTCATGGTTAAACAAAGAACTTAATGTCTCACTCAAAAATGCTAAAAAGAAAATCCAAGAGTCATCAATCCACCATCACATGTATCATTAACAAGCTTCATGTGACACCCCTAATTTGACCCTAGTCGGGAAGTGGTTTCGGGACCGCTAAACCGAGTTGCAGAAATAATTGAATATAATATTTTATGTCTAAAATATGTGATCATGCATGTGTGAAATTTGAATGCTTTGATTTTTGTCAATTTGAATGTGTTTCTAAATAAAAAGGACTTATGTGAGAAGCTTTGAATATATGTGTGGCTTATTTTAAGTGATTAATTATTGAATGATGCAAATAAGTGGGTTTGCATGCCAATTTGCCACTTTTAATGCTAGTGGCCGGCCAAGCTTATAAGTATGGGCATTATATGCATGGGTTAATATTATTATATTTATTAGTGGTGAGAAATATGTAATAAAAAAATGTATTAGATGAATTAAAGATGAATAAAAGAGTATGGGTAATAAAAATAATGTGTTAGTGGGAGGAGAAACCAAAGTTGGTTTATTCCTCCATTGCCGTAGCTAGGAAAGGGTGGAGAAGAAATTTCCTTTTGTTGTTAAAATTTTCAGCTAAGGAGATTGCTAGATCAAGGTATGTACAATGCTACTCTTGGAAATTCATGCATAAATTGAATGGTTAGTTTGAATTCTACCTATTTCATGGCTCAAATTTTTGTTATTTTGGAAGATTGAAATTCGGCCAAGGAGCTTGAAATTCTTAGTAGTTGTTTTGATGTCATTAGCATGGAAATTTATGTTGGATGTGTTGAATTTGCTAGTTGTTTTGGCTTGGAAGTTAAGGTTTAGTGTTTGATTATGTGATTGCCGAATGTGTGGATAGTTGAAGGAAAATTTGTTAAAATGCTTAGTAAATGGATATTTGGTTAATATTGTGTATATTAATTACTTAAAATATAAACTTTAAATGAGTACTAAAGGTTGTATATAAATTCGGCCTTGGGAGAAATGTTAGTATAAAAATGCTTGAAAGTTAAATAGGTGATTGCTTTAATGACCAAATGTGCCAAAGAATAATGCATGATCTAGTTGACCAATATGTGTTAAGGGAACATGAATAAATATATTTCGATGAGCTATACATTCGGTTATAGTATGAAATGCAATGTTAATACATAGTTGCTAGTATGTATATGTGTGCTGGCCGAATTTGAACTTGAATAATGATTTGAGCACGATGTTTTGTATTGAGAATAGGCTTAAGTGAAATTGTGATGAAATTGATTGGTGATATACACGGTTAAATAATATGTAATGCATTAGTTAGTAAAATGTATGCCATTTATGTGTGGTATTAAGTATATAATCGGCCTAAACATAGACATGCATATTCGGCCATAGGAAGAAGATTGGTGTTGCATGTATTCGGTTAGAGGCAAGCATATTGATGTTTTGTCTTGGCTTAGAAAATTCGGCCAAGGGGAATATTAGCTAAAATGTTGAGTTTGATTCATGATTCCATATATATATGTGACTCTAATGCCTAAAGTATATATGGGCTAAGTACCTTGAGGTTTTCTTTTGATGTTCGAATGAATTGTATTAAATTGCTTGATGTGATTAAAAATGCATATGACCATTGTGTAGTTGAGCTAGAAGGTGGCCATATGACCAATCAAACTCCTTGTCATATTCGGCCATAAGCTAGCATAATGAGACTTTAATAAGTTAAATTTGTTTGAATTAGCTCAAGAGCTTAGAGGACCACAGTTGGATAAGGGAAAGGAAAAAGTGATCGAATAGCCGCCGAAATTGTTCGACCACATCCGAGGTAAGTTTTAAGTGATTAAACGTTGAGTAAATTCAATTATAATTGGACATGATGAGTTGATTTAATAAGATATGATGTGGCCATGATATGTTCTAAGCTCAAATGGTAAGTTCTTAAGTGTTTGAGCTTGGGAATTCAAGGGTAATTTGAAATAGTCTGCTTAGGACAGCAGCAGTAACGTGACTTTAGAAAATCACCATAAATTTATGGATTTGAATTAGAGGCTGAATGAGACATGAAATTAAATCTTAATGAGTCTAGTTTCTTATAAAAGGAACCGTGTAAGCAAAGGAATTTCCGATAATGAGATACTTAAAGTTGTGTGAGACAGCGCAGAATGACACTGTAATCCTCTGTTCTGTTTTTAGAAAATCATTATAAATTGTACAAAAATGGTTATAAGATAAAATTTATATGCTTAGACTCCTTAATGAGTCTAATTTCAAATGAAATCAAATACAACACATTTTGAATTCAGTAAAATGAGAAATTTGATTCGTAGTGAAGAGTGGTCAGATTAGTCAAACAGTGAAACAGGGGAAACTTTAAGAAAAATATGGTATTGATTGGCCAAACCCAAAATTCTGGAAATTTTATGGATGGAAGATATACGAGTCTATATTCAGGAAAAATTAACGGAAAGTGATTTGGAGTTTTGTAGCTCCAGTTATAAATAATTTAGTGACTATTGCTCAGGAAAAACAGCTTGTGCTGAATTTGAGATTATGTTGTGAACCTTGATAAACTTGTTTTAGTTGCTCATAAGCTATTGATTAAACCCATACTTGAATTCTAAATCGTGATGTTGTAAGTTTATGAGTATTCGAATATGAAATGATAGTAAGGCCTAATGGCCGATGTGATGAATGTGAAAGTGTAAATATGTGATAAGGCCTAATGGCCGATGTGATGAATGTGAAAGTGTATATATGTGATAAGGCCTAATGGCCGATGTGATGAATGTGAAAGTGTATATGTGTGATAAGGCCTAATAGCCGATGTGATGAATGTGAAAGTATATATGTGTGATAAGGCCTAATAGCCGATGTGATGAATGTGAAAGTGTATATATGTGATAAGGCCTAATAGCCGATGTGATGAATGTGTAAATGTATATATCTGTGATAAGGCCTAATGGCCGATGTGATGAATGTGAAAGTGTATATGTGTGATAAGGCCTAATGGCCGATGTGATGAATGTGAAAGTGTATATGTGTGATAAGGCCTAATAGCCGATGTGATGAATGTGAAAGTGTATATGTGTGATAAGGCCTAATGGCCGATGTGATGAATGTGAAAGTGTATATATGTAATAAGGCCTAATGGCCGATGTGATGAATGTGAAAGTGTATATATGTAATAAGGCCTAATGGCCGATGTGATGAATGTGAAAGTGTATATATGTGATAAGGCCTAATGGCTGATGTGATGACTGTGAAAGTGTATATATGTGACGGGGCCGAGTGGCCAACGTGATGGATGTGAAAGTGCATAAATGTGATAAGTCCCGAAGGGCATTTGTGTCAGTACTATATCCGGGTTAAAACCCCGCAGGCTTTATGCGAGAATATTATCACTGATTAATGTCCGTAAGCTTCGTGCTCATACTATATCCGAGCTCTAAAGACCCGATGACTACTTGTGGGAATTTTGTCTGGGTAAGACCCGATAACTTCGTGTGGAGATTATGTCCGGGTAAGACTTCGTAATAAGAATTGCTTATAAATATATTCAATGCGAAAGGTTAAACAGGTATGTACTCCAAGTTTATATGTGAGCTTGATTTGCACTAAATCATAAGGTAGTTATGTGATGCATACGAGAGCAATCTATGAGACTATTCCTATGATTATGTGACATCGGATCAGTGTGAGAGGTGATGTGAAATCATACGATATATCTATGTCACATGAGCTCACTTTTATGTGAAAGTTTATCTGCCTATTGTATATGATGAGATGTGCATATTCGGTAAAGGGATGGTATGCCCGAAGGAAGAGTGAAATAAAAATACGAACAACTATGTTATAATTTGATTGTTATCTGTTGACACTGCTTAAAACTTACTAAGCATTGTAATGCTTACTCCGTTTACCCTGTTTCCTCTGTTTTATAGATCTCATTGCAAAGCTACAGGCTCGGGGATCGTCAGCAACTAGTCACACTATCACTATCCACTGTTTGGTACTGCTATGTTTTGGATTATCTTATGGCATGTATAAAATAGACTAGTGGCGGAAGAATATTTTGGTTAATGTATATAGCCATGCGAAAATGGCTTATATATGTTTGAGCATAATGTTATAATCATTTGGTATGGAATGGTTAATCACTATCATAATTTGTGCTATTTATGCTAAAAGGGCTAGTTGAATCATGGAAACTATGAAATAGGTAAAGTCTACCTTAAAGGCAGATGCTGGCAGCAGCAGTGATGTAGATTTGGGAAAATCACTAAAAATAGTAGGATTAGAATTAAATAATGAATAAATTATGTAAACGAACCTTGATGAATCTATTTTCATAGGAAAGTAACGAAACGATCATATGGACAGTATGTTAAGAGATATTCAGGTTCTCGTGAGACAGGGCCAGAACAGTTTCTGGATTCCCTGTTCTGACTTTGGAAATTCATTATAAATTAAATAGAGATAATTAGGAGTCATGCCATATATGTATCGATTCCTCTCTGAGTCTAGTTTCTATAGAAACAAACGGCATCAGTATTGAAGCTCTTTGCAGGGAGATATCCAAGTCGTAATACGCAAAGGTCAGTGTAGTCAATCCCTGTAACATGGGAGATTTTGACTAATAAAATGTACTAATTGGCCCGACAAAAAATTCTAGAAAAAATATGTAGATGGGCATATGAGTATAATTTCAGGGAAAATTTATGGAACTGGATTTCTAGTTTCAGAACTCAAGATATGATTTTTAAAGCGACTAGTACGCAGACTGGCAGCTTGTCTGGGAATTTTTTTTTAAGTGGTTTGAAGTCTGTTAACACCTCGTGTTCGACTCCGGCGACGGCCTCGGGTTCGGGGTGTTACACTTCATATTTAGCATGCAATGGCATTAACACAAAATCCACCTAGGCCGAATATCATCCCCATGACATAGCAAAGATTTGAACCATGGGCTAATTAGAACTCAAGCTAGCAACTAAAAACATGCATGAATCTCATGGCACAACCTCAAACATACCTTAATCTAGATACAAGTATGGCCAAACCTCCTCCTAATCCTCTTCCAAACCAAACATGAAGAAAGAACTCCTTCCTCCTTCCTTAGAATTTTCGGCCAAAAGAAATGAATTCCTCCTTCCTTAGAATTTTCGGCCAAAAGAAATGAAAAAGGATGAACATTTTCTTTTCTTTAACTCACGGCAATGGGGGGGAACACTCACACACATTCTTTCTTTTTTTTTCCATTTCTTTATTACCCATACTCCTTATTTTATTTTTCCTAACATACCTCACTAACATAACATGTTTGTGACATGTTTCCACTCATAGCATGGCCGGCCACTACTAATTAGGGGGGAAATTTGACATGCAAGTCCTCCCTTTTTATTACATGCACTATTAGATCCTTATAGATTAGCCTATCACATTTCAAAAGTGTCACACAAATCCTACTAACTGAATTCACATGCAATCGACTAAATCGAAGCTTGAAATTTTCACACATTCATAATTACATATTCTAGACAATAAATATCACATTCAAACATTTCAGTGACTCGGTTTAGCGGTCCCGAAACCACTTCCCGACTAGGGTCAATTTTGGGCTGTCACAACTCTCCCCCACTTAAGAAATTTTCGTCCCCGAAAATCTTACCAGTAAATAAGTTTGGGTATCGTTCTTTCATGGCATTCTCGGTTTCCCAAGTAGCTTCTTCGACTCCGTGTTTGAGCCATAACACCTTTACTAACGGAACCCTTTTGTTTCGCAACTCTTTCACTTCACGAGCTAGGATACGAATCGGTTCTTCTTCATAACTCAAGTCAGATTGAATTTCAACTTCTGATGGATTAATCACGTGTGACGGATCGGATCTATAACGTTGAAGCATCGAAACATGAAAGACGTCGTGAATCTTTTCAAGTTCAGGGGGCAAAATCAATCTATACGCAACTGGACCAACTCGTTCGGAGATTTCGTACGGCCCAATGAATCTCGGACTCAACTTGCCCTTACAGCCAAATCTGAGTATCTTTTTCCAAGGCGAAACTTTAAGAAACACTTTATCTCCCACCTGATATTCAATGTCTTTTCCTTTCAAATCCGCATACGATTTCTGACGATCTGTGGCTGCCTTCAGACTTTCACGGATTACCTTTACTTTCTGTTCGGCATCTTTAATCAAATCAACTCCAAAATTTTACTTTCACCGAGTCCAAAACAATGGTGTACGGCATTTACGACCGTACAAAGCCTCGTAAGGTGCCATCTTAATACTTGATTGAAAACTATTGTTGTAAGCGAATTCAATCAAAGGTAAATACCGTTCCCATGAACTACTCAACTCGAGGATGCAACATCTCAACATATCCTCAAGTATCTAAATTATCCGCTCGGATTGACCATCGGTTTGGGGGTGAAAAGCAGTGCTAAAATGCAGCTTGGTACCCAAAGCTTCTTGCAATTTCTTCCAAAATCGTGAGGTGAATCTCGGATCTCTATCCGACACGATAGAAATAGATACCCCGTGTAATCTCACAATCTGAGAAACGTACAATTCAGCTAGTTTATCCAATGAAAAATCCATACGCACGGGGATAAAGTGAGCCGACTTAGTCAGTCTATCAACAACAACCCAAATCGCATCCTTCTTACTTGCTGACAATGGCAGTCCAAACACAAAGTCCATTGTGACTCGATCCCATTTCCACTCGGGTATCATGATCGGCTGAAGTAATCCTGAAGGCACTTGATGTTCCGCTTTCACTTGTTGACATATTAAACATCTTGAAACAAAGTCGGAGATGTCTCGTTTCATACCATGCCACCAAAACCGACGTTTCAAATCGTTGTACATTTTCGTACTCCCCGGGTGAATTGACATTCGGCTACAATGGGCTTCGTTTAGAATCATCGAAATGAGTTCCAAATTCCTTGGAACACACAAACGACTTCTGAACCTCAAACAATCATCATCATCAATTTGAAACTCCGATTCCTTGTTCGGAACACACTCAGCCCGTTTTGCAACCAATTCATTGTCGACTTTCTGAGCTTCACGAATTTGATGAATCAAAAATGGTTCGGCCTTTAATTCAGCTACTAACACATTGTCGGGTAGAACAGACAAGAGTACATTCATCGCTCGTAAAGTAAACAGTGATTTCCGGCTTAAGGCGTCCGCAACCACATTAGCCTTTCCCGGGTGATAGTCAATGACAAGCTCATAATCCTTTAACAACTCGAGCCAACGTCTTTGTCGCAGATTTAAGTCTCTTTGAGTCATCAAATATTTGAGACTTTTGTGATCCGAAAATACATGGCACTTTTCACCAAATAAGTAATGTCGCCATATTTTTAAAGCGAATACGATGGCAGCTAGTTCGAGATCATGGGTCGGATAATTTTTCTCATGTGGCTTTAATTGTCTCGACGCATAGGCCACAACTCGACCTTCTTGCATCAATACGAAACCTAACCCAAGTAGGGACGCATCACTATAAATGACAAACTTTTGCCTGATTCGGGCTACACTAGAATTGGAGCTTCGGTCAAATAAGTTTTCAGTTGATCAAAACTTTTCTGACATTTTTCCGTCCATTCGAACTTAACATCTTTTTGAAGTAGCTTCGTCATCGGTGTGGCTATCATCGAGAAACCTTTTACACACCGTCGGTAGTAACTGGCAAGTCCCAAAAAGTTTCGAACCTCAGTAATATTTCTCGGAGGCTTCCAGTTAAGTATGGCTGAAATTTTGTTCGGGTCAACTCGAATACCCGATGCGGATACCACGTGGCCCAAGAAGCTAACCTCCCTTAACCAGAACTCACACTTATTGAACTTAGCATATAACTGCTTATCCCGTAAAATTTGCAACACTAATCTCAGGTGCTCAGCATGTTCGGTCTTATCTCTTGAATAGACCAAGATGTCATCAATAAACACAACTATGAACCGATCCAAATACTGTCTGAAGATCCGATTCATCAAGTCCATAAATACCGCAGGGGCATTAGTGAGCCCAAACGGCATCACTAAGAACTCGTAGTGGCCGTATCTCGTTCTGAAAGCAGTTTTGGGTATATTCGAATCTCGAATTCGCAACTGATAATAACCCGATCTCAAATCTATCTTTGAAAACACTGAGGCTCCCTTTAGTTGAGCAAACAAATCATCAATACGCGGTATCGGATATTTATTCTTTATTGTGTGACAGCCCAAAATTGACCCTAGTCGGGAAGTGGTTTCGGGACCACAAAACCGAGTCATAATAATAATTAGCCATCATATTTGATGCTTATTATATGTATATATGCATGTGTGAAAATTTCATGTTTGAATTTTGTTAATTGTAAGTGAATTTTATTAAATAGGACTTATGTGAGAAAATTTAGAAATGTGCTAGGCAAATGTGAAGTGGCCTATTAATGCATGTTATGAAAATGATGGGTTTGCAGGTCAAATTACCCAAAATTTGAGCTAGTGGCCGGCCATGCTATGGGTGGAAACATGTTGGGAACATGTTGGCTTAATGTGTTATTTTAGAAAGAATAAATAAAGGGTTAGTAATTAAGTAATGAAAAGGGAGGGGTGATGAAAACAAAGTTGTCTCATCCATCCCCCCCTCCATTTGCCGTAACTAGACAAAGAAAAGAAAAAAAAGAAAGGGTGTTCATCCTTTAACACCTTGGCCGAAAATTTGAAGGAGGAAGGAAGAAGAAAGGTTGAAGAGATTCGGCCATGCATGTAACTAGGCTAAGGTATGTTTGATGATGTTCCATGAGATGCATGCATGTTTTAGTTGTTAGTTTGAGTTCTACCTAGCCCATGGTCTAAATCTTGCTATGTGATGGAGATGATATTCGGCCATGGGTGTTGTCCTTCTTGGTTGGTTTTTTGATGTTGTGGTGATGAGGCATGAAGATGATTGAGCTTGAGTGTTTAATAAAAAGGTTTGGATGTGAGAGTGTGTGAGGAGTAGAAATGAGGGGTCTTAGCAACTTCATGAAGGTTCGGCCATGGTGCTTCAATATTGCACTTGTGTTTAACCCTAGGATTAATTAGTTATATGGTTAGTATGGGTATGGGTGACCGAATATGAGAGCATGAATAGATGGAGAGTTTGGTGAATCGATATGTGGTAAATGTTAAGTGTTAAATGAGATAGAAATGATAGATTAATGTTGCACATTCGGTTATAGTCAGGCATGTTGATGATCTTATCTTGACTTAGATAATTAGGCATAAAAGGGTGGTAATGAGGTTGAGGTTGTTGAATGGTTAGTTGGGTAACAAATGAAGCATTCGGCCATCACTTGGGAGCTTATGTGATGTTGAGTTTAAAATTAGCAAAGGTGATTACCAAATGTCCAAGTATGCATATGCATGTGTGATTAGATTATTGATAGTATGGTAATTGCATGAGGTTATTAGCCGAATAGCTAAGAACATAAAGTAGCAAGATGAAAATTTTACCATGTCGTTTCGTATGTCATAAAATCATTAAAATGTGGATACCAATATATGTAGCAAAGCGGTTAAATGAGTTAATTTATTTGTTTAAGCTCAAGACTCTAAAGGAGAGGCGTCCAACAAGGGAAAATCGAAGGTCATCGAGTAGCCGACTTGGAACTATTTTACCTAACACAAGGTAAGTCATTAAGCATATCTTTGGTATTGATTTAAATGATCGTAATACCTATACAATTGTGTTTAATGAGATGAAATTTGTCGAATGTAAAAAGGAAGTGAAGCCTATAGAATGGCTGGTTTTCGGCACTAAGTGTGCGGGCAATAAGTGTTCACGGTTGTGAGATTGGCACTAGGTGTGCGAACTTGAAATGCATGGCACTAAGTGTGCGAGTTTAAAGTACATGGCACTAAGGGTGCGTGGTTGATTATTAAGCATTATGTGTGCGAACCCACTATATATATATACTTTCTATAAATTATTTACATTAAGGATGCGACATTACCGAGTCGGTTTTGGACAGCAGAAAAAGGTAAGTACCTTGAGTTCATGGCTAATAGGCGCTACGTTTATATTTGGAGTTGAGCTTGGTAAGTTTTGAACCTATGTGACAATTATACTTGAAGTCACGTATATAAGATTTATCGTGGAATAGGTGAAAGGTCGTCTAGTTGTATGATTGTAATGAAAATAAAATGATGTATGAAAATGCCTCAAATATCCTATCAATTAGTATATGGAATGTGAATGCATGACTTGGTATGAGATGGAACCGATAGGCCTAAGGAACTATGGTATGGTTCGGTGTGGATGGAGTAACTAGCCTCGTTCCATTTTGTTTCCTCTTGTGATAATGTTATTAATGGATGGTAGTGCATTGCTTATGACTTACTGAGTTATATACTCACTCGGTGTTTTCCTTGTCACCTATTTTAGCCTTCTTGGATTCGTTTCCTTCGCGTGGTCGGGCCGTCATCGAAGTCATCACAGCAGCTAGCAAGTTTTGGCACTTTCTTCTTATTCGGCTTAGGAGAACATTTCGGCATGTATAGGCTATTATGTTGTGTTTGAACTTTGGTATGTAAACTTTTAGCCGTGCGAAAATGGCATAAATGTTCGGTTGGATTTGGTTTTATAATGTTAGGTCGTAAGTCTTGGTAATTCGATTTTTTTATGCCATATGTCATGGTTGATTATTTTTGGTGTTAAGATTCATGATATGGCAATAGTGTAGTAGGGAGATGTTTGACAATGATTAGCCTTTGGTATGGCTAGTCATGATTATAATTTTGTGATTTGTATGATGAATTACTAGTTAGATCAATGAGAAATCACGAAATAGGCATAGTTGCTTCAGTAACACATGCTGGCTGCAGCAGTGATGTGAGATTGAAAAATTACAAAAATTAGTAGGAATGTAATTAAATAGTGAATAAATTATGTAATCGAAGCTCGATGAGTCTATTTTCATATAGAAGTAACGAAACAATCATATGGATAGTATGTTAAGAGATATTCAGGTTCTCGTGAGACAGGGCCAGAACGGTTTCTGGATTCCCTATTCCGACTTTGGAAATTCATTATAAATTAACTAGAGATAATTAGGATACATGACATATATGTATAGATTGCTCTATGAGTCTAGTTTCTATAGAAACAAACGGCATTGGTATTGAAGCCCTGTGCAGGGAGTTATCCAAATCGTAATGTATGAAGGTCAGTGTAGTCGCACCCTGTAATAGGGGAGAATTTAACTAATAAACTGTACTAATTGGCCCGACCAAAAATTCTACAAAAACTTTACCATATAAGTATATGATTCTAATTCCAGGGAAAATTTACGGAACTGGATTTCGAGTTTCAGAACTCAAGATATGATTTTTAAAGCGACTAGTACGCATATTGGCAGCTTGTCTGGGAAATGTCAAATAAGTGGTTTGAAGTCTGTTAACACCTCGTGTTCGACTCCGGCGACGGTCTCGGGTTCGGGGTGTTACAATTTTATTGGTATCAGAGCTATGGTTTAGTCAGTTCTAGGACTACCATAGCGCGTATGAGTCTAGCTATACATGCCTTAATGTTAATGTTTAAATGTGTGATGACTTCTGACGGTTAAATTTTTTTGTTTTGATTAGTAAATGGACCCCGGTGTAGAAAGAACCTTAGCGGATGACGTTGAAAGTGTAGCGGCTGCTCTGCACAAGGGACACCGCCTGTTGAACCTCAGTCATCTGCGAATAATCAAGGTGAGGGGGCTAAACAAGCCTTCTTTACCATGATGAATGAGTGGGTCGCACAATATGCCCGAACCAATTCAGCTGTCCAACAATTCCCGGATTTGAATAATCCACCCCAAGAGCCCGTAATGCCATCAGTCACTGATCCTGTGAGGCTGAGTAAGCCACCTGTAGACTTGATTAGGAAGCGCGGGGCTGAGGAGTTCAGGGCCATAGTTACTGATGATGCTAAAAGGGCCGAGTTCTGGCTTGATAACACCATTCGGGTGTTTGATGAACTGTCATGCACACCCGATGAATGTCTAAAGTGTGCTATATCCTTGTTGCGGGACTCAGCCTACTATTGGTGGAGGACCCTGATTTCCATAGTCCCAAACGAACGAGTTACTTGGGACTTCTTTCAAACGGAATTCCGAAAGAAATATATTAGTCAACGGTTCATTGATCAAAAGCGCAAGGAATTCTTGAAACTCAAGCAAGGCCGTATGACAGTATCTGAATACGAACATGAATTCGTAAGACTCAGTAGGTATGCCTGGGAGTGTGTAGCTGATGAGGTTGCTATGTGCAAGAGATTCGAAGAAGGATTGAATGAAGATTTAAAGCTACTAGTGGGTATTTTGGAGATAAAAGAATTCGTAACACTAGTCGAACGAGCCTGCAAGGCGGAAGAACTTGGAAAGGAGAAGAAGAAGGCTGAATTTGAAGCTAGAGACTATCGTAAAAGATCGACGGGTAAAGCTCCGTTCTCACCTGTAAAGAAGTTCAGGGAGGACCCTAATAAGTCGAGGGCGACTGCGAGAATTTCCATCAGAGCACGACCCTCGACGGACTCCCGAGCTACTTCGGTAGCTAGTGTGGCAATAATCGTCAAGAGAAACCTGAATGTCCCCAATGCGGAAGACGACACCTAGGTGAATGTTGGGGTAAGTCTACTAACAGGGCCTGTTACGGATGCGGTTCGAAGGACCACTTCATTAGAGATTGCACGGAGCTTGATGAGAAGAATAAGATTCATGGTGCAAGACCTAGTGGAGTGACAACTAAAGGTAGACCACCGAGAATTTTAGGAGGTAGGGGTGGTAGTCAGAGAGGAGCCTCTGATACGGCTGTTCGAGCTGAGAACCGTACTCCTGCTAGAGCTTATGCCATTCGCGCACGAGAGGAGGCATCCTCCCCTGACGTCATCACTGGTACCTTCACTCTCTTTGATACTAATGTGATTGCATTGATTGACCCTGGCTCTACTCATTCATATGTATGTGAAACCTTAGCATTCAGTAAGACTCTACCTGTTGAGTCTACTGAGTTTGTAATTCGAGTGTCAAATCCTTTGGGTCAATACGTACTTGTTGATAAAGTGTGTAAGAAATGCCCTCTAATAATCCGAGAATCCTATTTTCCGGCCGATTTGATGCTTTTGCCGTTTGATGAATTTGATGTTATTCTTGGTATGGATTGGTTGACCGTACATGATGCAGTGGTGAACTGCAAAAGAAAAACCATCAATTTGAGGAGTGCAAATGATGAGGTAGTCCGAGTTGAGTCTACCGATTGGAAGGGGGTGCCAGTGATAATATCTTCAATGACCGCTCAGAGATATATGAAAAAGGGTTGTGAAGCATACCTTGCGTATGTATTTGATAGCAAAGAGACGGAAAGGAAACTTGAATCAGTACCAGTGGTTTGTGAGTATTCAGATGTTTTTCCTGAGGAGTTACCGGGGTTGCCACCGGTTCGAGAGGTGGAATTCGGCATCGAGATTGTACCTGGTACCACGCCGATCTCAATAGCCCCGTATCGTATGGCATTAACAGAATTAAAGGAATTGAAAGTTCAATTGCAAGAATTAACGGATAGAGGTTTCGCTCGACCAAGTTTCTCACCTTGGGGAGCACCAGTATTGTTCGTGAAAAAGAAGGACAGAACCATGAGGTTGTGCATTGACTATCGTCAACTGAATAAAGTGACGATAAAGAATAAATATCCGTTACCGTGTATTGATGATTTGTTTGATCAATTAAAGGGAGCCTCAATGTTTTCAAAGATAGATTTGAGATCGGGTTATTATCAGTTGCAGATTCGAGATTCGGACGTACCCAAAACTGCTTTCAGAACGAGGTACGGTCACTACGAGTTCTTAGTGATGCAGTTCGGGCTCACTAATGCCCCTGCGGTATTTATGGATTTGATGAATCGGATCTTCAGACAGTATTTGGATCGGTTCGTAGTTGTGTTCATTGACGATATCTTGGTCTATTCAAGAGATGAGACCGAACATGCTGAACACCTGAGATTAGTGTTGCAAATTTTGCGGGATAAGCAGTTATATGCGAAGTTCAGTAAGTGTAAGTTCTGGTTAAGAGAGGTTAGCTTCTTGGGTCATGTGGTATCCGCATCGGGTATTCGAGTTGACCCGAGCAAAATTTCAGCCATACTTAACTGGAAGCCTCCAAGAAATGTTACCGAAGTTCGGAGCTTCCTGGGGCTCGCCGGTTATTACCGACGATTTGTAAAAGGTTTCTCGATGATAGCCACACCAATGACGAAGCTACTTCAAAAGGATGCTAAGTTCGAATGGACGGAGAAATGTCAGAAAAGTTTCGATCAACTGAAAACTTATTTGACTGAAGCTCCAATTTTAGTGCAACCCGAATCAGGCAAAGAGTTTGTCATTTATAGTGACGCATCCCTACTCGGGTTGGGTTGCGTATTGATGCAAGAAGGTCGAGTTGTGGCCTATGCGTCGAGACAATTGAAGCCACACGAGAGAAATTATCCAACCCATGATCTCGAACTAGCCGCCATCGTATTTGCTTTGAAAATATGGCGACATTATTTGTTTGGCGAAAAGTGCCATGTATTTTCGGATCACAAAAGTCTCAAATATTTGATGACTCAAAGAGACTTAAATCTGCGACAAAGACGTTGGCTTGAGTTGTTGAAAGATTACGAGCTTGTCATTGATTACCACCCGAGAAAGGCTAATGTGGTTGCGGACGCCTTAAGCTAGAAATCACTGCTTGCTTCACGAGCGATGAATGTGCACTTGTCTATTCTACCCGACAATGTGTTAGTAGCTGAATTAAAGGCCAAACCGTTATTGATTCGTCAAATTAGTGAAGCTCAGAAAGTCGACGATGAATTGGTTGCAAAACGGGCTGAATGTGTTCCGAATATGGAATCCGAATTTCAAATTAATGATGACGATTGTTTGAGATTCAGAAGTCGTTTGTGTGTTCCAAGGAATTCGAAACTCATTTCGATGATTCTGAACGAAGCCCATTGTAGCCGAATGTCAATTCACCCGGGGAGTACGAAAATGTACAACGATTTGAAACGTCGATTTTGGTGGCATGGTATGAAACGGGACATCTCCGACTTTGTTTCGAGATGTTTAATATGTCAACAAGTGAAAGCAGAACATCAAGTGCCTTCAGGATTACTTCAGCCAATCATGATACCCGAGTGGAAATGGGATCGAGTCACAATGGACTTTGTGTCCGGACTGCCATTGTCAGCAAGTAAGAAGGATACGATTTGGGTTGTTGTTGATAGACTGACTAAGTCGGCTCACTTTATCCCCGTGCGTATGGATTTTTCATTGGATAAATTAGCCGAATTGTATGTTTCTTAGATTGTGAGATTACACAGGGTACCTATTTCTATCGTGTCGGATAGAGATCCGAGATTCACCTCACGATTTTGGAAGAAATTGCAAGAAGCTTTGGGTACCAAGCTGCATTTTAGCACCGCTTTTCATCCCCAAACCGATGGTCAATCCGAGCGGATAATTCAGATACTCGAGGATATGCTGAGATGCTGCATCCTTGAGTTTAGTGGTTCATGGGAACGGTATTTACCTTTGATTGAATTCGCTTACAACAATAGTTTTCAATCAAGTATTAATATGGCACATTACGAGGCTTTGTACGGTCGTAAATGCCGTACACCATTGTTTTGGACCGAGCTCGGTGAAAGTAAAATTTTCGGAGTCGATTTGATTAAAGATGCCGAACAAAAAGTAAAGGTAATCTGTCAAAGTCTAAAGGCAGCCACAGATCGTCAGAAATCGTATGCGGATTTGAAACGAAAAGACATTGAATATCAGGTGGGAGATAAAGTGTTTCTTAAAGTTTCGCCTTGGAAAAAGGTACTCAGATTTGGCCGAAAGGGCAAGTTGAGTCCGAGATTCATTGGGCCATACGAAATATCCGAACTAGTCGGTCCAGTTGCGCATCGATTGATTTTACCCCTGAACTTGAAAAGATTCACGACGTCTTTCATGTTTCGATGCTTCGACGCTATAGATCTGATCCTTCACACATAATTAGTCCGTCGGAGGTTGAAATTCAAGCCGATATGAGTTATGAAGAAGAGCCGATGCGTATCCTAGCTCGTGAAGTGAAGGAGTTGCGAAACAAAAGGGTTCCGTTAGTAAAGGTGTTAGGGCTCAAACACGGGATCGAGGAAGCTACTTGGGAAACCGAGAGCTCGATGAAAGAACAATACCCAAACCTATTTACCGATAAGATTTTCGGGGACGAAAATTTCTTAAGTGGGGGAGAGTTGTGACAGCCCAAAATTGACCCTAGTCGGGAAGTGGTTTCGGGACCACAAAACCGAGTCATAATAATAATTAGCCATCATATTTGATGCTTATTATATGTGTATATGCATGTGTGAAAATTTCATGTTTGAATTTTGTTAATTGTAAGTGAATTTTATTAAATAGGACTTATGTGAGAAAATTTAGAAATGTGCTAGGCAAATGTGAAGTGGCCTATTAATGCATGTTATGAAAATGATGGGTTTGCATGTCAAATTACCCAAAATTTGAGCTAGTGGCCGGCCATGCTATGCGTGGAAACATGTTGGGAACATGTTGGCTTAGTGTGTTATGTTAGAAAGAATAAATAAAGGGTTAGTAATTAAGTAATGAAAAGGGAGGGGTGATGAAAACAAAGTTGTCTCATCCATCCCCCCCTCCATTTGCCGTAACTAGACAAAGAAAAGAAAAAAAAAGAAAGGGTGTTCATCCTTTAACACCTTGGCCGAAAATTTGAAGGAGGAAGGAAGAAGAAAGGTTGAAGAGATTCGGCCATGCATGTAACTAGGCTAAGGTATGTTTGATGATGTTCCATGAGATGCATGCATGTTTTAGTTGTTAGTTTGAGTTCTACCTAGCCCATGGTCTAAATCTTGCTATGTGATGGAGATGATATTCGGCCATGGGTGTTGTCTTTCTTGGTTGGTGTTTTGATGTTGTGGTGATGAGGCATGAAGATAATTGATCTTGAGTGTTTAATAAAAAGGTTTGGATGTGAGAGTGTGTGAGGAGTAGAAATGAGGGGTCTTAGCAACTTCATGAAGGTTCGGCCATGGTGCTTCAATATTGCACTTGTGTTTAACCCTAGGATTAATTAGTTATATGGTTAGTATGGGTATGGGTGACCGAATATGAGAGCATGAATAGATGGAGAGTTTGGTGAATCGATATGTGGTAAATGTTAAGTGTTAAATGAGATAGAAATGATAGATTAATGTTGCACATTCGGCTATAGTTAGGCATGTTGATGATCTTATCTTGACTTAGATAATTAGGCATAAAAGGGTGGTAATGAGGTTGAGGTTGTTGAATGGTTAGTTGGGTAACAAATGAAGCATTCGGCCATCACTTGGGAGCTTATGTGATGTTGAGTTTAAAATTAGCAAAGGTGATTACCGAATGTCCAAGTATGCATATGCATGTGTGATTAGATTATTGATAGTATGGTAAT